>NC_032015.1:16262362-16273956 GCF_001865875.1 Lupinus angustifolius | reverse complement strand
GTTGTCTTGCTCAAGCGAGAAGAGCCTGAATATCATTTTAATTATTTTTCTCAAGGAAAATATTTCTCATTTATATCACATGTTTTTAAACCTTGAATTTAAAAATTACCACATACATATCATCCCCATAATAATCATCCAAACATTATAATTCAAGAGTAAACATGGTATTTGCATATATAAACATAATATAAATCGGTATAAGAAATACTCTTGTACTTAATCCAAACAAACAGGCAATTGATTAAGTAAAAACTTTCTTAATACCCAAGGCAACTCCAAACTTGTGAGGGAGTTTGGAGGTCCTGATGCATATTCGGATACCACTGTGTCACGATGTTTTCTCCCTCACCTGAGTGTGTCGGGCCGCTAGGTTCTCTGTTTGCAGGTGAGCTTACTTGATCCGATCTCCTCTCGAACTCTTCATTACGCCAAAATAACGTTAATTAGTTAACTGACGATAATTATTATACTTACGAAATAAATTTTTACGCGAAGATAAAACTTCCAATTTAAAATGAAATTAATTGTTTTTGTCCATCCGATTGAAGGTTGAATATCCTTGAATCATCAATGACAATTTGTCATTGAAAGTCTTACAATCAAATAACATTTTTTAAAGTAAGATTTTCAATAAAACTTATACCGGAATTATGTCGTAATCCGTGGATATACACCAGGCTAGTTCCCAAGAAAGAGAGGTGGGTCGTAAAGACACCTTAAATATGAAGTCTTTCCTTAGACAGAATCTTTCTAGACATGTATTCTCACTTCATTAAATTTTTCCGATAGTTCATAAATCTTATTTTTTGTAAGTAAAATATTTTTACTAAAACTAACATTTTATAATAAGATCATTAAGCTAGACTTATCATTTTTAAAGTAAGTCAATTTAAACAAAATCAATACTTTTAAATTAATACTTTTTAAGTAAATCTTACCATTTTAAAGTAGGTTCACTTAACTAAGATTCAACATTTTTAAATCATTTTACCATCTAAGACTTCATAACATTTTAAGTTTATCAAGTCAAGACTTTTAGGTAAATGGTTTTATCCAAGACAAATACTTGTTATTTTGTGATAGTCAAAGTGCAATTCATCTTGGGAAGAATTCAACTTTTCATTCTAGGTCCAAACACATTGATGTGAGGTATCATTGGATACGTGATGTTTTGGATGCTAGGTTGTTGGAATTGGCTAAGGTTCATACAGATGATAATGGTGCTGATATGATGACTAAGGCCTTATCAAGGTGGAAGTTTGAAACTTGTGAGATCGTTGGTTTGGCGATTCTCTTCACATAGTTGTGAGGGGAGATTTATTGGGTTTGGGCTCCTTCCTATGTGGAGAAAGACCCAGTTGGGTAAAGCCCATTTGTCCCACTTAATCTAATGGATAGTGGTCAGATGAGGCAAGCAGAGAAATCAATTTATGCAAAAAAAAAAAAAAACGGCAATAGAAGAATGTGAGAGAAGTTGAAAGAACTCAACTCGTAGGAACTCAGAGGAGTTGCGGGAGATTTGTGACTGTGTCTTCGTTCACCGTTGGATCGGGCTGAAATTTTGACAGCAGGTTCACAACTTATAGTACTTCATTCTGAATGGTTGGATCGGTGAGACGACGTCCAAGGTGGTAGAAAACGAGCCAAAACGGTGGCTGCTTTTCTGGTTTTTTCTACAACTTTATGTTCTCATTTTCAAGCTTGTTGCTCTATTGTATGGTGTATTGTTGAGCACATTTTGTGCTGTATTTTGAAGACACTCTCGTATTCCTATTTTGTTTATAGTGGAACTTGATTGACTGGCTTGTGCCCATGAGTTTTACTTCTCACATTGTGAAGGTTTTCCACGTTAAAATTCTGGTGTCTCTTGTGTATTCTTAGTTATTGTATTATTTGTTATTGTTCCTCATAAATTCTAGCAAGTTGGGAAAATTACTATCCACTACATATACTCTCTTAGAGTTTTTATTGTTGTTATTTTGAATTTCTCATCACTTAAGAAAGTCAACTTATTTGTGTTTATATCTTGGGGAGGATATGGAAACTATGTGTAAGTACCTTCTCAGGAAAATATGAAAAACAATATGGTGTGTTGCTTTTATCATTTTAAATATAAAAATAATATTTTTGTTGTCACAAAAATAAAAGAAAAATAAAAACTTTTCTCTCTAATACTGGAGGGGATCATGATTCTAAAATTACGATTTAATTTACATAATGATACCTCTTTATTACATTTGATAGTGACCAATATAATAGTCATCTTTCCCATAATTATTTTTTGTGCTTCCTAACCATCACTGTAGAACTAAACTGGACAAAAATATCAACCTACAAATCCTATTTACAGATTCAGTTGTGAACTTTTTTCTCAAGTGGCATTTTGCTATAAAAAACAATGGCTAAACATGAAGGGAAACTTAGAATGACGATTTTATGGCATGATTGCAGTTACTTGGTTATCACTGCATTTGTGGGAAAATGTAGACCCAATTATGGTTACGATATAATTACAGAGATTCCTCTCATAACAATATTATAGTCGTAATTATGGTTGGGGACTCCATTTTAAAACCATTTCCTTAATGCTACTGCTTCATGAAAAAAACTCCAGGACTAATAGTTCTCCCACAATTGCTCCTCTAACCCATTCTCAAGAGTACATAAATGCCAAGAAGTAGAACAGTATGAGAAAAGTCCATTATTTCCATCAGGAAAAAGATCTGGCAGGTCAAACAATGTGTCATCATCTATAGTAGAAGGAGAACTTGAAGACTCTAAAGAATTATCACTGAAAAGAGTTGAAGAAGAAGTAACATGTTCTTCTAATTGGTTTAACTTATTTTCAGCATCATTGTCATCTTCACAATGCATAGTATCCTCTTCAAAGATAGTAAAAGCTGCTTTTGCAGCAGCAGCTTGAATATCCTTAGGAGATGTGGTTTCAGGTCTTGGAAATTCTTGTGCCAAGTTAGGGAAATTGAGAAAAGCTGAATTGCCTTTGATAGCTAAAGCTGCAACATCATGTGCTCTAGCTGCCATTACTGCTGTAGGGTATGTTCCTAGCCATATTCTTGTCTTCTTTTTAGGTTCACGGATTTCAGATACCCATTTGCCCCAGTTTCTCATTCTTACACCTCTATAACTAGGGCTCTTTGCTTCATTCTCACTCCTTTGTCTCTTCTTGCACTCCTTGGGTCTATTTTGTGAGTTTTTAGGGTTTGTTGAATCATTTGGAGGACCCTTTTTGGAGTATTGTTTGGTGCATGAGTTTGAGGTAGAAGATGTTGTTGATGAAGAAGAAGTGGAGGAGGAAGATAAGGTGAAATTAGCATCATTTTCCATGCTCATATGTTTTCCTAATTAAGCTACTAGGGGTTTTGTTTGGCTTGATTTGAGGTAGATAGAAAATGATGAGTGGAGTGTGCATAAAAGTAGAGCTACTTATCTTTTATGATTCTCCAATAAACAATTAGATTTCTATAAATAGAAAAGGAAAAAGAAGAAGATGAGGGATTAAGTCACTTCAAATGTAATTTTTATTAACTTACTCCTTATCCTAATCATCAATTCTAGAAAAATCTAATGGTTCCAATTAGTAAGTACATCTAAATCATCTAAATCATTAGATGTTCATATAATTGATGATTTTATAATAAGTGGATCCCCACTCAATAAAAAATAAATATTAAAAGAAAAGAAAAAGAGGCAAAAAGAAGAAAGAAAAAGGAATATAGACCTGCGTACAGTTTAGTTAATTTGTTTCCCATGTGGGAATTGAATAAAATGCCTTTAAATATATAAGTGAAGATCCAATGTCCCCATTTTTGTCACATTTTGTATTCTCTTATCTAATTAAAAAATGATATTTAATTAAAAAGAAAAAATTGTAAAATCAAAAATTAATTTTTTTTTATTATTTTATGAAATTTGATTTATTAGAGATACGAAAATAAGATTTTCTTGAGATAAAAATCCTTATTATAAATATATTGTCTTTATATTACACCAAAATGTGACTTAACACTTGTCATTTTAGTGTCGTAATCTGCTTTTGAGAGTTATTACATGTGTTTGTACAGTTTGTTCATATTTGAGAACATTCTCTTTAGGTTCCTACACAAGTGGCAGGCCTTGCTTTCTTTACCATGAGTTTCACATGAATCCACACAATCATGCTTCTAATTTATCTATCATCACTTTGTCCACTTATTTGTGGGTGGCACATGGGGTCAAGAAATGTTTTAGATATAAATTTGGTAATATTTCTAGACAAAATTTTATTTATATAAGTGTAAGTGAATATTGTTATCATGTGTTTTGAATTAAAGTTGAGAAATATATGTAAACGTAATTTACTTTCTCAAATATTATCCAAATAACAATAAGATATTGGTTTAGTAGTGTAAGACCCTATTAGATCTCAAAATGATCAAAAGGTTATGTTGGAGATATAGTAGGGCCTTGTACTACTAATAGGGTACTAGAGATTAGTTCCTTACCCAAAAGGGTGAGTAATACTCTTAATAGTACCCAGAAAATGTTGTCCAAATACAAATAAATAAAATAAACTGATTCTCTTTGGAGTTAAAACAATAATATGAATTTTGAATATTCTATGAATTAGTCTCTTCTTTATTGGTCTATGCAAATAATAAATTAGTTTTTTATATGGTGAGATTAAAGGCATCCCCTCACTTTATTGGTAAGAAATTATTCCCTTCTAGAGTGTGAGGTTGTCCCTCACGTCGAATATCACTTCTAGAGATTGAACCCATACTATATGGAGATCTAATGGGGCCTTTATTCCACTTGGTCATGCTCAACATTTTGTTGGTAAATAATATATTAGCTTATTATATAGTTTCAATGCCTAATCAAATATTTATATCATTAACTTTAGGGATAAGAACGTGGATCTAGGCCAAGTTTGTGTTGAGCAACACCGAATTAGAAATTCCATACCCAAATGTGATAGAGGTAAAAAAAGACTACCATTCCTATTCCGTTGATTTCGGGTAACTCGAGCCCATATCCAATCTGAACAAAACATTTCCATTCTCATTTAAATGGATATCTTTATCATTTAATATTATACATATGTTATATATATTTGTATACATATGTAAATATATAAGTTAACATTTATTATATAAATCGAGTTTATATAGATTCAGGGTACGGTATCTCCTATATGAAACACGAAACAAAATCCAATACTTAAAATTGAAAAAGACCTAGTTCCAAATCCAATCTAAGTAAGTTTCCCCATTAAATTTGGGGTATGTCTGAATGGGAACCCACAAGTCAAGTTCGAGTTAGGTTATATATCGATTCCATATTTTGGTATCTCCTCTTTAACTTGACTCAAGAATATATGTGTTAACTTGATCTGGCATCTTCAAGAGCATTAGTATATGATATTTTTTCTCCACTTGTGATATCATGATACAACCAATGAAATGAAGAATATTGTATCAAAATTGTTGGCCAACTGAAATCAAAGGAGATGATTGTCAATTTATGCTGAATTTAATAGTTGAGGCTCCCCACATGGTTTAGATCTGGTTTTGAGAGAGGAAGCAATGATTATGCTCAATTTATGCCGGTTCTAGTTGCCAAACACTAATATAGTGCTATTTTATTTTTGCCCCTATAACATGAAAAAGATCACATCTTTTGTCCCAAAAAGTATCACCTTATGTATTATCTATTTATAATTTTGTTGAAAAAAATATTTAAACTAAAAATTTAATAATTGAATATTTTTTTAACTAATCACAAATGATGACATATGAAGTGACACACTTTTTAGAATAGAACATTCATAAAAATTCCAACTGTGACATGAATTTTACTAATTGATTAAAAATAGAAAATTTCTTATTACTTTAATATTTATATAACGTTAGAGTTTTTTACGCTATTAATATTTATGGATGTATTAATTATCATTGATTTTTTCTAAAAATTAATATATATATATATGGGGGATTCGTTTACACTCAGGTTAAGTTACACTCAATCTCAGCAATTCATTTTCTTCAATCTAACGAACCAAATGAGTGAGTGAAATAAATGAGAGAAAAAAAAAATCTTAAATAACTTTTAAGTTTCACTCTTTTGGTTCGTTGGATTGAAGAAAATAAATGAGTGAGATTAGATGTAGCTAATGTAACTTAACTTGAGTGTAAACAGATCTCTTCTTATATATATATATTAAAAAACTTTACATTCTGATTGAATAATCAAATAAATTGAGCAATAGGAATCATCCACGTGCTGTTGTGGAACATTTTGTAAGATGATAGATCTCATTCAAGGTTATATAATATGTGTATGTTAGTTGAAGAAAAACAATCTGTCCATTTAAGCATGGGGTGTCACTTCTGTAGTAGATTTTGTATGTATGTAAAAATCCATTTTTGGGAGAGGTCCCACTTAACAAGGGTGTAAATCAGGTTTCTTTGATGAATTGAATGGAGAGAAAATATTGAGTGTTGTGAAAATCAAAGCGGATTAAATTATCTGACCGGTTCAACCGCTGACTGAATTTGAAAAAGGCTCTGGTTTACAGTCTTAATCAAATAAGAGTTGGATTGCTTTGAACCGGAGAATTCTGGTCCGATCGTGTTAAACTAGAATAATCCGAGAAGTAAACCGATCGGTTCACTTAAAATTTTAGAAAATAGAACACTAATCAAATATTTTGTTTGACTCTGATCGAAAAAAGATAGAGATATGTTATTTCGATATAATTATACATAATTATTAATTATATCAAATTTACCATTTATATATAATTACAAATTTATAAATAAAAAATTATTAATTATATAAAAAATTATTCGGTCTGACTGAACGATTTAACCATTTAAAATGGTTAAACCTAGTACGGGACTTCTTCTGGTTTGATTTCCGGCTCCAGTTTCACAACATTGTGAAAAACCAAACCAATCAAAATGTTTCAACCTTTTAACTTTTATTAAATTAGCTTTAATTATTACATCACACAGATGGATTAATATTTTGCAACCTTTAACTTTTATGTTAATTATTTTTATTTTAAAATTAATATTTTAAAAGTAAACAAAAAGATTGCACTACATACTTATTTATTATTTTTATTTTTTTATTTTGTTTATTAATAAAAATATTATTTATAAATAAATAGTTGGTCCAATAGTATATAAAACTTGATTGAATCCCATAATAATTCCCAAGAAGTCAAAAAATATTAGATCATCACTCATTAGATGAGAAAATACTATGGTTAAAATAAAGAAATAAAAATTATTTCCATATTTATACTCGCATATATTATTACATTTTAGACTGCTAATTTTTATAATAATTTAGGCATCCTCATAATTCATAAAAAAACTGCGTAGACTAAATAAAAAGTTGGTAAAAAACCCAAACAAAAATTAAGAATGGGGAAGGAAAACGGAAAGTAGGCAGAATGTCATGCTAACAAAGACATCAATGTATTTCATATATTGAATAAAATATAAATTTAATAAAAGTGTAATATCTCTGCACCATGAATTTAAAATTTTATACAATAATAATATATCATCCATCATTCATTTGGATTACTTTTTAAAGAGCCAATGAAGATTAAATATGAATGACGGATGATGCATAATAATATATAAAATTCATACACTATCAATGTATTTTTTTCTTATTTAAAAATTGCTTAAACCTAAAATTGAGATCAGGATATTCAGCAAGTATTAAAACACAAATAAAACATGGCTAACATATACATGGTGCACAAGCTTGTGTGGGCCTCTATTTTGTCCAATGCTAGTTTTTCTTGCTAATGGGTCAACTATGCAAGCATGTTTCCATTTTACTCCAATTCTTAGTTTCCCAAAGAATGAGATGCATGATAAGGAAAATTTGATATGTATTCTTTGTAAGTATATCGTGGAAACCATGTGAAAATGGATCTTAAGAAATCATAGTTTTCATATAATAAGAATGGATATAGATTACTAACATTTATCCACGGCGACACAGTTCTCCTTTGTTGTTGTGTGTTATTCTTCGTCAACAGAGAAACTCTTCTATCTCTTTTCTTTTCTTTCTATACTATTTCTTTATTGATGGCTAATAGAGCAACATTTTTTGGCAGAGATAGGTATAATTTTTAAAGTCTTTCTCTGATTAGTACAGTGCTTCCAACAAGCACTATATATAGCCTATTTCCCAAGAGTGTAACCATTTCATTCACAATTCTCCATTCAAGAGTTACACTATTCAAAAAACAAAACAATATATTTATTCATGTAATATGAGACATTTCTTACATTCTCTCACTTGGCTCATGTGATAATACAATTCATGATATGTGTTCCTACCCAGCGAACCGAAGAGTCCCAAGCTTGGACGCCGAGGTGGGCCCCACTTGTTGGGACCACCAGAGTTGACCCAAGAGACAACATGCTTTCCGTACTCCACCAACCTACCTGCCAGCACGACAGACAGGTCGCAGACCGCCTGACAAGAATGGCACAGTGTACGGTCCTAGCAGACCGCCTGACACGGGGAAAGCAACTCCCGACAACACCTTTGGTCGGCCACGCGTTGCACCACCAGCCAAGAGCTCAATGTCAACTCTCCCTTCTATAAATAGGGATCTCCACCAACAGGAAGTATCTTAATCTCTTCACTCTCTAACATTACTGATTCCATTGCTATTTGTCTTCACTATTCTCTCACTAAGTTCATACACTGACTTGATCGTCGGAGAACCTTTTTAGGTACCTCCCCCGGCGGGTCCAGCTCTCCTATTTCCTCTTGCTGCTTTGATGACTACCTTCTACCCCTTCACCAACATCTGATCAACCACTGTCCGTATCTTTGTGTTCTAATAAAGAACATTGGCGCCGTCTGTGCTTCTTACTCACACCATGGTAACCACCAGAAACCGAGCCCTATCAACCAGCCAAGTCGACCCTGCACCATGTACCCTTCCCCCACCAAGACAACCATCCCATCAAGCCAGCCGAAGCCATCATACCACTCTAGAACAACAGCCAACCACCCAACACCTTCTCCAGATGCTGGAACGCCAAGAGCGGCTCATCCAGCAGCAGGCCGACGTAATACAAGAACTCCGCCAATCCAAAATAAACCCTGAGGATCATTCTGAACGCCCTCTTCACAAAAGTAACCGTGAAGAGTCAGCGAACGAATCCCACCCACCATCCCAACCAACCCCACACCACTCTTGTGGTGCTAGGCATCCTTTTACACCTACTATCATGGCTTACCCATTACCCTCCTATTTCCACCACCCCACAAACATGGACCAATACGATGGGACGACGGACCCGCAAGACCACCTCGACACCTTCGAGGCCTTCTATGTTGTTCCACGGGGCGACTGACCCCATCATGTGCAGGGCGTTCCCTCTGACTCTTAAAAAAGCGGCCCTCCAATGGTTCACCCGCCTAGCCCCAAACAGCATCAACACTTGGGGAACCCTTGCTTCAGTCTTCAACACAAGGTTCACGGCGAGCAAGGAGCAACCAAGGTCATCATACACACTGTCTGGCATTCGCCAGGGATCCAATGAATCCATCCGGGCATACCTCGATCGGTTCAATACCGAGGCTATGAAGGTACGTACCCTAAGCTCCGGCGTAGCAGTGCATGTCCTCGTTATGGGACTCCAAGAAGGTCTTTTCCGCACGGAGTTGGCCAAATACACCGACCTTACCATGGAAGACCTCCGTTCCAAGGCCCAACAATTCATCAACCTCGAAGAAACCCACCACATGCACACCCATACCGAGCCCCAAACACACCACCCCTCACGGGAAACCAAACGGCCAAGACCACAAGACCTACCCCGCGACCTACCCTCACTAACCAAAAAGGCCAAATACTCCACCTATACCCCCCTGAACGCCAGCCGTTCCCGAATCTTGCAAGAGGTCCTCTCCACTCACCTCGTCCAACTCCCACGCCCCCGCCCTACAAAGCCCGGCCCGCAAGACCGGTCCAAGTATGGTGACTACCACAGTATGTTCGACCACTTAACCAATGACTGCACCCAGCTCCGGGATACCATCGAAGATCTCATACAGGCTGATCATCTGCAGCGATTCATCGCAGGTTTAGAACAGCGCCGACGGTCACCACAGCCCCGTCGACCAAAACCTCCAAGAAGACGGTCCCCCCCACAATTTCAACATCAGCGCCCTACCCCACGTCCTCAGACGGATAGGCACCGGGCAGACAATCGGAGACCACGGAGCCCCGTTGATATCAACACCATCTCCGGAGGTTTTGCTGCCAGGGTACCTCCAGGACCGCCCAAAAAAAGTATGTCCGGGAGGTAATGCACGTCGCTGCCAGAAGCTCCCAGCAGAAACAACATTACAGATCCACTCCCCCCATTACTTTCGACAACCTGGATTATGAAGGGGTCGTCAGAGGCCACGATGACCCTCTCGTCATCACCGCCAAACTCAACAACAAAAAGGTTAGTCACCTGTTCATTGATCAAGGTAGCTCGGCTGACGTTATTTTTCAGGATCTATTTGAAAAAATGGAGCTCCGGGATCGCGACCTCTTACCTTATGATGGACAGCTAGTCGGATTTTCCGGTCAAGGAATCACTCCCAGGGGATACGTAGAAATTTGGCTTACAGTCGGCGACCACCCCATGAGCAAGACTGTCCAAACAAAGTTCTTGGTCGTCTAGTGCGACTCAGCATATAACGCCATAATCGGCCGGCCAACTTTGAACAGGCTTGGAGCCATCGTCTCTACACCCCACCTCTGCATGAAGTTCCTCTCCATCAGTCTCCAAGTCTGCACAGTAAAAGGAGACCAACACTCGGCTCGCAGTTGCTACCAGATGAGCCTCCGCCCCCACTTCAACAAACAGCACGTTCCTCCCTCCAAAAGACCTCGGAGCGTACACATGGTAGAGTTGGACGTCTGGGCGGACGAATGAGATTTCCGACCACAACCAGAGGGGAAAAAACAACTCTACAGTTGGGTCAATCCCCAGGACAGGTAGTGTACCTTGGCAGCTTCCTCCAGCCAAACCAAAGGTCACGACTGGAGACATCGCTAAAGGCAAACCAGGACCTCTTTGCTTGGTCAGCAGCAGATATGCTGGGTATTGATCCTTCTTTCCCCTGCCATCGTTTGACAACAAAACCAGGTGCTAAACTAGTGGCGCAAAGAAGGCGAAAAATGGGGGCGGACAGGACTAAGGAAGTTGCTTTAAAAGTGGCCGAGCTGCTGGAGGCGGGTTTCACCCGCGAAATCACCTACACCACATGGTTGGCAAATGTTGTGTTGGTAAAGAAACCATCAGGGAAGTGGCGGATGTGCGTGGACTACACAGACCTCAATAAGGTATGCCCTAAAGACCCTTATCCTCTCCCAAACATTGACCATTTGGTGGATAATTCTTCAGGATATCAGTACCTGTCCTTCATGGACGCATACTCCGGCTACAATCAGATCCCGATGTACCCCCCCGACCAAGAAAAGACTGCATTTATCACTGATCAAGCCGCCTACTGCTACATTGTCATGCCCTTCGGTTTGAAAAATG
>NC_032015.1:16210374-16262262 GCF_001865875.1 Lupinus angustifolius | reverse complement strand
CATTTTGGAAAGCATTTTTCGGCAACTCCGCAAATACAACATGCGGCTAAACCCCGAAAAATGCACTTTCGGAGTAGAGGCAGGCAAGTTCCTCGGTTTCCTTCTAACCAGCCAGGGGATCGAAGCAAATCCGTCCAAATGCTAGGCAATCATCGATATGAGAAGCCCCTGCACGGTCAAGGAGGTCCAACATTTAAATGGGCGACTAGCCGCGCTGTCCAGGTTTCTCCCATCCCTTGCGAAACACTCACTTCCGCTGTTCCAGTTATTGAAGAAGAGCAAGAAGTTTGAATGGTCTGAGAGTTGTGAAGCGGCGTTCAACACTTTCAAGCAATACCTGGCCGCCCCACCTATTCTCTCCAAGCCGCTCCGAGACGAAATCCTGTATGTATACCTGGCCGTATCTGACGGAGCGGTAGCAGCCGTTCTGATACGAGAAACGACGGAAGGTCAAAACCCGGTCCATTTCACAAGCAAAGCCCTTCAAGGCCCAGAATTAAGGTACCAAAATCTGGAAAAAGTGGCATATGCGTTGTTGGTCGCCACACGAAGACTACGCCAGTACTTCCAATCTCATACAACAATTGTCAGGACTAATCAGGCAAATTTTGCATAAGCCAGAGTTGGCCGGGCGGATGATCACATGGTCCATAGAGCTCTCCCAATTTGACATCCGTTTCGAACCTCGCACGACCATCAAGAGCCAGGTCCTATCTGACTTCGTGGCCGAACTAGCCGCACCAGAGGGCGATCCGGAGCAGGTATGGACCATCTTCGTCGATGGATCTTCTAACCCAAGAGGCAGCGGGGCCGGAATTCTGTTGGAAGGTGGACAAGGAGTAACCATTGAACATTCCCTTACTTTCACATTTCTAACGTCCAACAACCAGGCGGAGTATGAGGCATGTATTGCCGGGCTACAACTAGCAAAGGAAGTGGGCGCCCGTAAGGTATTAATTTGCAGCGATTCCCAATTAGCTGTATCTCAAATTTCAGGTGCATATCAAACCAAGGACGTCCTCCTCGGAAAATATCTGCTCAAGGTGAAGGAGCTCATGGCCAACTTCGATGAAGCAACCATTCAACATATACCCCGAGAAAGCAACGCCCGAGCCGATATCCTGTCCAAACTCGCCAGCACCAAATGCCTCAGGAACAATCGGTCTGTCATCCAAGGAACGGTCTACCACCCAAGTGTCATGGCAGTAGAACGGGTAGAGATCCCAGACGACTGGATGGGCCCTTTCATCCGATACATCCTCCATGGCACCGTACCTCCCGACATGAAGGAAAAACAACGGTTCTTCAGGTGTTCCTCTTGGTACACCCTGCCCCGGGGAACATTATATCGACGAGGATTCACCGCCCCCTTACTCAAATGCCTTGGTCCAGAGCGGGCGGATTATGTCCTCAGAGAAGTTCACGAGGGAAGTTGTGGGCATCATTTGGGCGCCGTCTCACTCACTCGCTAAGAAGTTCACGAGGGAAGTTTCAAGCTCACAGAAAGTCAAAATAATTTGTCTTTGCAATGCAGGTAATTTCTTAGGGTCAATCACTTTGCTACAAATTGCCTTGAAGAAGAAGCATAACCTAGTTATGGTTCCTCGAACTTTTTTTAGGTATAAATGATCGTATTCCAATAGGCAAGAAATGCTCCATAAGTACATGACAATCATGAGATTTAAGACCTTTTAACTTGAGGTCTATCAGTGATACGAGGTTCTGAATGTTGGAAGAAAACTCTTCTGGAACTTTAACACCAAGAATAAATTTACAAAATTCCATTTTCTCCTTCCTCGACAAAGTATAAGCTGTTCGAGGTTGAAATGTACGTTTTCCCTTCATTATCGTTCCCAATTCCTTTCTTATTCCCATACTAACCAAGTCCAACCTTGCATTCAAGCCATCTTTGGTCTTGCCAGGGACATTGATTAAGGTACCAAGAATATTTTCAAACACATATTTTTCAATATGCATAACATCGAGGAAATTTCTTACATATAATGAACCCCAATATGGCAATTCGAAGAAGATTGACCTTTTCATCCACCAACTTGTGACAATTTCTTTTTCAAAAGGTTTACCAAAGTTAGTATTCAAACCCTTTAGCTTTTGAAATAATTGGTCACCTGTCAACGGAAAAGAGAACGACCTTCTTCATTGTTTCCATCAAATGCTTTTCTCCATCGTCGATAATGATGATTTGAAGGCAAAAATCTACAATGACCAAGGAAGACATTCTTCTTATAGTGTTCCAACCTCATTGAAAGAATATTGTCTTCACATACAGTACATGCAAAATGTCCTTTTATACTATATCCAGACATATTACTATATGCAGGGAAATCACTGATTGTTCCGAACAACATAGCCCTCAAGTTGAAGTTTTTTTCCCTATACGCATCATATACATTTATGAATGTCTCCCACATTTGCTTCAAGTCTTCAATTAATGGAGCTAAATATATGTCTATGTCATTTCCTGGTTGTTTAGGTTCATAAATTAACAAAGATAATATAACATATTTGCGCTTCATGCATAGAGAAGGAGGTAGGTTGTATATCACTAACATCACTAGCTACATACCATGGGAGCAACTTTGAACACTATGTGGGTAATTCCATTCATTGACAATGCAAGGTGTAGATTTCTTGATTCTTGACCAAAACTAGGATAGTCGTGATCAAATTTTCTCCATTGATGAGGAGAATCTGTAGGATGCCGAAGCTTTCCATCTTTAATCCTTTCTTCATCATGTCATGTCAAATTCCCATGTCAACTTCTTTGCATCTTTGGCATTGCTAAACATACGCTTGAATCTTGATTTGATGGGAAAATACCATACAACCTTTTTGGGAATTGAGTCTTCCTTCTTATATCGTGATGCATTACATTTAGGACAAAACCTTAATGAAGCATACTCATTAAAAAATAAGATGCGATCATTTTCACAAGCATGTATACTAGTTTAGTCCATGCCTATGGAGCGTAACATTTGTTTTGCATCATAGGTTCGAGAAGAGAACATATTATCTTCCGACAACATATTCTTCAGAAGTGCAAGCAAGTCAGTGAAACTCTTATCAGTCCATCCATTAACAGATTTTAACTTATACAACCTTGACACCGCTGCCAATCTTATAAATTTAGTACAACCATCATATAATGGTTTCTCATCATCACTTATCAATCGCTGAAACATCTCAAGACAATCCTGAAGATCCTCTTCGACAACGTTTGCCATTTCCTCGAAACGATCGTCTTTCATATGCATCTCATCATCACAATCTATAACGTCTCTCGTCTCACCATGTCTTGTCCAATATGTGTAACTTTGATCAATACCCTGACATACTAAATGAAATTTTAACTCATTTAGAGTAATTCGGTTTGAGTAACAACATCTTAAGCAACGACGTGCAATTCTACTAGGGTTTTCAACATTCTTAATTGCAAACCTAACAAATGATTTCATTCCTTCTTCATACTCATTCGTCAATCGATTGACACTCATCCATTTTCTTTTAAGAAAAAATATAATGAGCATAAATCCCTAAATTCTGGAGTTAAGCTCACCAAGTACAGCAAATGCATTATTATGTAATTAAAAATGGGAGAATCCTAACTCATAATATAAACTAAATGATTCGGAACTCGGAAACCCCAACTCAATACAAGCTAAATGAGTGAAATCACTTTCACTCATTTATAAGGAAAATATTTATAACTCAATACAAGCTAAATATAATGTAATTAAAAAGGCAAATAACTATATGAGAAACTCACTTTCAATTTGGTGTTGAATGCGCGAATGATGATTTTGAGGTTAAACGAGTGAAGGATTTTCGAATGAGTGAATGATTTTCGGTGTTGAATGAGTAAATGATTTTGAGGTTGAATTACTTTCGAGGTCGATTTGGAGAGTAAATGTGTTTCGCTGCTGAGTGAATGAGTATTGGGATTGCTAATGAATGTGTGAGAATGCGGGAACATTATAATTTTTTAGGGTCTGATAGTATCTTCAACAACGCATAGTGAAGATGGCGCAGTCAATGATACAAAATCAACAGTGCATAGTGAAGGTGGCGCTATCAATGATACCTAATCAACAACACAACCTTAAGGAAATATTGTGGAAGAACACCCCATTCAAATATAAAGAAGGTAAGTGTTCCACAACGCAATCTTAAGGAAACGTTGTGGAAGATATAATAATTTTTTTAATGAAATTCAAATTAGTAATTACATTATGACATTCGATTAATGAGAATTAATTAAATATATAGATCAATAAATAATGACAATAAATGACATTCAAACAATTAATCGATTAAGCACTATGTTAAGTAGAGGAAATAATTTTGTTGATAATATCGACAACGCTTCTTACCGAATGCACTGTTGTATAGCTAAAATAGAATAAATGAGATATAAGTATTCAACAACGTTGTTTGGTGAATGCACTGTTGAATTCAACGTTATCAACAATGATATTTGGTAAATGCCTTGTTGAATTCATTGTAATCAACAACATATTGTTAAAAAACATTGTTGTATTGTTATAACGACAGCGCAATAAAAAAAAGCACTGTCGAAGACCATTATTCCTAATTCTACACAGTTACGCAAACAACAGAAATAACCTGAATGCATACAGAAACAGAACATGACAACAAAATGAATATAAGAACACAACTGAATTTATATATTGAACATTAATTACAATGTAATGTTTACACTGAATTGAATTCCCTAAGCTACAATTTGTGCTACAATATGTGCTACATTAATTGAATTACATTAATTACATAAACCAAAATATATACATTACATTGAATTCCCTAAGCTACAATCTGTGCATAACTAATCTGCTATACATTTAGCTATGATTTGTCAACAGAAATAAGTACAAAGTTTGACCATTGTTCTCTAATCTGGTTGACTTCATCATCTGTATATAATTTGCCATCAATCTAGATTGCATTAGTTGGCCATTGCTGAATGATCTCCTTCATGAATTTCAGTATGTAATAGCCGCAATCTACCTCGTTTGTTTAGCAAGGGGTCTACAATTAAAATGAAGTAAACATATAAGTATGATATTAGTTGGCCATTACAAATATAATTGTTTGAGATGATTTGTGTCAATACCTTTATACGAGTCCACCTGATTTTGGGACTTGGTATCTTGTTTCTAGCACGACTAAAGCTTCTGTAAACTCTCACCGCACTAACCAATAGAAAATGTGCTTAATTACTAAACAAAAAAATGAAAGTGAAAGTTTAACTAAAAGTTTAAATGAGTAGTCCACTTACCTAGAAAACATCTCTTTCACAGCGGGGTAGTTGTTCATATCACCATATGCCAATGAGTCAGAGTAGTATATTTCTTCATTGACCCGATTGATGGCAACCAAAACCCAATGATCCCTAAGAAAATATATGTACATGGTTAGGAAATGTTAAGCACAACAACCATACTAAACAAAGATATATAAAAGACAATTAAAAAATGATCACCCGATATTAAAAGGTGCAAGAAATAAATCTGCATCTTCTTTATGATGGAGGAAATTATCTGTAATTCATTATGTTTTTTCCCAATCTCATTTTTGTCACCCGACACCAAAGCGTTAAGATGTGGGGATATGAACATCACATTTTCCTTATTTACCTTAATAAAATTTTCATACAAGTATCTAATACATATAACACAAATGTTAGTTAATCATAACGCACCGTCATGCAAAAGTGAGAAGGTAAGAAAACATAATTTACCTCATATATATACATACAGTAGTTGCACCTATACAATCACGTTTATATACATCCCTAACTTCATTGATGCCAACATATTCATAATGTCATCCCCGAAGACTTCCTTGGGAATTGATATAATTATCATATCATCTCCCAACTTCTGTACATGCTCCAACAGCTGAGTACAGTAGTTGGTAGTCTTCTTGTAGCTCATATCCCCAGTAGATGGCTTTAAGCTCACATCCCTCGAAGATGGCTTAGACATTTGGGTGCTAATGGGGGTGGAATGTACATTTTCCTGAAATATTCAATAAAAAGTATATCAACTATAGATCAATATATATATAATATGAGTGAGCATAAGGTGAAAAATCATAACTTAGGAGGAATTACTTGAACAAGGTCTATTGGCCAAGCCACAAAAGTGCCTATAGCCCCTCAACTGTGAAGATATATTCTTCGAGAGGAATTGGCAGCAACGCATTATCATCGATTGCAATGTCAATCGAGACCTTCACATGATGGCGTGTATTACGTACATTATGTAGCATAACATCGGCCGACTTGTGCACTTTCCCAACACCCACTACTCGACTAGTTGGGGTATCAAGAAAAGTTTGCAAGAATTGATTCTCTGTATATAAGTTAAAACATATAATTAGTTAACGACTAATTAAAATAAGTTAACTAAATTACCTCAGGAATGGGAATCAGAATGAGAGTGTTGTAAGGTGCAGGTGTGCAACTCTCATTGACGATTGAAGGAACAGTGCTAGCATTACTAGCTAGTCGTTGCCACTCAGCTTCCTTCGCCTTCATTGATTGCTCAAATTCGTTGAACCGTTCCATGACGCCATCTAGTTGATTTTGAACCTGGCTCATTTGGGCTTTGGTTGCACGCTTTGGATGGGGGTACAAATGTCCGCTGGCTAACCCCAAATCCTACAACTTGAATACAGCTAGGGTAGATAGGCAGTCCTAGTGCCTTGTCAAGTATTATGCGACTATTCAGGTTTGTCTTCTTTTCTTTTAGGGTAACCTGACCAATCAAGAAAAAACATAATGTTAATTAATCACATTTTGATAAATAAAGTATGGAAATTAAGTATAATTAAAAAATGAGCACTTACAACACGTCTTGCCACTTCTTGAACTTCTTCATTGTCGATGACACCATCCTTGTTCTTACAGGCACCCACCCATAGAACATAGAGTTCTACTCCATGTGGAGTCATAGGTGTATCACTTTTGTTCTCCAACTAACAAAACATAATCAATAATGATGTAATTAGATATATATGCATACAAAACATAACCAATAATGTACTTACAAATTAACAATGCTTACAATTTTTCCTCGATTCCTCTATACCCCACTCGAGAAGCTTAGTATGGATATAAAGGTTTGGATGCCATCTTGCGGTTTTTATTACTTAAATTCTGAAATAATAAATAACATTAATATAAGCAATCATATACAAAAACATATATACAAAAGTCAATACAAAGAATACGATTTTACCAGGAAAGACTCGTATTGTATGCGTAGGGTGACAAAAGACTTCCAATACTCTTCATCAAAGATATTTGCATATTTAGTTGGAGGTTTTAGGTTGACATTGCCATCAGCATCTCTGAGTAATTTTCCGGCATCAGTTCAGAATTGTCGGAGAGCCTTGCCAGCCGATTTAAGGATATAATCCTTATGCTCCTCACCAACATCAAAAGTTGACTGAAATAAAAACACATATACATTATATATTGCATAAAAACACATGCATATACGTAAATTGCATGAAAATGTAAAACATATACGTACATTGCAGAAAAACGTAACACTTATATGTACATTGCATGAAAATACAAAAACTGAAAAATAAACTTACTGTTATTTCATTCCAAATAAGCTCCTTCATGGTATTTCCTACATCACTCCATTTCTTGAATGTTAGCTTCAGATTCTTCCTAACAACAACACCAATGTAACTTACCAATGCGTTGCTACCCTTCGAGATTAATGGTTGACCTTTAGAGTTCCATTGAACTTCTATCTTCACATCCTTGCTTCTTTACCGAATGACATTCTTCATGGAAGTCATTCCACGTGGAGGTCGTTTTTTAGAAACAATTTGCTTGTCTTGTGGAGTCGGTGTAGCTTCGTCACCACTGTGAAAACCATGATCGTCACTTTGGGAAGCCATTGATGAAGTTTTTTTGGTTTATGAGGGTTTGTTGAGAGTATGAGGGTTTGCTAAGAGTATGAGGGTTTCTTTTCGATTAAGTTTGAGAGCATAGAGGGAACGATTCATATTTTAGATATTTAAACTGTATTACCAATTTAAAAACGCATATTAACAGTAACATTGTTGAATAGGCATCTTCAACAATGCATACTAAAAGTAGCATTATTGTATTGACATCTTCAACATTGCATGTCAAGGACTGCGCTGAGAGCATGAGGGTTTCTTTTCGATTAAGTTTGAGAGCATAGAGGGAACAGTTCATGTTTTAGATATTTAAACTGTATTACCAATTTAATAGCGCATATTAACAGTAGCATTGTTGAATAGACATCTTCAACAATGCATACTAAAAGTAGCATTGTTGTATTGACATCTTCAACATTGCATGTCAAGGACTGCGCTGATGCTGTGTATCCAGTTGTTCACTACTTATTTTCATTAACACATCTTCAACAATGCATGTTAACAGTAGCGATGTTGTATTGACATCTTCAACAACGTATATTAAGGTTTGCACTGTTGTTGTGTATTCACTTGTTTACTACTTATTTTCATTAACACATCTTCAACATCACATGTGAAAAGTAGCGTTGTTGTATTGACATCTTCAACAATGCATATTAAGCTTTGCGATGTTGTTGTATATCCAGTTGTTTACTATTTATTTTCAATAACACATATTCAAAAATGCTATATTAATTATACAATGTTAAACTGAACTTATTTTCCAATTTAACAGCGTGAACATAGTTATGTGCTGGTAAATTAATATTTTACATAACTGAAAAATATGTGTACAACATGAATTAAAGTTATTTAAGATGAAGTTGTCATGAAATAGATTACTATATAATTGTGTTTACTAAAACGAAACTGGAAAAATATTAAACATTACATTTTGTTAATTTGTTTTTGTATCTATTAATTATTGTTAATTTGTTTATTGTGTTTAATTTATTAATAATGAACAACAAAAGTATTAAAGAAAACAATCATCCAAATAATTGACAAAAAATAGAAATTAACATCCAAAATAATTATTTTATTATTCATTCAAAGTGGCAAGTACAGTTATTATGTCATCTTCAATAGCGCTTTCTTAATTATGCGATGTTGCATATATTAACATCAACAACGCTTCCTATTAAATGCGTTGTTAAACATAAATTATTCAAGTCAGCGCTAATGTTACTAATGTTCAACAACGTTTTGTCAAGAATGTGTTGTTGAAGTTACACAAATTGACAGCGTTTGTTTTATTATACGTTGTTGTTATTCTTCCGTCTCATTTTCAACAGCGTCGTTCAAAATTGCGTTGTTGAATGATTGATGTTTATTACGATATCTGGCATAGTGAAAATTTAGGTGAGATATTCACTTTAACTTCAAAATTATATTAATTATCGTTATCTAGAAATTTGGAATCTTTTTCTTATACTTATGCCCAATGGTGTATTAATCCTTATTCTTGTATTATCTTTTTTGTAAATTTTAATTGGGTTGACATCCCTTGTGCCCGTTTTAATATAGTTGTTAATAAAAAAAATTATTGTCTTAAAGTTTTGGTTCAAGAAGTGATATGTCACTTGTGATTCTTCACTTTTTCCACATCCCGATAACAATGAGATTTCCTAGATAGTTGGACGCTTACTGTCCAACAAGTTGTATCGGAGCTCATAATTCATCCAAGACATGATGAACTTAAATGAGAATGAACCATACGTGGATGATATCCATACTTGAGAGGAAGATTGTTGTGTATAAGTGTGAAGTCACTATCATGCACGACTTATGTGAGCAATGCCTTTTATAAATGAAATCATGTCTCAAAAGCATGTATTCTGTTTATTTTTTTCCTTGAAGATTTCAAGACTAGTTTGTATTGAGCACAAATTTGGTTCTCAATTTTCCTTCCTAGTAGCTGTGTACGTAGTCCTAGACTTCCATATAGTATTAGATTATTGTATCTATTATGTAATTACATGATATGATATTGTAATTTTTTGATATGTAAAGAAAAAAAGGAATTTTAATGCGGCACCAAGAACTTAAACAACTGTGAAACATAATTATAATTTTGAAATGGCTTGCACATGTTTCGTATGAAAGTTTAGGTAAAATGTTCACTTTAACATCAAAATTATAGTTTTAGTATAACCTTTTAAGGGTACAAAGATACATTTTTAGAAATGGTGGCTTAGTTGTTCTTTACATAAAGAGTTTATAAGTGAAAATGTTTATGTAATTATTGTCTTAATAATTAGTTTCATTCAAATTTTGGATTAGATCTAAATTAGATATTAGTTATGGTTTAGGAGAGAGGGTGAGGGGTTAAGAGAGGGAGGGTGTTCTCGTGGAAGAAAGAAGGAAGATCTGGCTGGGAATGCGATCAGGGGTAGGGATTGGGAGACCAAAGGGTCCCAAAGGTTGCATGCAAGGGGTTTCTTCAAGTCTTTGGAAGAGAACTCTATTTCTTTCTTCTTCACTAATTTCCCAGAATTGGTTGGTGTTGTTGAGCTGTGGAGGGTGTTCTCTAAATGGGGTGTGGTAGGGGATGTGATGATCCCTAAGAAAAGAGACAAGAAGGGTAAAATATTCGGTTTTGTTCGTTTCAAGAGGGTGGGGGATGTTGAAAAACTCAAAGGTGATCTTGACAACGTTTGGATCGGTCTTTACAAGCTTATTGTTAACATGTCGCGATTCGAGAGAGTGGGTCCTCCGGGAGGAAGGAAAGGGGTGGTGAGCTTGAAATCGCCTTTGTTAGTAAAGTCTAATGGGAGTGGTAAAGCGTTGCTGGGGGTGATACGGTGTTGTTGGGTGGTGGCTACAAGAGTTGGAAGGAAGTGGTGATAGGTGGAGCTTATGATGCAGAGTGTAGCAAAGGAAAGGATAATACAAGGGTCATCAAATTTTCTGTGTCTCAATCTTCTCTAGAGTTCTTGAAGGGCTCTGTGATTGGAGAGGTTAACAATGTTGAAGATTTGTGCTCAGTTCAAGACCTTTTGGCTAAGGAAGGTTGTTTCTCGGTGAAGGCGATTCCGTTAGGAGGGAAGAAGGTCTTGCTCAAGGGCCAGATGGAGGAAGATCTGTTTGTGTTGTCAACCTTTGATTCTAATTGGTGTGCGTCAGTATTTAAATCTATTACTCCTTAGTCTCCTTGCCAGGCTGTGGATGATCGTCTTGTGTGGGTCAAAATGTTTTGTGTTCCAGCTCATGTTTGGTGTGTGGAATTTTTCAGAAGAGTGGTGGAAGAAATTGGTTCTTTTATTAAAGTGGATGAGTCTACGTTGGAGAGATCCAGGTTGGATGTGGGTGGTGTTCTGATTTTGACCAAGCAGTTGTGCACATTGACTTAAGTCTCTCTATATGTGTGGATGGGGTGAATTTTGAAATTCATATTTTGGAGGATAATGCTCGGGAGATTTGGAGGATGAGTAAGAAGGCTAGTGTAATGATGTCGGTGAAAGATGCTAATTTTGAAGAATTTGGGCATTTCAGTGAAGGGCGGTGGCCGGAAGGGGAATCTTGTTGGGGGGAAAATGAAAAGTATATTGAGGGAGATGCTGAGGTGGAGGAGGTGCAAATGTTGGGTGAAAATCCAAGTGATCTTTGTGTGGTCCCTGTCAAGGAGTGTAAAGGTGCTTTAGCTAAATTGGTAGATAAAGACAAAAGCTTTTCTCTCCTATCTGTGCCAATTCTAGTGGTGGACTCATTGGATTGGACAAATGAAGCTGCTTTTTGTATAGATAAGGTAAGTCTCCTAAAGCCTTTTCTGTCAAAAGGTAAGAATTCAAAAAGAAGTATCATAGAAAAGGAATCTGAATTAGAGGTGGTTCAGCCCCATTCTTTATTGGACCCTGCTAATCTTAAGGTTGTGTCTTGTTCTGGTGTGGGAGCTTTGGAGGTGGGTGGTGATGTGGCTGGTCATTTTAATTCGACTAATTTGTTGGAGGGTGCCATTGCTAAGTTGGATGGGGGTAATGGTCTTACAAAGGAGTTGGGCCAGTCTGTCAAGGCCCAAAAGGCTAAAAAGAAATGTGTTGTTAGATCCTATTTTTCGGTTGGATCTTTAAAAAGAGTAGGTGGAAAGGAGGGCTTGAAAGGTGTTTTTGTTAGGTCCAAGTTTGAAGTTGGGGCTTCCTCCAAAAACCCAGTTCCAAAT
Organism: Lupinus angustifolius; assembly: GCF_001865875.1. Lineage (NCBI taxonomy): Eukaryota > Viridiplantae > Streptophyta > Magnoliopsida > Fabales > Fabaceae > Lupinus > Lupinus angustifolius. The sequence goes on along the minus strand of NC_032015.1, from coordinate 16,250,096 downwards.
TCCGTTCCAGGTGCTTGTAAAATTGTTGATAATCCCTACTCTAAAAGGTGTTGCACTAAAATCAACAGGAATCAGTTGATTAAGGTTCCTAATGTTATTTGTTCAGTTGGTCAGCAAAAGTTGCCTTCATTCAAGCAGAAAGGGAGTAGGAAGAAGAAGTTAAGGGGTTCTCCGAAGGCTTTCTCTAAATCTCAGTTGATGAAAAAAGGTAGGAGTAAGAATGGTCTGATTGAAGAGTCTTCTCTGGGGCGTGTTTAGGTTGTAGGGGATTCTGTGGGTATCGATTCTTCTATTAGTAATTCCATTGGAGACTCCCATGTGCAGCAAGTCAATAATCGTTTTTTTCTCGGAGAAGGGTGGAGCAGTAGGGAAATTGTGGAAGATTGGTAAAAGCTTAGGTGTTTCGTTTGATGGGGATGATTCTGAAATGATCCGTAATATTTGTGAATTGGATGCTAGGGATAGGATTGGGTTCCTTAAGGCCAATCAAAGGGGGAACCAAGGTGATCAATGATTTGTACAACCATTAATATGAGGGGTCTGGGAGGGGGGGTTAAGAAAAGAGGTGTTCGGGAGTTAATCTTGAATAATAAGGTTGATTTTATTGCTATCCAGGAAACTAAACTTCAGGTGGTGAATAACCGTCTTTGTTACTCGCTTTGGGGGAACCATGATTGTGATTGGGACTTTGTGCCTTCTCTTAGTCGGTCTGGGGGCATCCTCAGTATCTGGAACGCTTCGAAATTCCAGAAGACTAGTGTTGTTCACAGGGCCGGTTTTTTGGCAGTTCTAGGTAAGTGGACTCAGAGTCTTGATGTTTATTGCATTGTTAATGTTTACTCACCTTGTGTGTTGTCTCTGAAGTTGAAATTATGGGAGGATTTGGTGAAGCTCAAAAGCGATATTGGGGATGCTATCTGGTGTGTCATGGGGGATTTTAATGATATCAGGCACAGTTCTGAACGTGTGGGGTTATCGGTGGATGAGGGGAATAGGGAATCAGTCTTGTTTAATTCGTGGATTATTGATATGGAGGTTGTTGATCTTCCGCTGATTGGTAGGAGTTTCACTTGGTACAAAGCTAGTGGGAGTTGTATGAGTCGGTTGGATCGGATTCTGGTCTCTGCTCATTGGTTTGATAAGTGACCCGAAGCTTCTCAATGGGCGTTGCCTAGATCCTTCTCGGATCACTGTCTAGTCTTGCTGAAATACCATTAAGTTGTTATTGGTCCTAGTCCCTTCAAGTTCAATAATTTTTGGGTTAAGCGTAAGGATTTTAAGGAGTTTGTTTCTAATTCTTGGAACAATATGGTGGTTCAGGGGTGGTCTGCTTTTGTGGTTAAAGAAAAGTTGCGCAACTTAAAGACTGAGTTGAAGCTGTGGAGTAGAGAAGTTTTTGGATCTCTGGATCAGAAGTTGTCCGTCATCAGTAAGGAAGTGTTGAGAATTGATCTAGAGGGGGGAATCTAGTCTTCCTCATGAGAAGGTGGCCTTGAGACAGTCCCTTATTGAGGATTGGTGGAATTTCTCAAAGATGAAAGATAGTTTACTTTTCCAGAAATCTAAAAGTCGTTGGTTGAAGCAAGGTGATGCTAATACAAAGTTTTTCCACGCTTGTATCAGAAGTAGGAGGAGTAGGAACCAAATTCTTGGCTTATCTTTTGATGGGCAGTGGTGTGAAGAGGTGAAAGTTATAGCGGGAAGGGTTACGGGGCATTTTATCAATCAATTTTCGGAATCCTCAATGAAGAGACCAAGGATGGATGGTGTGGACTTCAATGTGTTATCGGGTGTCCAACAAAACCGTCTTTGTGTTGAGTTCTCTGTGGAGGAAATAAAGGCTGCGGTGTGGAGCTGTGCTAGAGATAAAAGTCCGGGTCCATATGGGTTTAACTTCACCTTTTTTCAGGATTGTTGGGAGGTGATTAGTCAGGATGTTTGTAACTTTCTCAAAGAGTTTCATAAGAACTCTAAGTTACCGTCTGGTTTGAATTCTTCCTTCATTACTTTGGTTCCTAAAATTCTCAATCCTAGCAGAGTGCAAGATTTCTGTCCTATCTCCCTTGTTGGTTCATTATATAAAATTTTGGCGAAAGTTCTTGCCTGCAGATTAAAGGAGATTATGAGGTCGCTTATTTCGCCTTCGCAGTCAGCCTTTATTCAAAATCGGAGTATTCTGGATGCAGTGGTGGTGGTTAATGAAGTCATCCACTCAGCTAAGCATAGTTCTGATGGTTGTTTCCTTTTTAAGGTGGATTTTGAGAAGGCCTATGATTCGGTAAATTGGGACTTTTTGGACTATATGTTAGGGTGGTTTGGGTTCCCTATTCTTTGGCGTGCTTGGATGAAATCTTGTTTATCTTCTACTAAAATGTTTGTTCTGATTAATGGGTCTCCTGATAAGCAATTCTCGGTTTCAAAGGGGATTAGGCAGGGTGATCCGCTAGCCCCTTTTATATTTCTTCTGGTTGCAGAAGGTTTCTCTGGTTTGATGAGGAGTGCTAAGTCTTTTGGTTGTTTCGAAGGGGTTAAGCTGGGTAACCATGAAGTGGAAGTGTTGGATTTGCAGTTTGCTGATGATACTATTGTGGTTTGTAAGCCGAATGCGGAGAATATTTGGTGTCTTAAGAGTATTTTGAGGTGTTTTGAATTTGCGTCTGGTCTTAAAGTGAATGCTCTCAAAAGCTTTCTATTTTCTATTAATATGGAAGATTCGTTTTCGGTTGATGCTGCTTCTTTCTTGTCGTGTAATCGTGGTTCTCTTCCTTTTTCTTATTTGGGTATTCCGCTGGGGGCTAATCCGAAAAGGTTATCTTCGTGGTCAGGTGTTATTGATGGTGTTAAAAATAGACTTGGTTCTTGGAAGAATAAGTTTGTCTCTTTTGGGGTAGGCTTGTTCTTCTTAATGCGGTTTTAGCAAATATTCCTATTTATCTTCTATCCTTGTTTAAAGCTCCTAAAGTGGTTCTTATGGTTTTGGCTAGGATTCAGAGAAAGTTTTTGTGGGGTAATAGTATAGGGGGTAGAGGGATTCATTGGGTGTCTTGGAGTGAGGTGTGTAAGCCTAAAAGTGTTGGGGGGTTAGGGGTTAAGGATCTTGGTGTTTTTAATAATGCTCTTTTGGGTAAGTGGAAGTGGAGGTTTTTATCGGAACCCAATTCTTTGTGGGTGAGGGTGGTGAAGTCAAAGTATGGGGGTTTTTTGTCTCATTCGGGTTCTGGGGTTGGGTCGGTTTGGTGGAAGTCTATTAGCAGTCTAGGTGGGGTGGAGGGAGTGGGTGTCCAATGGTTTTCGTCTAACATTTTTAGAAGTCTAGGTGATGGGTCTCAGTCTAGCTTTTGGTTGGACATTTGGTGTGGTATGAGTAGATTTTGTGATTCTTTTAGAAGGTTGTCTTTGGTGGCTCTGGATGTCAACTGCTCTGTTTGTGACTGCGGTTTTTGGGCTGCAGGGATTTGTGTGGGAAGAAGTTCTTGAGAGGCAATTGTATGACTTTATTATGCCTTTTTCGTGTCAGCAGGGTAGATTGGATTCGTGGGGGTGGAGTTTATGTTCAACAGGGGTGTATTCTGTGAGATCTGCTTATGAGGCTCAAATGCAGACTTCAGTGTCCGCTGTGGATTTGCTTTTGAAAAAGGTTTGGATTTCTTGTTTACCCTCAAAAATTTCTTGCTTTGTCTGGAAATTATTAAAGGGGAGAGTTGCTACTAGATTTGAACTGCAGAGAAGATCTATTTTGGTAGATGTGGATTGTCTGTTTTGTTGTAACTCAGAGGAAACTATTGATCATCTTTTTTTACTTTGTGAGTTTTCTACAGCAGTGTGGAAAGGTTTTTATGATTGGATTGGGTTTAAAGTTGATTTACCTAGGAATTGTTGTGATTTCTTTAAACTTCATCTTAGTGTTTGGAAGAAGAAGAAAGGCTCTAATGTGTGGTGTATGTTGTGGTGTGCTGTGATGTGGTCTCTCTGGTTGATGAGGAATGACTCTGTGTTTAATGGTAAGGAGTGTAGTTATTTGTCTGTTCTTGAGTTGATTAAGCTTAGATCTTGGTTGTGGTTTTCCTCTATTTGTGATAATAGTTTAATTTCCTTCTCTTGTTGGAACATCGATCCTTTTTACTGTATTGGTAACTACTGATTGTTTGTTGGGTTAGCACCCATTATGCTGTCTTAATGAATTTTCTTTCCTTTGCTGTGCAAAAAAGATATTAGTTAGGGTTTTCTAGAAATTTGGAATTTTTTTCTCATACTTTTGCTCAATGATGTATTGATCTTTATTCTTGTATTATCTTTTTTGTTAATTGTAATTGGATTGACACCCATTGTGTCCGTTTTAATATAGTTGTTTATCAAAAAAATTATTGTCTTAAAGTTTTGTCTCATGAAGTGATATCTCACTTGTGATTCTTCACTTTTTCCACATCCCGATAACAATGAGACTCCCTAGATAGTTGGAGGCTCATCGTCCAACAAATTGTATCAGAGCTAATAATTCATCCAGGACATGAAGAACTTAAATGGGAATGAGCCAAACGTGTGTGATATTTATACTTGAGAGGAATATTGTTGTGTATAAGTATGAAGTCACTATCATGCACGATTTATGTGGGCAATGTCTTTTATAAATGAAATCATGTCTCACAAGCATGATTTCTATTTAATTTTTTCCATGCAGAGTTCAAGACTAGTTTGTATTGGGCATAATTTTTGTTCTAAATTTTCCTTCCCAGTAGTTATGTATGTAGTCCTGGACTTCCATATAGTATTAGATTTGTGTATCTATTATGTAGTTACATGATACGGTTTTATAATTTTTTAATATGGAAAGTGACCCAATTTAGTAAAATGCATTTTGTGAGAAAATAATACTCGACAGGATAACTTTATCATTTAAAATAAATAAAATTACTCGACTATCTATGTTACACATCATTTTTATGCAAGTATATATATTTTTGTACTAAAATTGAATGTATTTCAAAATTGACTGCATGACCTCTTATGTTTTATTGAAGGAATGAGTGGCTAAACACTCAATTTATACAAAAAGGAAAGTTAGGTAGTTGCTTAAGTAACAAGTAACTATTGTAACCAACTAAAAAAGACTTGAAAGCACTTAACAACCCTAACAAACTTCCTAGAATAAAGATCTAGAAGGAAAAGCAATAATAAAAGCTCATGTAATATGCCTAAGATTGAAAAATGTTAAGGACACCAAATCTGATGCGCCATGGCCAAGGCATCTCGGTCAGATTTGATGCGTCAGTTCTTTAGCGCCACGGTCAGAATTTATGTACCAAGGCCTGTGTGTCACGGTTAGAGTATTATGTGATGGTTCAGGCTGGTGTGCTGATGGCGATGCACTATCTTGGCCAGATTCTTCATTCCCTCGGTCACGAACCATAATTCCTTGACCAAGATTGAATTTTCCTCGATCATGTGGTAGTTTTTCTTGGTGAAATTTGATTTTGACATAATCGATTTGTACTTTGGTCCGGTCATGTTGCATAGGTGCTTTTGGCCATGTTGCATTGGTGCTTTTGGCCATACTGCATGGTGTGCTCATTCAAAGGTAACTTTAATATATATGTTTATAAATTATATGACTTATACAAATAGGATGTAAATTTATAAACATTTTTATTTAAAATCTTACTTTTTACATAATGTTATTTGTATATTCATTATATTTGTGTATCAAACTATTACGAGAAACTCATTTTTATATAGGATTTGATATACAAAAAACAGTAGTAAAATATAAAAAATAGGTGACAAAATTATCCACATTCATAATCTGTTCAATATAAGGATAAATTAAATTCATACAATCTATTCATTTAAGTTAATGAATTTAAATAGATACAATGCAATGAATAAATTTAATAATGAGATATCTATTTGAATTCATTAACTTAAATTGATGGGTTCTATGAATTGAACTTATCATGAATTGTAGTTAACTTTGTCACTTTTTTGGTGTTTTGGTCGTGTTATTTGTATATCAAACATTATATAAAATTGTGTTTCTGCCATTTATTTAAAAATGTAGTAGTTTGGTAAATGGATATACAAATAATATTAACCTAAAAGTTAAGTAGTTTATATAAACAGGTTTGTAAAGTTACACCATATTTGTATAAGCCATATAATTTATAAACATATGCATTCAATTTAAATGAAAAAAAAAAATAATGGCATAAAACTTACGTGAAACATTAATTGCCAAGCTAAATGATAAAGTTGTTGTATGAGGATAATTTCCTCACAAAATGCATGTTACTAAAATGGGTCACTTTTTCCATGCTAAAAGTTTAGGATATCATATCATGTAATAACACAATAGATACAAGAATCTTATATTGTATGCAAGTCGTGGACTTTATACCCGATGGAAAAAATAAATTGAAAACAATGTCGTTTCATGAAGCTACAATGTTTTAGAATAAAATGGAAAATAATTAGAAATCGTGACTTTATTCCCGACTTTACTAAAAAACCATAATTTTGCATGAGGAACTATACCTCTCATGTGGATTTTCCTGTTTTTATATGATGTTAGTTTAGTCTGAAAAATTAAATGATTGTTGGTAGCTTGTACGATAAAAAAAAACTACATACTTTAGTTTGAATTTCAGGGGAAAGTTGGTCAAATATGTACTTGTGTTTGTTTCTTGTTGAATTGGGGTATATACCTATTGTTTATGTTCCAAGATGAAAAGAAGAGCTACTACTAATATTTTGTTTGGTTAGTTTAATGGAGGAGATGAAATGAAATTTTAATGAACGAAAGAGAAGGTAAAATAATTTCCTGCTTTGGTTGAACTTATAAATTAGGGCTAAAGGAACGAAAAGTAGGATTTATTTCTCTAGTAACTTTTGTCTGGTATAAAAGTAGTAGAGAATAAAATGTATTTGTTACTTCATCGTCACTATTCATTTTTAATTTTACTTACTCTTCAAAAAAATGTAATATAAATAAATGGTAAATGATATATTAATTATCTTTATACTGATAATGTGTTGATATTACGCTCATAAAAATAGAGGAAAGATATTGCCACCAAAATATGTTACTTGTTGTATGTTACACCATAAAACCCTTAAGCCTTCTTTTGGTTTAATGGAGAAAGAGAAGAAAAATTTTGAGGGGTAGAAGTTGTAAAGCAAGTGGACTTTTCCCACACTTGGTTGAGGAGGGGTACATATCTGTTGTCCCACAAATTATGTCATAGCATATATTATCGTCTGTGATTGGTTAGAAAATTAATTAATTATTAATTTTTTAATTTAAATATATATTTTCAACCAACCATATGCCGATGATACATATAGTGACACAACATGTGTGACAACAGATATGCACAAGTTGAGTTGAGGAGATAGTAAGAGAGGAACAAAATAAAAAATAAATGGGATCTATCAAAAAATTTCTCTCCATATGTGATGGGAAAGTGAAAGGATAGTGAAATGACAAAATCGATCATTTTAACCACTTTTATATTATATTATTATTTATTTACACATATTTTCTAACATTATTTTTCTTTTATATTTTCTTACTCCATAAATATTGTTTAAAATTATATTAATATATTTTTTACAATAAAATTTAATGTTGTTGTAATTCTTAAAATTTTAATTAGTATTAAATTTATTTTATATTCTTTTTAGTGTATGAATATTTTTGTTATTAAAAAAATTATATTTACATTTTATCTTCTCACTACAACATGGTTCAATAACGCGTATTTTAGATGTATACAGCACTTTCAGACATTTTTTGTTTAACCGCAATAGTATATTATCATGATTAACAACGTTTATCATTGTTTGTTGTATTGCATATAATAAACGGTGCATCCTAAAAAAAAGTTGTCATAGTCAAAACACATCAACAATGCTTCCTTGGTTATGCGCTATTGAATAGATTCTAATTAGTAGTGTTATCTCAACTATGTGATGTTGAATATGTTCTAATTAACAGTGTTATCTTAACTATGCGTTGTTAAATTGAACTCATTCAAGTCAGCGTATAATTCAACATCCAAATTAATTGCATTTTCTTAAATTTGTGTTATTAATGAATTTATATTAACAACGATTTCTTGAAGTTGTGTTGTTAAATTAACATATATTAATCAACATGAAGTTACCAAAATACAACATGAAAATAAATTATTTTTACATAAAGTTGCGCAGTATATGTTTTTTAATATGTTAATTAACATAGTTGTCAAAATACAATGTTACTTTTGGTTATTGAATGTGCCGCAAAATACAATGTTGGTAAAATATCCCAAAAATATTAAAAATTAAGTATTGTTAATTTTTTTTTGTGTTTATTATTATGGAACTGCTAAAATATCCATTCAAATAAATAATAACAAAATAGAAATTAACATCTAAAATAATTGTTCATTGTTCATTCAAAGTGCTAAAGTTCGTTGTTGCCAAAATACATTAATTGTTGCCAAAATACTGCCAAAGTAAATTGTTCATGATAAAATAAAAAATAAAAACAAAAAAAAAAGAAATTAATAAAATAATTTCTTCAAAGTGCTCTAGGTCAATAGAAGAAATCATCCCCTAAGTGGATAATAGAATTAAGATATTCCATGCGGTTCATCGTCCTATATAGTAGTTAAGAATTGCTGAAAAAACAAAAGTAAAAAAGTATATTCAAATCTTTGTTGTAAGAAATTAAACATAGAAATTAAAAATTATATTGCAAAATTGACATACACATTCTTTCTTAGGAATATCTTTTTTCTATTATTTTTAACAAAACTTCCATTTTTTCTTTTTGCTTTGTATTGATCTCTTTTTGGTTTCTTTATGTTTTCTTTCCCATATTTTTTTCTCCTCGTATGCTATGACTAATTATAAAAGGAGACAATGACTAATTATACAAAGGAGAAGATAAAATAATCTATAGAAACACATACACTTACTGATGAAACAGAACAACATAAATTAAAAAACTTGGAATGAACCACAACATTTATAGATTCAAATGGAAAGAGAACTGTTATTGTCGTCCTTGTCAGATGTGCAACTAATTAATTTTTCTATGAAAACAAAGAATTTGCATAGAAACGAAGAAACGCATAAGTACTCAACCATTATTTTTTCTACTATGTAAAACGTCGTATACAAGCAACATCACACATTTAAGAAAACACTGTTACTATGTCATCTTTAAAAACGCTTCTTTAATCTTGCGATGTGGAATAGATGTACATTAACAGTGTTTCCTATAATATGCGTTGTTGATGTTCTTCCACCTCATTTTTATCAACATCGTTCAAGAAAACGTTATTGAATAACCATTGTTATTTAAGATATCTGGTGTAGTATCTCTTTCACTCATACCAAACAAAACAAAAATCTATTCTATTTTTCACACTTTTCTTTCTCACCACTCTTTCATCCTTCTCTCTTCTCTCATTTTCTGCTCTTCATTTGAACAAAGCAAAATAATATTACTTCCCATAATATATTTAAATCCCTCCCCTCATTCACCCTTGTCCTCACTTACCTTAAATCAATAATAGCGTAAAACGTTTAATGAAATTTTAAAAACCTATCAACCCTGTATTATAATTGGGCAACACTATATTAAAGCAGGGTATTTTGAGGAAAATTTCTCATAATCTAAGGTTTAGTTTGAGAGTTGGAATTTGAAGGGGAAGAAATGAGGAAGGCTTATGAGTTATCTCACAAATATATTTCATGGCTCTCAAACTTCTATTTTTTTCATTCCCTTCTAAAATCCAACTCTCAAACTAACTTTAAAATCCAATGAGACATGCATGCTTTAATAGGTTTTTATGACCTCTATTAATTAGCGCAACTAAAACTAGTTTTTATGAATAGAAACTGACATTTCATGCAAATATTATAAAATCTATAATGAATCATTTGCTTTTATATAATTTTTATAAATAAAATATTTATAAAAAAGAAAATGTTACTCACTTTTATTTCTGGTGTGTGTAGGAGAGAGATAGGAAAGTAGAGAGAAGTTATTGATGATATTATTTTTTACTTCGGTATCCTCTCACTTTATGTCTATGTAAGTAATCTTTTTCGGAGTGCATAATTGTTCTTCTGAATAAATATCGCTCGCAGAAACTGAACATTTGACTTTTTGATCATCCCAAAGATCTAGCAGAACATTAAACCACTAGATCAATGCATTGTTGGTAAATAATAAGTTAGTGATATTATGATGCCATAGAAAGAAAGATAAGGTGTAAATAGTGGGGTTGGAAAAAATAGTAAGAATATAAGGGTGGTAATAAGTATATAAGTATTAAATTTTCTATTTAAAAAACTCCAACATTGCTCGTACTAGAAACTAGTACACACCTTTATCTAACCATCTACCAATCTTACCAATAAGGAGTTGCAAGTATCATATAAAGTTAAAAGTAAATATTCAATCCTCTGATACTCGCTGATAATAGTAGCCATAATACATCATATAAATGTAGTCTCTCGTCCATACCTTACAGACAAAACAGTTACACCATTATCTATGTATAGTTGGGTTTCATATATCCTATGTTTAACCAACAAACAATTACATGCACTAAGATTTTTTGAGGTTTACTTAATTATATCACACAGCCTTCTTATTTAAAAAAATTGTCCTCTTTAAATTTTATGTTGTCAATCAATTTTACATTCAAATGTTTTATTGAAGTAAAATAATTCATTAACTATAACCTAGCTAAGCATCATTATATTTACATGCTAATGTTAACTTAGGGTTACATTAAATCTCAAGGGGCAATCAAACATATAACTAAGAGAGTTATCACCACCAGCAAGATGTTGGTCTAGTGATGTAAGGTCCCACTAGATCCTTAGAAAGATCCAAAGGGCAATGATTTGACTCCTGAAAATAACACTTATTAGGAAGGACAGCCACACACTCCAAAATAATTCTATATCTATAAGTTGAAGTAATACATTTGCTAGTACAAAAAAGAGCTATTACCTTTAACTAGTTACCTAGAACCACTCTGAAAATGTCAAAAATCATTGATCACACAACTCAACCAACCACCACCCCAATAGACATTACCAAAAAAAACTTATCACAAAGCTCAACAAATTATCATTCTTAAATCCTCATCCAAAACAAACACTACCTCATATTTGTTATTCAATAGTGTTTATTTTAGATGTATAACATCACTTATTTTAGATGTATAATAGCGTTTTCACGTGCTTTCTGTTTGACCGCAATAGTATATAGTCATTATTAACAGTGTTTCACAAACGCTATTATATTGATTATATATCACACCGCAACACACAAAAAGCACTGTCATATAGTGCATCAATACAACAACGCATCGTCCACAAAGCGATGTCCTTTAGGTCTTACATAAACAACTCATTTTAGAGGTTTTATTAACCGCGCTTATTGTTGCGCTGTTGGAGTTCATATATTTAACAGCACAATAACAGAAAAATGTTGTTGTATTATTCATAAATTTTCTCAAACAACACCTTAATACAACAAGCATCATACGCATAACACTAGTGTATTAATAATGTACAATAATGCTTTCTATAAAAAGCGATGTTGCAGTTATCCTTTACAACAGCGCATGCATGAGCATAATACAAAACCCAAGCTAAAATGAATCAAATACGCTCAAAATAAAATAAAAAATTCCCCATTCGATGAAACTCGCAACAAGTGCATCAACCTACCATGCATCACCCTCAACTCATCATCCAAAACCATCATGAATAAGCACTATAGCCATTGAGCATAATACAAAACCTGACATCCCATTAACCACCACCTAGAGTTATGATTGATATGGTGGGTCTTCTAGTGGATGGGCCTGGGTGATGCAATTGGATCTAATAGTGATTCAATCAATATTTAATTAATATTTAATGGGGTTCACTTGGCTGGATGTTCCATTTGCGAGATGAATTTAGATATGAAAGAAGAAAAATAAAAGGCTTCAGAATCATTTCATAAATGTATTTCATGATTCTCAAGGTTTTTCTTTTCCTTCCTCATCCAAAACTCAACCCGCAAATAAACCTTGAGGATTAATAAATTGTAGATATTTGGTTATGGTGATTAAGTTGTCTATTACTGGTGGGATTGGGCAAGTATACGTGACTCTAGTTTGAAAAATTAATGTTATTTTCAATCAAAATTATGATTACTTTTAGTTGCCTTTTAATTTTTGGAAGAATTTTTTGAGATGCAAATAGAAGTGAAATATGAAAAGTAAGTGAAGGATGATTGGACGAAGATGATTTGATTTATTGTAAGAGAAATTATGGAATTTTTCATGTAAAAAATATGGAAAGAGAAACTATGGAATTTTTGAATTTGTAGTGGTTCTAGGTGAGAATTGGGGTGATGGTAGGTTTGTTCCTATAGTAAAAGGCTTTGATTTCAAATTGCATAAGTTTTGAGTGGGTAGTTAAGGGGTTTGTGGCTTCCATTCCAATTCGTGGTTATTTTAAGTGGCGAGTTGAGGGACATGAATGATTGAGTTCTAGATTCCTGATTTCATTTAGGATAATTACAATATTTGAGATACAATCTTTTATAATAGATACAAAGTGTAAGATTAGGGGTTTGTGGCTTCCATTTCATAGGGAACTCGCAAATAATACTCACCATGGGTTACGTTGGGTCTTTGTATTTAGATTATGAATAATTGAAACTTGAGATTTTAAAAGTTGTTATTGGTGAGTTTAAGTCCGGATAATGAGGTATATACATTTGTGAGCAGTGACGATTCTAAAACTCGGGAGCAGAGTGTGCGATATATATTAAAATTTAAATAACAAAAATCATACATAATTCTATACAATATATAAAAGCAAAACATGTTTTAACTATCACCATGCATTAATTTTTTATTTTTTATTTTGCTCTTAACAACTTTTAATTTCTAAAAAATCATATAATCAAAGGTAATTATCATTAACAAAATAGTCATCTATCCCACTTTAAATTGGATATTACCATAAATATAAAAAATTATAACATAAAATACATATTCAACACAAAAAACATTCTAATTTTCTATAAAAATATAAAAATACGAAAACATTAATATGAAAATCACCAAAATTTAAATATAACTATTCAAATAAATTACAAGCTCCATATAAATTAATGTCAGAGTTGTTAAACACTTATTGCTCAATAAAGTCAATAAGGAGTCATTCATCTATGCATATCCCATTCAACCATGCAACCTATTTTTCATAATCTTCATAGCTGAAAACTATCTTTCTGCGGTTATTGTTGCAACATCTAAGATCATTGCAAACAAAATAAAATATAATAGAAACAAAGCATAATAGAAATAAAAATTTAAATAACAAAAATCATACATAATTCTATATAATATATAAAAGCAAAACATGTTTTAACTATCACTATACATTAATTTCCAATTTTTTATTTTGTTCTTTAACAATTTTTAATTTATAAAAAAATCATATAATTAAAGGTAATTATCATTAATAAAATAATCATCTATCCCACTTTAAATTGGGTATTACCATAAATATAAAAAATTATAACATAAAATACATATTCAATACAAAAAACGTTCTAATTCTCTATAAAAATATGAAAACATTAATATGAAAATCACTAGAATTTAAATATAACTATTCAAATAAATTACAAGCTCCATATAAATTAATGTCAGAGTTGTTAAACACTTATTGCTCAATAAAGTCAATAAGGAGTCATTCATCTATGCATATCCCATTCAACCATGCAACCTATTTTTCATAATCTTCATAGCTGAAAACTATCTTTCTGCGGTTATTGTTGCAACATCTAAGATCATTGCAAACAAAATAAAATATAATAGAAACAAAGCATAATAGAAATAATGAAATATAGAGATTTAAAGAGTGAATAGAAAGAATGAAACAAATAAAGAATAAAAGAAACGAAACACCGTTTGAAAGAAATAAATAGAAAAACTGAAATAAAAATAGTGTTAAATATATATTCAAACAATGAAATGAAAATTTAATGAAACAAACAAATAACAAAGGGAAATAGCTTTATTCAAATGCATCAAATAGAAACAATAAAATCGAAACAATGAAATGAAAACAATGTTAAGATAATAGAAAAAATGAAATACAGAATAAAAACAATGAAATAGAAAATGTTAAAGGGCTATATAAACAACCAATTAGCTAAGAAATAAAACAATATTTGAAGACAATACTTAATCTCTAGCTAATATTCTTGTATGTAGGTAATATATAATTTATTTTTAAAAAATCATAGGAGTAATAATGTATACTAATAAGTATTACAAAATAGAACATAATATTAATACATTGTCAGTGTATAGATTTTCACACATGCATCATCTACCATTTATTTAAATTATTTTTTCAAAAAAATAATGATGATTAAAAAAATGGTGTATAGTATGCTGACAATATATAAAACTGTTACACTGTTGATGTATACATTTTTTCCTTTAAAAAATATAATTAAAAAAAAATCAGGGTGTGCATTTGCACACCCTTGCCACCACATGACACCGTCCCTGTCTGCGAGTACCCGAATTCGTTGTTCTTCCCTAAATATATATATATATATATATAATAACATAATTGTAACATCATATTAATCATAATTGTAATATTATATTGTAAATCCATAATTGTAATATTATATTAATTCATAATGTGATTTTTATGTTGTTAAACAATGATGTTATACTATTAAGGAGTTTGATGTGATGTTGTGTTGTTATTCATATAGGTAATCTAATATTATGTTGATTAAAGAAATCTTACTAAATCAATTTTACATCATAATATTGAAGCAGTAACTTTGTTTTTTTATGTTGGTTTGAGTAAAATGAGTTGTTTTTAATAGTCAATTTAAATTATCTTTAAAACTTTAAATTATGTTTTATAATTTTTTTCTCGTCTTGATTGCCTAAAAACATATAAGATTGTAGGAAACAAACACACACTTACATAAATTATTCACAATTATTTTATAATATTTTTGAATTTGTGAGTATCTACAGTTCCACTAGGTACCCAAGGACCCGTAAGTAGCAGACCCAATGGATATTAGCACAGGTCTGGGATGGATTTGAGTCCAAAAATGAGTCAACAGAGCATGTCTGAATAATAACTACTCGGACTCATGGAGACTCGTTGTCATCCCAAGTGAGACTACTAGTAAATCCTAAGTAATGCTCAAACACAATAACATTGAATTTTTTAGGGGCACAAGTGTTGACTCATATTGTGTGTCACTTTATGTACCATTAATTGTGATTGGTTGAAAAAATATTTTAAGTTAAATTTTAATAATTAAATATTTGTCTGAGCACATGAAGTGATACTATCTTTTCAGATAGAAGATGTCCTCCTGAATTTTTCTCACTATGATTCTAACTGCTATTCGCTATGGTTAAACCGAGACCAGTTGATGGTAAACATGATAAATAAATGACTATTATAGTGGAAGAAACTGTTGTATTTAGGATAGTGACAAAATAATTACCACGTATCTATATGGATGGTAGTCAAAGTTTTGCAAAGAACATTTTCAAGATTGCCCACAATTAAACTGCTAATTAAATGACAATTTTTACGTGTAGGTTAAATCTCTGATATAGACTTGTAATGTGGTGCTATACTTTATACTTAAATATGCATAATACATAAAGATGATAAATAATATTATCATCATATAGAACTAAGATCTTTCATGTCAAATCATCGAGAATATATATAAAACCAGAGTTTGAGCGTAAACATGTCTTAATGTATTCATAAAGAATATGGTAAATGAACTTTATGTCATCCTTCATCATCTACCCATCAACTTCATGTGTTTTGTCCTTGTATGTGCTCCTTTATCCTTGTATGCAAATTGATATTCATAGTAGAACATGTAGGTTCTTTGGTCTTCTAATTGTAGACACTCTTAGACTCAGTTTCTCCTCTAATAGGATGAAGAGAATCTTGTTTTACTTTTATGTTATGATTCATGTTATTGTTGTGTATTCTTGTTGGTCTACAATTGGTGATCATAACCTCATATTTATAAGAAGTGCATAACCTTTCATGAAGGATGATGTTACTTCATTTTCTTATTTCAATTTCATTCATCATAAAATAGAAATAAGACTTTTGGTATCTATACAATAATTTTAATGACAATTATGTTCGTAGGCATATACCTTACTTAAATTAGATCACTTTAATTTGCTACTTAAAATAATAACACTAAACACATTTAAACATTACATGTGTGACCCAAACATTTCTTATAATCTCTCACTGATCACATATATAATTTTACAAATTGTGTTAGACTTTATGAGCTCAAAAATATGTCATTATAAATTTTAGACATATTTTTATCTCGTCTATTAATTATATTAATATATAGAAACAAAATGGCTTTCGTTGTATCAATCATAACTAAACTCAAGCAATGAGCAATAATATTAACACAATTAACTGACATTAGATAAATCATGAAATGTGCAGCATGAAAATCACATGAAGGTGATCTATACATGTCGATTTTCAAATGGTCCTCCTTTACTTTAGTGTGATCCCATCAATAAATTTCAGAGTAAAACTGAACCATAAACCTTATTCGACAGAAAAATATATCCATATCCATAAACACGTCTATATAAACTATAAAGAGAACACCCAAAAACAAACTCTTACTGAACCAAAATATTCTCAAATGATATAATACTCACATGAGTAATGTACTTGTGAAAGACGGTAGATGATAAACCTTTAGTGAGCATATTATCAACTAAGAGTTTGTGTCGATATGCTCTGTAGACATTTAACCACTCTGAATTAATCTTTTGTCACAATATAACTTTAAGATATTTCAATATATTCAAATAAGCATTCAAGTGACAATTTTATAGTCATATCCCATAATTAGATGTCTCATAATAAGTTATGAAAATCACTACCATAACATATGAAGTTATAAGTGTTTTCTTAGCAGTTTCCAAAATAGCTCCTCATCCACCTAATAGGCCGATATAGTCTTAGATGGATTTTCAATTGTATTGACATTTAACAAGACTAAATAACAATACATAATGATCTCTAACGGGATCATTTTATGTATGTAAGAACATAATTTCTTTCTTCTTTGTAAGCACTTAATAACATAATTGCTTGCTTTCCAATTATTTGTCACCGAATTACTTAAATATATGCAATCTAACAAAAATACACAATATCGCGATGTGCACAACTTTATATGTTCATTAAACTCACTTAGCCCGCATAAGGAATCTACTATATATCTTTAACTTTAAAATCCCTTCCCAAAACATTGCACTCATGAATGCTTCTGGAATTTCACTTAATGAATATAAGACTCATGCTATTTGAACATTGTCATTCCTCATAGTTCCCTTTATCCTTAATGGAACTTCCTTTCTAAAAAGCAAGGTTTAGATCTATGTATTCGAGAACAAACTCAATATTTTCTCCTTAATTCTTAAAGTTAGTGCAAGTTAGGAAGACCGTAGAATATGTATGTGCGCTCATTATAAAAGTAGAAAATTCAATAGAATAAAGTAAAACAAATTACAATCATTCTTGCAATTAAACTCATAATTAACTTTAACCCTTAAATTTAAATATTGATGTCACATATCACGAGTTACATAGCACAACATTTATATCCAGACTTTGAACAAAAATATTAACTTGTAATTGATATACTCAAAATAGTAATCAAATATTGATAATCAGTCATGTCAAACAATAAGTCTTTCTTTGGACTCACTTATTATTCACATGGAAAACCATATGATTATCACATATTTATTACCATAAGTATGTTTGTAATTTTGGCCAAATAGTAATCTTCCTTTGGGCTGATTATTATTCGCATAAAATTACAAACAAATAATAATAATACTCTTATTGTCATGGTCAAACCTCGATCATAATGCATGTAAAATAATAAACTATTCTTTGGATTGATTTATCATTCGCAAATACAATCTTATAATTATCACATGTTTACCATCACATATATGTATATAATTCGACCAATTAATAATCTTCTTTTGGACTGATTATTATTCGCATGGATATATACATATATAAACACTCATATTTAACATTTATTATAAACAATCTAAATCAGTATTATTTTGGTAACTTCTTACTTTAATTGATTCACTTAATATATTAAATAATTCTATAATCCAAAACATATCCATGAATGCAACCAAAATATATAGGATTACTTTACTTCAATTGAAATAGGCGCCTTATGTAATGTTATATAATTCTGTTCTGGAGTAGCCACCTTTCAGCCGAAGGCTCTAGGTTCGAAACCAACCATCACCAGTTTACAATTTAGTTTTGTTTTTAAATTAAACAATATAAATGGCTTTAATCTGTTGTCAACAAGAATCAATCCTAGAACCATAACCTTGGACTCATACCCGAACCAAGATGACAATTCATGAACAGTTGCAAATAGATACAATACAAATTACTTAGGATTTAATATATATACATCGACAATATAAGTGTTTTTTATACTGTCAACAAATCTTCACAATTCATATGTTAGTTAGTATTAAATTTCAAACAAAATTATTACAAATCACCAACAAGTACAACAAATGACCAATTGTAGTAATGATTTGGCAACAAATATATTTTAATATAAGACCTTGCATACCGAGGCAAAAAGCCTAGGCACTTCAACCATAAGATGAAATGCAAAACAGAAAAACTTACAATAGACATATATAACATGTTACATTGAGAGACAAATGCATTTATGTTTGTTGGTACCATTATTTATGATTAAATTGTAATTAAAATTAAACTTTTAATATGTTGGTAAAATTTAATTGATTGTCTCCACATACATACATCTTTCATGCAAGTCTTTCTCAAACCAAAATATCTACACAAAACTCTGGCCATGGATACTCAAAATTAAGGCCAGATAAAGTGTTCCAAATTTGAACAGTATGTAGAATTTTTAACCACACAATATTGCAATATGAAAATTTATGTTGTGATCATAATGAATACTTAAATCATGCATTCTACTAATAATATCTGAAACAATCTTCAATACAAACTAATATATTTGTTTGAGACTTCAATTTCGTTTGAACCCTTCCAATTAAGAACAAAGTTTCACTGTAACACATTTTCAAGAAGACAATATGCATGACATTCCCCCACATGAAAACATATGAACTGAAAAAACAAATTATCTCTTAATTCAAAACCAAAATCCATACTCTCATGAAAAAGATACTAACTCAACCGAATAGAACATGTTTCCATGATATAAAATAAAGATTCTAACAAAACAAAATAGTCATGTATATTTCTAAGATTTAGAAATCAAAATTTAGTGTTAACATGATCTTTATGAAGCAATGAATATTTGGAAAGATAATTCAACCATATTCTCCAAATTACTACATGATCTTTCATGGGCTTGACATGAAACTGACTTTGATATCAATTGTAGAAAATAATCTCTTTAATGGACTTTAATGTGGGAGACTTTATACTTAAAATGCATAATACATAAAGATGATGAATAATATTATCATCATATATATCCAAGATCTTTCATGTCAAATTATTGAGAAGAGATATAAAACTAGAGCTTGAGCGGAAGCGTACCTTAATGTATTCATAGAGAATATGGTAAATGAACTTTATGTCATCCTTCATCATGTATCCACCAACTCCATGTGCTTTGTCCTTGCATGTATATCCTCCTTTATCCTTGTATGCAAATGCATTTTCATAGTAGAACATGTAGTTTATTTGCCCTTCCAATTGTAAATCACCCTCAGACTTAGTTTCTCCTCTAATGGGAAGAAGAGAATTTTGTTTTGCATGTATGTTGTGGTTTATGTTATTGTTGTGTATTCTTGTTGGTCTATAGTTGGGGACCATAACCGCATTTTTATAAGAAGTGTATAATCTTTCATGAAGGGTAATGCTACTTCATTTTCATTTCAATTTCGTCCATCATAAAATAGAAATAAAACTTTTGGTATCTACACAATAATTTTCATGACAATTATATCTATAACCATATACCTTACTTAAATTAGATCATTTTAATTTGACTACTTAAAATAATGACAATAAACATATTTAGTGATCCAAATTTTTTTACCTTACCACCACTAAATCAAGTTTGATTTTTTATATAAAAAGAGGCATATGAATGACAAATTGATGCTTCTCAACCCTAAAACATGGCCTAGTATTCACTAGAAAAGTAAATAACTGCATAATAAAGGATGCAATAGATAATTAGTAGTTGGACAAGAATTATCTTTCTTGAAGCTAATTTCCCCATACAATGAATATGTCCCGAAATTGCTGCAGAACATCAACAGATCTTAAACATGTAAGGAATGGAGTATATTGTTGGATATTGAAGTAACATATCATAGCAAATTCAATACTACTGTTGAGTACCAAATAATCCTCATTTAAATTGAAACACAATTATCTCATTTTGGTAGTGAACTGTGAATTGATTCTCTCGTATTAATTTGTAATATTTTTGTTAATTAATTCCCTTTAAGGAACAAACTGGATTTTACTTAAGTTTAAGTAAAAGAAAAGTATAATAATTAGTAACGTTCACTCGGTTACATGAATGAGTTACAACAAACAAGAATTTTTTTATCTTTGAGTATTTCTCCTATAGTGTTGATTCAAACCTACAAGAAATAACACTACAAAGGACTATGCGGAGAACTATAGAAACGCTACTAAATATATGCTTAGCATATCTATATTTGATAAGGTAACGTACCGCGTACTATGTACCCGCACCACTCGTACCAAAGAGAAGCACGTATCAAGTGATTATGACTCATATAATATTTTGCTTATCATTACTGATGACATTTGTTGAGAGAGACGAACGCTCACTCCGAAAAGACTAGCTCCTTACTCAAAAATTAAAAAGATACCCTTAATAACAAAAAAAAAAAAAATGAAGTTACAAATATCTTACCGGTTACTAATTTAACACCACTAGAAACATGATTTATGAAGTTCCATCACACACTTGAAGGAAAAGACATATGATGTGTGATTAAATTTTAAGGGGACAAGATTTACCATCCCATAGACCTGTGTCAACAACTCTGTCATGGATCCTACTAATTTGATGTTAAAATCAAATTGACCAATCCAACCCATGACATACTTACCACGATATAGGATATGTTATTCATTTTAAAGCTTAGTATAGCAGTCACTGATTCAAAATTATGTACCAGTTCACATGATATGGCTGCAATAATTCCATTATGGTGATCATCACAACCATATAATATTGTAATTACAATGTGATACTGAATTACAATGATGTAGTTATATCAAGTAGTTGCCTCAAGTAACTACAAACTGTATTTGAGCCGCATCAAATTCGCAATAGCTACATTCACAATAATCACAACCACAGCTATAATTTAAAGTAGTTGTTCAATTATGCAGCCATTTTCTACCAAAAATAATAATAAGAATAAATAATATGAGCCATCCAACTAAAGCTCAAAATACAGGAATGAAAAACAGTAAAACTGAACCATAGTCTTGTTTGCTTTATGTAAGTATTATGTATGCATCTGGGTTTCCATGATAATCCAATTAGAGAAAAAATTGTTTAGTTAAAGAGAAAGAGGTGACAGGAGTAACAGGAAGGTGAATGTGATATCTAGTGTGATTTTTTTGGTTTTCTTTCCTCCAATTTATAACAATGCATTTTTAATGTGCATTTCGTATAGAAGTAATTATATCAGCGATGATGTTCTTATTTATAATCAAGGTGCACCTTTTTCTATTTTTTATTCTAAAATGTTGATATCTTTATTTATTTATTTTATTGAGGTGATCAAATCTTCATGAAATATATATATAGAGAGAATAATATAAAAATTACTACACGGGATCATTTTATGTATGTAAGAACATAATTTCTTTCTTCTTTGTAAGCACTTAATAACATAATTGCTTGCTTTCCAATTATTTGTCACCGAATTACTTAAATATATGCAATCTAACAAAAATACACAATATCGCGATGTGCACAACTTTATATGTTCATTAAACTCACTTAGCCCGCATAAGGAATCTACTATATATCTTTAACTTTAAAATCCCTTCCCAAAACATTGCACTCATGAATGCTTCTGGAATTTCACTTAATGAATATAAGACTCATGCTATTTGAACATTGTCATTCCTCATAGTTCCCTTTATCCTTAATGGAACTTCCTTTCTAAAAAGCAAGGTTTAGATCTATGTATTCGAGAACAAACTCAATATTTTCTCCTTAATTCTTAAAGTTAGTGCAAGTTAGGAAGACCGTAGAATATGTATGTGCGCTCATTATAAAAGTAGAAAATTCAATAGAATAAAGTAAAACAAATTACAATCATTCTTGCAATTAAACTCATAATTAACTTTAACCCTTAAATTTAAATATTGATGTCACATATCACGAGTTACATAGCACAACATTTATATCCAGACTTTGAACAAAAATATTAACTTGTAATTGATATACTCAAAATAGTAATCAAATATTGATAATCAGTCATGTCAAACAATAAGTCTTTCTTTGGACTCACTTATTATTCACATGGAAAACCATATGATTATCACATATTTATTACCATAAGTATGTTTGTAATTTTGGCCAAATAGTAATCTTCCTTTGGGCTGATTATTATTCGCATAAAATTACAAACAAATAATAATAATACTCTTATTGTCATGGTCAAACCTCGATCATAATGCATGTAAAATAATAAACTATTCTTTGGATTGATTTATCATTCGCAAATACAATCTTATAATTATCACATGTTTACCATCACATATATGTATATAATTCGACCAATTAATAATCTTCTTTTGGACTGATTATTATTCGCATGGATATATACATATATAAACACTCATATTTAACATTTATTATAAACAATCTAAATCAGTATTATTTTGGTAACTTCTTACTTTAATTGATTCACTTAATATATTAAATAATTCTATAATCCAAAACATATCCATGAATGCAACCAAAATATATAGGATTACTTTACTTCAATTGAAATAGGCGCCTTATGTAATGTTATATAATTCTGTTCTGGAGTAGCCACCTTTCAGCCGAAGGCTCTAGGTTCGAAACCAACCATCACCAGTTTACAATTTAGTTTTGTTTTTAAATTAAACAATATAAATGGCTTTAATCTGTTGTCAACAAGAATCAATCCTAGAACCATAACCTTGGACTCATACCCGAACCAAGATGACAATTCATGAACAGTTGCAAATAGATACAATACAAATTACTTAGGATTTAATATATATACATCGACAATATAAGTGTTTTTTATACTGTCAACAAATCTTCACAATTCATATGTTAGTTAGTATTAAATTTCAAACAAAATTATTACAAATCACCAACAAGTACAACAAATGACCAATTGTAGTAATGATTTGGCAACAAATATATTTTAATATAAGACCTTGCATACCGAGGCAAAAAGCCTAGGCACTTCAACCATAAGATGAAATGCAAAACAGAAAAACTTACAATAGACATATATAACATGTTACATTGAGAGACAAATGCATTTATGTTTGTTGGTACCATTATTTATGATTAAATTGTAATTAAAATTAAACTTTTAATATGTTGGTAAAATTTAATTGATTGTCTCCACATACATACATCTTTCATGCAAGTCTTTCTCAAACCAAAATATCTACACAAAACTCTGGCCATGGATACTCAAAATTAAGGCCAGATAAAGTGTTCCAAATTTGAACAGTATGTAGAATTTTTAACCACACAATATTGCAATATGAAAATTTATGTTGTGATCATAATGAATACTTAAATCATGCATTCTACTAATAATATCTGAAACAATCTTCAATACAAACTAATATATTTGTTTGAGACTTCAATTTCGTTTGAACCCTTCCAATTAAGAACAAAGTTTCACTGTAACACATTTTCAAGAAGACAATATGCATGACATTCCCCCACATGAAAACATATGAACTGAAAAAACAAATTATCTCTTAATTCAAAACCAAAATCCATACTCTCATGAAAAAGATACTAACTCAACCGAATAGAACATGTTTCCATGATATAAAATAAAGATTCTAACAAAACAAAATAGTCATGTATATTTCTAAGATTTAGAAATCAAAATTTAGTGTTAACATGATCTTTATGAAGCAATGAATATTTGGAAAGATAATTCAACCATATTCTCCAAATTACTACATGATCTTTCATGGGCTTGACATGAAACTGACTTTGATATCAATTGTAGAAAATAATCTCTTTAATGGACTTTAATGTGGGAGACTTTATACTTAAAATGCATAATACATAAAGATGATGAATAATATTATCATCATATATATCCAAGATCTTTCATGTCAAATTATTGAGAAGAGATATAAAACTAGAGCTTGAGCGGAAGCGTACCTTAATGTATTCATAGAGAATATGGTAAATGAACTTTATGTCATCCTTCATCATGTATCCACCAACTCCATGTGCTTTGTCCTTGCATGTATATCCTCCTTTATCCTTGTATGCAAATGCATTTTCATAGTAGAACATGTAGTTTATTTGCCCTTCCAATTGTAAATCACCCTCAGACTTAGTTTCTCCTCTAATGGGAAGAAGAGAATTTTGTTTTGCATGTATGTTGTGGTTTATGTTATTGTTGTGTATTCTTGTTGGTCTATAGTTGGGGACCATAACCGCATTTTTATAAGAAGTGTATAATCTTTCATGAAGGGTAATGCTACTTCATTTTCATTTCAATTTCGTCCATCATAAAATAGAAATAAAACTTTTGGTATCTACACAATAATTTTCATGACAATTATATCTATAACCATATACCTTACTTAAATTAGATCATTTTAATTTGACTACTTAAAATAATGACAATAAACATATTTAGTGATCCAAATTTTTTTACCTTACCACCACTAAATCAAGTTTGATTTTTTATATAAAAAGAGGCATATGAATGACAAATTGATGCTTCTCAACCCTAAAACATGGCCTAGTATTCACTAGAAAAGTAAATAACTGCATAATAAAGGATGCAATAGATAATTAGTAGTTGGACAAGAATTATCTTTCTTGAAGCTAATTTCCCCATACAATGAATATGTCCCGAAATTGCTGCAGAACATCAACAGATCTTAAACATGTAAGGAATGGAGTATATTGTTGGATATTGAAGTAACATATCATAGCAAATTCAATACTACTGTTGAGTACCAAATAATCCTCATTTAAATTGAAACACAATTATCTCATTTTGGTAGTGAACTGTGAATTGATTCTCTCGTATTAATTTGTAATATTTTTGTTAATTAATTCCCTTTAAGGAACAAACTGGATTTTACTTAAGTTTAAGTAAAAGAAAAGTATAATAATTAGTAACGTTCACTCGGTTACATGAATGAGTTACAACAAACAAGAATTTTTTTATCTTTGAGTATTTCTCCTATAGTGTTGATTCAAACCTACAAGAAATAACACTACAAAGGACTATGCGGAGAACTATAGAAACGCTACTAAATATATGCTTAGCATATCTATATTTGATAAGGTAACGTACCGCGTACTATGTACCCGCACCACTCGTACCAAAGAGAAGCACGTATCAAGTGATTATGACTCATATAATATTTTGCTTATCATTACTGATGACATTTGTTGAGAGAGACGAACGCTCACTCCGAAAAGACTAGCTCCTTACTCAAAAATTAAAAAGATACCCTTAATAACAAAAAAAAAAAAAATGAAGTTACAAATATCTTACCGGTTACTAATTTAACACCACTAGAAACATGATTTATGAAGTTCCATCACACACTTGAAGGAAAAGACATATGATGTGTGATTAAATTTTAAGGGGACAAGATTTACCATCCCATAGACCTGTGTCAACAACTCTGTCATGGATCCTACTAATTTGATGTTAAAATCAAATTGACCAATCCAACCCATGACATACTTACCACGATATAGGATATGTTATTCATTTTAAAGCTTAGTATAGCAGTCACTGATTCAAAATTATGTACCAGTTCACATGATATGGCTGCAATAATTCCATTATGGTGATCATCACAACCATATAATATTGTAATTACAATGTGATACTGAATTACAATGATGTAGTTATATCAAGTAGTTGCCTCAAGTAACTACAAACTGTATTTGAGCCGCATCAAATTCGCAATAGCTACATTCACAATAATCACAACCACAGCTATAATTTAAAGTAGTTGTTCAATTATGCAGCCATTTTCTACCAAAAATAATAATAAGAATAAATAATATGAGCCATCCAACTAAAGCTCAAAATACAGGAATGAAAAACAGTAAAACTGAACCATAGTCTTGTTTGCTTTATGTAAGTATTATGTATGCATCTGGGTTTCCATGATAATCCAATTAGAGAAAAAATTGTTTAGTTAAAGAGAAAGAGGTGACAGGAGTAACAGGAAGGTGAATGTGATATCTAGTGTGATTTTTTTGGTTTTCTTTCCTCCAATTTATAACAATGCATTTTTAATGTGCATTTCGTATAGAAGTAATTATATCAGCGATGATGTTCTTATTTATAATCAAGGTGCACCTTTTTCTATTTTTTATTCTAAAATGTTGATATCTTTATTTATTTATTTTATTGAGGTGATCAAATCTTCATGAAATATATATATAGAGAGAATAATATAAAAATTACTACTGTCGAGATATAATTTATTAATGAATCTATTTTATTCACAAATAATATATCTATGCTAGAGTTTTGTCTTATAATATCTCTGGTGTTAATAAAACAATTTTAGTGAAATTTAACTGTCTCAATTTCTTGGTAATTTATGCCAAAAATTCGAGTTCCTTTATGGATTTCCTTGATTTAAAAAATTATAATTGATTAAAACAAAAATCATGTGTAACCAAAGATTTTGTAAATGTTGATTAATGATTAGGAACCCAATAATTAAATGACATAAAACTAATTCTGGAAATCTAAGTAATTAGAAATCTATGTGTTTTTTTATGATAAAAATATTTTATAAATTTTACAAAGGAAAAAATAATATTTATAAAACCCTAGTTGGCTAATAATAATTCGTTTGACTTTATAAAACCATAAGAGTTTTAATTTTTTTAATGGGCCAAACAAAATTAATTGTTCAGTGTGCAGTTTAATTAGTAAACTATTGTACTATTATATCTGTATTATAGTCAAATTGATAACTAGTACCATATTCATAACATTGACTAAATCAATGATTAATTAAGAGTAACATAAATTGTTGTTACTGTAACTTGCAACAATTCTCAGTGCCACAGGGAGATGTTTCCTGGAAATGCATCGACACAAAATATGAGGGAGAAAAAAAAAGTTGAATGAAAACGCATTCAACTTGAGGTAAGAAAATATGCAGGGAGGAGACTTCTATTTATAACATGATATTTTTTCCATGTTCCTCATCTCTCCTATGTGGAAATTAGAAGTTTTTTTTTCAAAACTCTTCTATGTGGGAATTGAGAGTTTTTTAGATTTCACACCCAAAAGTTTCTACTAATGACTTCCAACAAACTAAATTAGAACCGAAATTAGACAATAGTAAAACTAAAAATCAAAAGTAAATTAGATAAAGGTTAAGAGAATTTGACACACATTATGGTTCATACCAATCCACTTGGGCTACATCTATCCCATCTTTATGATATAGGATTCCCGCTATTTAATGTTTTTTCTTTGTATACACGCTCACTTCCAACCGGGAATCCTAATTTTATTGCTTGATCCCGAAAATTGTTGATACCCCGCAATAATCTTGAGAAACAAACCTACTCAAAGTTAATTCTCTTACAATAAGGAGATACCTGGCTCTTCACTCGTTCTTTTCCTATAAGAAAATAATCCTTTCTTGTTGTGAACGAATTGCACCAAGGATGTACAATTGTACACAATTGCAACGAAATTGAAATCAATGAACTCCCTAACAGTCCCTAACTAATGAATCTAGCAAACATGATCTTGTAAATCAAAGATATGGTTGAGTTGATGTAACTATGTAAAACTTCGCTTTTCAAAAAAAAGTGTCCCTCTAGTTTACTCTCAAATTGATATTTTTTTAAAACTTCTTCTTGATCTTGAAAGAAATATTACATATAATTGCTTTGCAATGTGTGAAGTTTTCAACTTTTAAAAACAATTATCTTTTAGTTGGAGACTTCATTTAATTGATTAACACTAAGTTATAATCTACTATCTCCTTAATTGGATACTGAAGATTAATATGACTCAGAATCTGTTATGTTTCTATTCATTAGGCAATAAGAAGTATTCATTAGGAAATAAAGAGTCAATATGGCAGTTAGGAATATTTCACTTACAATGTTAGAGTACTTATATGACTCATTATGCTATTCATGTAGAAATTTATTTTTCTGCATCAGTTTTCTTTTCCATAGTGTATAAATCATGTGTCTTGTTGATGAATAAAATAATGCATTCTACATAACACATTTATTCTCTGTACTTTTGTTTGATACATAACCAACATAATCAATTATCGAGAGTCTAAAACTTAATTTTACTCAATCATATAAATCATTTAAAGAAGATGTAACATAATTTGCAAGATCAATGATACGAGACTATAGAGATTTCAAAGTTTAGGACTCTACCTCATACATCTTAGACCTAATAAAAATTAAATGTAAAAATAAAAACATAAGAATCTAAGTTAATGTGTAGAACACCTCCTAAAAAATAAGTGATCTAATTACTAACAACTCATAAAACTAATAGTGAATATGAGCTTAATAAGTGAATACCCAAACGGTTGACCTACAGGAGATAATGAGAACCCTATAAGTTAACAAATAAGGAACAGTTATGGTCACCAAGCCACCAAATGACAAATAGTTTTCACCTCTCCCCATTAAAGAGAAAATGAAGGTCTCAAAAGGAATTCGGGTAATTATGAATAATGATGATAACCTTTATCCGCTTCTGCTTATTTGAATTATGACTAATTTGTATTATGAATCCTTGCAACATGTATTGAAGTATATATTCAGATTTTTGCATGTACATTGCATTAACGTTTTTTACTATGTTATAGAATATGTATATTATATGTGCATTTATGTCTTATTGTTGGATATTGACTGTTGTCACTTTACAACTTTGCAATTTGTTGAAATATATGTATAAGATATATATGAGTTAAGTCGTGTTTTTCCTTTATACATATACAATATGGAATTCATGGCCTTGTGTATATATGGTGAATTAAAATTTATAATATACATAATGATTACAATTAATGTTTAAAATTATATATACATTTACTATGTTAGTATGTGAAAGTGTATATATATATATAGTTTTACGTATATGTTTTAAGATATGCATGACCATATTCGATTTAGAATTTCGATAATGATTTGTGCTTTTAAATCTGGATTTACTTTGCATTTGATTAAGATTACATCCATTTTAATGCATTATAATATATATATATATATATATATGTAACATATATTTTTTGATTTGGTATTATATTGTGGGATTAAATTTGTTAACCATAAAATATATCAAATATGAAGGTTTTAATTCCAAGATTATATTTTTTTATAATGTGCCCATATTGTTTATCTTTTTGTCTGGTAATTCTTTTTGAATTAATTGATGCAATATGTTGTCAAAGTAACCTCTATTGTGGAAATTGAATAAAATTACACAGATGAGTATGAGATTATTTATGCGAATTGTGTTCTGCCTAAAGGAAGACACAATTTGGCCAAATAATAACATACTTGTGATGATAAATATGTAATAATTGTAAAGTTTTTTTCATGTGAATAATAGTCGATCCAAAGAAAGGCTATTGTTTGACAAAATTAATTGTTAATATTTGATCATTACATTGAGAGTACCACTTACAAATTGATTTCTCTGTCCAAAGACTAGAAATTGATGTTGTGTTAGGTATCTTGTGATGAGTCTATCATGTGAACATGTCTTGTTTTATATATTATCTAACTTGTTTGTTTAAATGATTACAACACTTAATGATTTGTTGGTTGGTGGGTGATTGCATTATTAATGAGTTGTTATTTTTGAAATATTGTTTCCATTTGGACAGTATGCCCTGCCACGTTTAGTCATGTATAAAATGATAATATTTTTCAATAGAAAATTCAAAAGGACCATCACTAGAATTCAATGCTATAGTGAGAATGATGCAATGCTACCAATATGTATAGTGGATATATGTATTTATATGTGGATATAAATAAAATATATTTTGGATTAAATGTTGAATCAAACTCAACTAAATGGTTTTTCTTTTGGAAAATAAAATTGTTTGACATTTTAAGTGAACCTATTAAACAAGAAGTCGCCAAAGTGACTCCCTTTATATGAATTGTTCATAATAAATGTAAATACTAGTGCGTATGTGTATCCATGTGAGTATTAACCGGCCGAAAAGAATATTATTATTTGGCCGACTTATATACACACTTGTGATGACAAACTTGTGATTATTATAAGGTTGCTTATGTGAATGATAAATCATTCCAAATGGTTTATTATTTGACATGCATTATGATTAATGTTTCACTATTACAAACAAAAGTACCATTAGTGATTGATATAAAATATCAAGTCAATTGTATATTTGTATTTTATACGAATAGTGATCGGCCCAATGGAAGGTTACTATTTGGCCCAAATTACAAACATACTTGTAACAATAAATATGTGATAATCATATGATTTTTCATGTGAATAGTATGTCGGTCCAAAGAAAGACTTCTAATTTAACAGAACTGATTATCAGAGTTAATATTTTTGTCCAAAGACTGAATATTAATGTTGTGCTAGGTAACTCATGATGTGCCACATCATTATTTGAATTTAAGTTTAAAGTCGAAGGTGAGTTTAATTGCAAGAATGATTACAATTTGTTATGTTCTTTTACCAGTGCTGCAAATATTTCCGCTCAAATTTAGAACATCACATTGCCGAATGGGACAAACTTTAAGGTCTATAAGAAAGCCGTAGAAATTATTCTCGGCTGTATGGATTTAGATCTGGCACTTTAGGTGGAGAAAACCATTTCTACTCTGGAAATCCCCGATGAGGTTACAATTGAGAAATCGGAACACTCTAACTGAATGTGTCTAATGATCATGAAACTCGCTATTCTAGAAGCATTTCGGGGCACTATTTTTTAGGGTCATAGTGTAAGGAAGTTCATTGGAGAAATAGAACAATACAATGCCAAAAATAAAAAGGGGAGATGAGTAGACTTTTGGCTAACCTCATACTCATGAAGTATAAAGACAAAGTGAACATAAAGGAGTACATTAGGGAGATGTCTAATCTCACATTAAAACTCAAGTCACGTAAGTTAGAGTTTGGTGATGACTTGCTCGTGCACTTAATTTTGAACTTGCTTCCTGACCTTGACACGTTTTAATGAAGATAACAACATCACATAAAAGAAGAAAATGAAGAATACTTATAAAGACAATGAAGACAAAGCTTCAAGAATTTAGAATTTAAGTCTTTAGTTACTTCTATCCTTATACTCTAAACTATACAATTAGTAGTAATACTCAAAAGTATTTTAAAAGAAAGTTGATAAACACAAGTAATAATGAAAACAATTTTCAAAATACTTGTGTAACAGGTTACTAGATCTAAGTAACAGGTTATTGTGACTACGTAATAGATTACCAGAACTGAGTAACAAGTAACATGAGTGAGAAATGAGTTATCCAACAAAAAATTGATCATGGTAATCGATTACACAATATGGGTAACCGATTACACAACACTATAAATAATTACCCAGTTGGACAAAGTAGTTGGGTAATCGATTACACCTTTTTAGTAATCAATTACTGCCTGTGAAAATTAATTTCTTATTTGGAAATACTAGTTGGGTAATCGATTACATCAATCAAGTAATCGATTACTGAGAGCTGTTACACCAGTTTTCATATTCAAACTACACAACTTTCAACCCAAACGAAAATGTTTCCTTCCAAACAATTCCTACCTTTTCGTAGAGGTATTCTGGTTGATTGGAAAGTCTATATAAATGCATTGAAACTCATTTCATAAGGACACAACAAAGAAATAACTCACTTACATAATCTATACTTTTCCTGAAATACTTGCTCTACACTTCTGGCAACTCGTTCATAACTTTCAGAAGTTTTTTCTAAAGTTGCCTTAAGTGTTATTGCAAGTTATTCAAACCTTCTGAGCATTAGTACTAAAGTATACAAAGAGTTATTGGATTCCAAGAGTTTATAACTTTAAAATCATGTAAAGGCAATCCATTTCTATAGTTAAACGTTTTCTTCATCCAAAGTATTGAATTACTTTCTTTCACAAGGGTATGATAAGAAAGGGGATAAAGTCACTTGGAAAGGGTGTTTTCCAAAGAGTGATATAGGTATTAGAGAGTGAGTAAGGTACAAGGAATTCTCGGGGTGAGAAATTGTAATTGCTACTCTTAATATCTAGTGAAAAATTATATTGTGCTGCAAGAGTACTGGATGTAGCCTTTGGTGGACAAGAAGGTAAACCAGTATAAAACCAGTATAGAAGATCGGAATGAGAATCTTTATAGAGTCTTAAGATCTGGACATTTGGAATGCAATTCAGGAAGGACCCTATGAACCCTTCATAGTTATCAACATTGTGAGGGAAGTGAAGCCGTAATCCTCATGGAATGATGAAGACAAGAAGAAAGTGCAATATTATCTAAAAGCAAAAAATATCCTCACTTTTGCACTTGGTATTGATGAATTCTTTAGAGTATCAAAACTGAAAATATGCTAAAGAAATATGGGATATTCTAGAGACTACACACGAAGGAACTGAGGAGGTCAAAAGGTCGAGACTCAATACTCTCTCCTAGGAATACAAAATGTTTCGTATGAAGCATGGAGAGAAAATACTTGATTTGCAAAAGAGATTTACTCACCTTACAAATCATCTTATTGCACTTGGAAAAACTTTATCAAACAGTGACTTGAACTTAAAAGTTCTAAGATCACTCACTAGAACATGGCAACCAAAAGTTACAGCCACTTCTGAAAAGAAAAGTTTATCAAAAATGTCCATGGCTGCTTTGTTTGGTAAATTGCAGGAACATAAATTGGAACTCAGTCAGCTTGAACAACATGAAGAGCAAGAAAAGAAAAAGAAGAATATCTCTCTCAAAGCAAAGGTGGATAGATATGATTCATCAAGAGATGAATCTGAAAAGGAAGAGATAGAAGATATGAGTTTGTTTGAAAAGAAGTTCAGCAAGTTCCTTAAAAGTAACAAAGGCACTAAAATTGGACAAATGAATTTTTTTACCAAGAACAATGACGCCTCCACTTTAAACTAAAACTTCACATGTTTTGAATATGGTAAGCCTGGTCATATGAAAATGGAGTATCCAAACCTGAAAAAGAATGTCATCAAGGGCAAGAATGAAATGAGGATTGGACGAAGAGCCTACATAGCTTGGGAAGATAATGATATCAGTTCTGCCTCTAAACCAGAAAATGAAGAACAAGCACATCTCTCACTAATGGAATCTCATCACTGTGATGATGAAGAGGTAAATGAAACTAACATATTTTTCTCTTCTGAATTGCAACTTGCATTTAATGATTTACACGATGAATATGTCAAACTCACTAAGTTACTTTTAAAACAAAAAACTGAGTTAGAAGTATTCAGAAATAAACCATCATCTTTTTCATGTCAAAACTGCATTACTCTTGAAAAGAAAGTTTCCACATTAAGTCTTGAACTTAATAAAACAAACAAGAGTAGCAAAGATCTGGACAAAATTATCAAAGTTCAGAGACATTCTACAGAACGAAAAGGTATTAGCTATTCTAAAAGCCAAATTTCTAAGAAACAAAATGTCTCAACAAAGATAAACTTTCAAAAATAAAGTATCCATGCATTAGTAGTAATAACAACAAATATAGGATATATAAGCATCATCCCATATGCACTTATTGTACGAACCATGGGCATACATCAAACACTTGCATCATTAGAAAGCATGGTATACCCTTAGGTCATTATAGATGGATTGAGAAATGTGCTAACCATGTAGGACCCAAAGAAAATTGGGTACCTAATATTACTTAACCTATTTTGTAGGAAAATTTGAGAGCCGCCTGCAATCTATGGTACTTGGGCAGCGGCTGCTCAAAGCACATGACAGGCGACAAAGATAAGTTCTTTGTCCTTACTCCAAGGGACAAAGGCTATGTCACATATGGTGATAAAAACAAAGGAAAAATACTTGGAGTTGGTAGAATCGGTAAGCCACCTTCAATAACTATAGAAGGAGTATTATATGTCGAAGGACTCAAGCACAACTTGTTGAGCATAAGTCAACTATGTGACAGAAGATGTCATGTGGCATTATATCATGATAAATGCATCATCGAAGTAAGGATTCTAATAACTCTAAACTAATTGGTAAGAGGATAAATAATATATATATGATTGACCTAGATTCTTCTTTACCAATAAAATGTTTAGTTGTTAATAATAATAATGATGTATGACTTTGACATAGGAGAATTGCTCATATTCATATGGATCATTTGAATAAACTGATTAAGAAAGATTTAGTTGTTGGTTTACCCAAAATAAAGTTTGTTAAAGACAAACTATGTAGTGCTTGTCAAATGGGTAAACAAATAAAATCCTATTTCAAACCTAAGCATATGATTTCTTCCGATAGACCATTGCAGTTACTACTCATGGACTTATTTGGCCCCAAGGACCAAATGTTATGGTGGTAACTACTATGCTCTTGTTATAGTAGACGATTTTTTCAAGATATACTTGGACATTATTCTTAGTTCATAAGAATGAGGGATCCAACACCTTTAGCTAATATGCTAAAAGATTTCAAAATAAAAAACCTCTAAAAATTGCTGCTATAAGAAGTGATCATGGGGAGAATTTCAAAATGCTTCTTTTGAAGAATTCTATGATGAACTAGGTATCAATCACAATTTTTATGCTCCTAGAACACCACAACAAAATGGTGTTGTAGCGACAAAGAATCGGTCCTTAGAAGAACTTTCCCATACAATGTTGAATGAAACTAATCTCCCAAAATATTTTTGGGCTGATGCAGTTTGTAGGACATGTTATGTTTCAAACAAAGTTCTTATAAGACCAATTCTCAAGAAAACCCCCTATGAACGTTTTAAAGGTAGAAAACCAAACATTTCTCATTTGCATGTATTTGGCTGTAAATGTTTTGTTTTAAATAATGGTAAAGATAACTTAGGCAAGTTTGATGCAAAAGTTGATGAAGGACTCTTCCTAGGCTACTCTATTACGAGTAAAGTTTATAGAACTTTCAATAAAAGAACTCTAGCCATGGGAGAATATGTTCATGTATCTTTTGATGAAACCAATCCTATTATAAAGGATGGGTTAACTCTTGATGAAGACGACTTCCCAAGTTCCCCTTTAAAGGAGGATTCTTTTACCAAAATAATAACAAATATGGGCACTTGAAAATGGAAGATACTCTATCTTCTCAAGAAGAGCATATTCATTATGATTTACCCAACGAATAGAGAACTCATCGAGACCATCATATTGACAACATCATTGGCAACATAAGTAAGGGTGTCACTACTCGTTTAGAGCTAAATGATGCTTGTTTAATATGGTTTTCATTTCTCAAATAGAACCTTCCAAGATTGATGATGTAATCGAAGATGAACATTGGATTCTTGCTATGCAAGAAGAGTTGAACCAGATTGAGAGAAATGAAGTTTGGGAAGTTGTTCCTAGACTAGAAAATAGGCATGTTATAGGAACTCGTTGGGTATTCCACAATAAAGGAGATGAAAATGCAATTATTGTTAGAAATAAAGCTAGACTGGTAGCACAAGGATACAATCAGAAAGAAGGAATAGATTTTGATGAAACCTTCACTCCTATTGCTATACTTGAAGCTATTCGATTGTTACTTGCATATGCTTGCTCTTTAAACTTTTAGTTATATCAAATAAATGTAAAGAGTGCATTTCTAAATGGTTATATACAAGAAGAAGTGTTTGTAGAACAACCTCCAGGTTTTGAAGACTACAAACATCCTTCTCAAGTTTATAAACTAAAGAAAGCTCTCTATGGCTTAAAGCAAGCTCCTCGTGCTTCGTACGATCATCTTACAAAATTTCTTCTTGAAAAAGGTTTTACCCAAGGAAAGGTCGACACTACACTTTTTTATTAAGAAAATAAATCATCATACTCTTCTTGTTCAAATATATGTAGATGATTTTCTTTTTGGTTCTACTAGTGAGATTTTGTGTAGTGATTTTTGCAATATGATGCAAGGGGAGTTTGAAATGTCTATGATGGGGAAGCTAAATTACTTCCTTGGATTACAAATCAAATAACTCAAGGATGGTATTTTTGTGAGTCAATCCAAATACTGTAGAGATTTGCTGAAAATATTTGAAATGGATGACTGCAAGCCAATTAGCACTCCTATGGGTTCTAGTACATACATTGATATGGATGAAGCTGGAAAATGCCTTGATATATCAAATTATCGAGGTGTGAATGGATCCCTACTTTATTTAACATCCAGTAGACCTGATATAATGTTTAGTATCTGTTTGTATGCTCAGTATCAATCTAAACCAAAAGAATCATATTTAGTTGTTGTCAAAAGAATCATTAAATATCTAAAAGGCCACTAACATTGGAGTATGGTATCCAAAAGGAAGTGTATGTGATTTGGTTGGATATTCAGATTCAGATTTTGCTGGATGCAAAACTGAGAGAAAAAGTACAAGTGGTACTTGTCATATGTTAGGAAATGCATTAGTCTCATGGTCATGCAAGAAACAAGCATGTGTTGCTCTAAGTATTGTTGAGGCGGAATACATAGCGGCAGGTAGTTCTTGTGCCCAAGTGTTATGTCTTAAGCAACAATTGCGAGATTCTGGCTTAGACTTAAGCTACATACCCTTAAAATGTGACAATACTAGTGCTATAAATCTCAAAGAATCCAGTAATGCATTATAGAACCAAACACAGATATAAGATATCATTTCCTTAGGAACCATGTCCAAAAGAAAGATGTATTTGTAGAATTTATTGATACTCATGACCAACTAGCAGATATATTCACTAAACCATTGGCAAAATAACATTTCTATAAAATTAGATGTGAATTAGGCATACTTGATGAAGCTTACTTGTCTTAAATGCTTATTCATGATTATATGTTTGCTTCATTATGCTTACAATATGCCTACTTGTATTTAAAATTTCTTAAATCTTTTAAAAAATTTCAAATACATGAGTATGTAATCGATTACATATGTTTAGTAACCGATTACTAGGCATCAGTATGCCTGAAAATTCAAAATTTTGGGTTGAATAACCGATTACTTTAGACAGTAACCGATTACAGCATTGAGAAGGAAGCTTCAGTAATTGATTACCATCTTGTCTAATCGATTACCCAAGGTGTTTGTTTGAAATCTGGGAATTTTTTATGTTGAGTAATCGATTACTCACTATGAGTAATCGATAACTCATTGTGAGTAATCGATTACTCACTGTGAGTAATCGATTACTCACTGTGAGTAATCGATTACTCTGAGTATTATTTAAGTTTTCCTCCTCATTGTTCAAACATTTCTTCCTCCTCCTCAAACCCTCATTTTCGTGTTTACCCTAGAGTTTCCTTAAAATCTTCATTTTTTATCTGATTTGTGTCATTTTTGAGTCGTTTCATATCACATTTTGAATTCTAAACACTTCTATTTCATATATTTCATGTTTAGTGGCCCCAATAAAAAATCCTCAAATCTAAAGAGCTAAGAAGCAATGTACCAGTGTGTCTCAAAGGAAGCAAGGAGCTTCATCTTATGAGGCTAACCCTTTGGATTTCATTCATCTTCTTGCAAATGATGTTCAACACAAAACATTCTCAAAGCATTTTCTTGGATGCTCCATCTTTGCTCCTAAGTATGGTAATCTTGGTAACTTTGAGTTTGAATATTTTCATTTCCCTACTCTTCTAAGGCAACAAGATCTTTTTGATTTCTGTGAGGAATCAAAAGCCTACTATCCTGAACTTGTTAAAGTATTTTACTGTAACTTGAACTTTAACATCCTATGTGAAAGGATAACAAATTGTTTTGGATGTTAAGACCTTCAGTTCAATATGTTGTAACATACCTTCTCAAGGTAGCATAAAAGATTTTGGTCTTGCATGCGATTGAGATAATTATGATAGAAAAGAGTCCTACTACTCTATATATAGATTCTCTAAAAAGGAAATAGAAATGCGTAAGCAACTGGCTTTAGATGAAACAGTAGATAGTAGAGATATCCTTGCTATAGGAAATCTCAATCTCGAAGACCGTTTGCTATGAGGAAGATCTTTGCTCTTGACCTTGACACGATTTTGATGAAGTACCAACATCACCAAAAAGAAGAAAAGGAAGAATACTTATGAAGACAAAGAAGACAAAGCTTCAAGACAAATTAGTCTAAGTCTAAATAGGTACTTCTATCCTATACTCTCGAATATACAACAATAGTAATGCTCAAACTATTTTTTAAGAAAATTGAAACACTTCAAGTATAAACAAAACAATTTTCAAAAATAGTGTGTAACAAGTTACTGTATCTAAGTAACAAGTTACATCAGTGAGAAAACCAATTACCCAACAAAAAACTGAAATACCTAGTTGGACAGCGTGTTTGAGTAATCGATTACTCAAGGCTGTAATCGATAACCGAGAGTTGTTGCACCCGTTTTTAGATTTCAAAATGAATGGTTTTCACCCCAAACGAAATGGTTTCATTCCAATCAATTCCTACCCTTTCAAAGAGGTGTTATGGCTGGTTGGAAAGCTTATTTAAAGGCATTGAAACTCGGAATCAAAACATATAACTCTTACACAAACATAATTCTCTGAAATATTTTCTGCACTTTTTGAACCTTGTTCTTAAACTTTCAAATTGAATTTTCTGAGTTGCTTGAAGTAAAGTGCTTCAAAGTTTTACAAACATATAAGAGCATTATTACTTAGTATACAAAGAGTTATCAGATTGCAAGTGATATTACATTCAATACTTATAAAGGCAATCATGCCATTATTGTAAAGTGATATTACATTCAATACTTGTAAAGGAAATCATGCCATTGTGATAAGAAAAGGGATAGAGTCACTTGAAAATGTGTTTTTCAAGAGTGACATAAGTATTAGTGAGTGTGTAAGGTACACAAAGGTCTCGGGGTGAGATATTGTAATTACTACTCAAAATATTTAGTGAAGAAATCTCTTGTGTTGCAAGACTACTAGACGTAGCCTTCGGTGGACAAGAAGGTAAACCAATATAAAATCTCGGTATACTCTCTTCTCCTTCATCTCTAGATTTTTTACTTGTTAATTTTCTGCATAATTTCTCCGCTGCACTTAACTCCTGATTTTGTAGAAAAAGTGGCCATAATTTCAAGTTAACTAA
>NC_032015.1:16203828-16210274 GCF_001865875.1 Lupinus angustifolius | reverse complement strand
TCTTAGTTGCAATCTTAGTCTTACATTTGCTTCATTACATTTTGTGCTATGTCATTCTTCCAAAATATTCAAATCATTCTCAAATCAATGACATTGAACTACAATTGATGTATGCTGTTAAGCATAACCTTCCACTCAATTGGGCTAACATAGTAATGAGACATATGTGGTATGTTCAAGAATCTCACAACCTTTTGCCTTATACAATCTTCATAACCAACATACTTGAGCATTTTGGTATATCCACTGTTAGTGAATCCAAAGTCACGCTTGATGCACGTGAAAGTAAGATCGATATGGATGTGATCCACAAAATGGACTTCTTTCGAGATCCCATTGATAGACTCTATAAGTATCAAAGTGATAGACATACTACACTTGTTGATCCTAATGTGAATTCATATGCTAACCCTCCTCAACACCAACTTTTGAGTTTCATATCGAGTCTTCTTCATATGTTCCCATGCCTACAAACCAGATGATCATGTATGAGTTATTCTCTCTTTGAGGTTACATCTCTAATCGGATGGATGCTCTTGCGCTCAGAATCAACAAGTTCAATTCGAGCTTCAACGTCTTTCTTACAAGATCAATAGCATGGACCTTGATGACGGTATCACTGAACCTGAGTCTTAGAACTTTTGTTGTCTAGGAACTCTCTTTGTAATGTTGCATGATTGTGGACAATTGATGTTTTTGTTGTTTTTCTGGTTATTTCTAGAACAAATGTTTGAACTATACACTTAGTAGTAATGCTCAAAAGTATTTTAAAAGAAAATTGATAAACACAAGTAAAAATGAAAACAATTTTCAAAATACTGTCTAACAGGTTACTAAATATAAGTTACAGGTTACTGTGACTAAGTAACATATTACCAGAACTAAGTAACAAGTTATGTGACTGAGAAATGAGTTACCCAATAAAAAATTGATTAGGGTAATCGATTACACCATGTGGGTAACCGATTACACAACATAGTAAATAATTATCCAGTTGGATAGAGTAGTTGGGTAATCATTTACACCTTTTGAGTAATCGATTACTGCCTGTGAAAATTAATTTATCAGTTGGACAAACTAGTTGGGTAATCGATTACATCGAATAAGTAATCAATTACTGAGAGTTGTTACACCAGTTTTCAGATTCAAACTACACAGCTTTCAATCCAAACGAAATGGTTTCATTCCAAACAATTCCTACCTTTTCGTAGAGGTATTTTGGTTGATTGGAAAGTCTATACAAAGGCATTGAAACTCATTTCATAAGGACACAACAAATAAATAACTCACTTAAATAATCTATACTTTTCTGAAATATTTGCTCTACACTTCTTGCAACTTGTTCATAACTTTCAGAACTTGTTTTCTAAAGTTGTCTTAAGTGTTATTGCAAGTTATGAAAACCTTCTGAGCATTAGTACTAAAGTATACAAAGAGTTATTGGATTGCAAGAGCTAATAACTTCAAAATCTTGTAAAGACAATCCATTTCCATAGTTAAACGTTTTCTTCATCCAAAGTATTGAATTACTTTCTTTCACAAAGGTGTGATAAGAAAGGGGATAAAGACACTTGGAAATGGTGTTTTCCAAAGAGTGATATAGGTATTAGAGAGTGAGTAAGGTACAAGGAAATCTCAGGTTGAGAAATTGTAATTACTACTCTTAATATCTAGTGAAGAAATCTCTTATGCTGCAAGAGTACTAGATGTAGACTTCAGCGGACAAGAAGGTGAACCAGTATAAAATCTCTGTGTACTCTCTTCTCCTTTATCTCCTTACATTTACTTGATTATTTTTCTGCATAACTTTTCTGCTGCAATTAACTCTTGAAATTTGTTCAAAGCTCTATCATAGTTTTAAACAACTAACTCACCCCCCTATTAGTTGCCATTTCAGTCTTACACACTTTGGGCCATTCAAAGTGAGCAATAACACTCAGAAGGAAAAATGGTCTCTCAATGAGTTTATAACTCACTGTATGCAAGAGAAAGAGAGATTGCAGAGAGATAAGACTGAAAGTGATCATTTGACTATGACCTCTCAGAATAAGAAAAGAAAGAACAATAAGGATGTTGTGAAAGGGTTGTTTGTGTTTTTCTTCAAAAAATATGGAATTGTTCCACAATACACTATGCTAGGCAAACCTAACAAGAAGGGTGTTGTCGAGCGATGAATTCGAACTCTTAAGTATATGGTGAGAAGTATGGTTAGTCAATCTTCCTTACTAGAGTCTCTATGGGGAGCTTTAAAGACCACAATTTATATCCTTAGTAGGGTGTCAAGTAAAGCAGTTAACAAAATCCCATATGAGCTTTGGAGTAGTAAAAGACCAAGCTTAAAACACTTGTACATTTGGGGTTGTTCAAGTGAGGCATGACGTTCTAGGCCGCATGAAAGAAAATTGGACTAAAAAATAGTTAACTACTATTTTGTTGGCTATTTTGAATGCTCTCGGGACAATAAATTTTATGATCTCACTTCAAGACTTTTTTTTAGACAAAAATGCAAAATTCTTGAGGAAGTTGATTTTGGGAAGGAAGAGAATGTAAGAAATGTTGTCTTTGAAGAAGAACTTGTCACTAATGGTGAACAAGTTTTTTTGTCTATTGTTATTCAAGGAACAACTTTAGTAATAGAAGATAATATTCAAAATATTGTTTCTGAAAATCTACCGAACAAGACAACAATAAGGTTCTCCATCAAGTACCTATAGAACAAATTCAACAACCTCAAGAAGTAGAAGTGTTGTTAAGGAGATCCACTAGAGAAAGGAGAAGTGCAATTCCTGATGATTATATTGTATTTCTTCAAGAACACGAGGATATCATCAGTTTAATAGATGATGATACAATGAACTTCTGTCAAGTCGTGAAAAGTTCTGACTCTCAAAAGTGGATTGATAACAAGAAGAATGAGATGAAGTCTATGCATGATAACGACATTTGGGATCTTGTCGAATTATCTAAATGTGTAAAACCTATTTGTTGCAAATGGATATTTAAATCCAAGAGAGATTCGAAGGTAATATTGATAGATATAAAGATCGTCTAGTTACTAAAGGCTACACTCAGAAAGAAGACATAGATTATAAAGAAACCTTCATCTTCGAAGGATTCTTTTAGAATAATATTGACAGTAGTAGCTCATTTTAATTTAGAGCTACATCATATGGATGTTAAGACTACATTTCTAAATGGTGACATTAAAGAAACGATCTATATCATGTTGTAAGAATGAGATTGCAACTAAAATGGGTGAATTAGTTGACTTAAAATTATGGCCACTTTTTCTGCAAAATCAAGAGTTAAAGTGCAACGGAAAATATATGTAGAAATTAATCAAAGAGATAAGGGAGAAGAGAATACACAAGAATTTGTATACTTGTTCACCTTCTTGTCCACCGAAGGCTATGTCTAGTACTCTTGTAGCACAAGATATTTTTCCACTAAAGATTATGAGTTGCAATTACAATATCTCACTCTAAGATATCTATGTACCTTACACACTCCCTAATGCTTATTCACTCTTAGAAAAACACCTTTCCAAGTGATTCTAATCCCTTTTCTTATCACACCCTTGTGAAAGAAAGTATCCTGCAATAATGATGAAGAATATTCAATAATGACGGAATTGCCTTTACAAGTTTGAAAGTAATATAACTTGCAATCCAATCAACTCTTAGGTATACTTAGTAATAATTCTCTTTATAAGTTGGTAAACTTGAAACATTGTACTTTAAGCAACTTCAGAAAAATCAACTTTGAAAGTTTAAGAACTAGTTGCCAAAAGTGCAGAAAATAATTTCAGAATGTGTGTAAGAGCTTTTGAAATTTGTACGAGAGTTGTGTGTTTGTGTTGTGAGATTCAATGCATTTAAATAGACTTTCCAATCACCCATAGTATCTCTACGAAAAGGTAGGAATGAATTGGAGTGAAGACTTTTCGTTTGGGATGAAAACCTTTCATTTTGAAATCTGAAATCTGATAAAACAACACTGAGTAATCGATTACAACCAGTGGGTAATCGATTATCCAAACGTTATGTCCACTAGGCATTTATTTTCGATTTAGAGTAATCAATTACAGCAAGTGGGTAATCGGTTACTCAACTTTATTAAAAACTGGCAATCTGTTACTCAAAGACAGTAATGGATTACTCTGATCAGTTTTAAGTTGGATAACTCTTTTCTCACACACATAACCTATTACTTAGATGCAGTAACTCGTTACACACTATTTTTTGAAAATTATTTTAAGTATTTTGGAGTGTTTCAATTTTCTTTTATAAATAGTTTGAGCATTAATACTATTGTATATTCAAGAGTATAAGATAGAAGTACATATTTAGACTTGGACTAATTTGCCTTGAAGCTTTGTCTTCATAAGTATTCTTCCTTTTCTTATTTTTGGTGATGTTGGTGTCTTCATCAAAACGATTCCAAGGTCAGGAGCACAGATCTTCTTCACACATGCAACCATAAAACTTTGTGTCAATTGGCTCAAAGTCTATGGTATAAAAATTAAAGAATTCATCTATGGCCTTAAACAAGTTTCTCGTTAATGGAATCACAAGTTTAATCAAATTATTACCTCATATGATTTTGAGGCAAACAAAGTTGATGATTGTGTGTACCACAGGTTTAGTGGGAGTAAATTATATTCCTGGTATTATATGTTGATGTTATACTGCTTGCGAGCAGTGATGTGAGACTATTGCATGAGACAAAGAGATTTCTAATGAAGAATTTCGAGATAAAAGATCTTAGGGAAGCTTTTTTGTATTAGGTATTCAGATACTAAGAGAGTGCTCTCAATGTATCCTACGGTTGTTACAAGAAAGCTATATAGATAAAGTCCTAGATAAATTTGACATGAAAGATAGTAAACCAGGGTACACCCCTGTAGTTATGGGTGACAAGTTTAGTCTCAAACAGTGCACCAAAAAGGACCTTG
This sequence comes from Lupinus angustifolius, assembly GCF_001865875.1. Lineage (NCBI taxonomy): Eukaryota > Viridiplantae > Streptophyta > Magnoliopsida > Fabales > Fabaceae > Lupinus > Lupinus angustifolius. The sequence continues at coordinate 16,205,320 of NC_032015.1, read as the reverse complement.
AAAGATACGAGATGCAAAATATTCCTTATGCATCTATAGTAGGAAGTCTAATATATGCTCAAGTTTGTACACGTCCCGACATAGCCTTTGTCATGGTATTTTTAGAAAGATATTTGAGCAATCATGTTATACATCACTAGAAGGCAGTCAAGCGTGTTATGTATTATTTAAAGAGAACAAAGGAGTACATGCTCACTTATCGGAGGTATGAGAATTTAGAAATCATAGGTACTCTAACTCCGATTTTTGGGTGGCTAGATAACAGATAGTCCACCTCTGGGTATGTGTTTGTTTTGGCTGATGGTGCTATATCTTGGAAATTTGCTAAATAGACGCTCATAGCTCCTTCAACCATGGTTGCAGAGTTCATGGTTTGTTTTGAAACATCAGACCATGGCATATAGTTACAAAATTTTGTCATTGACTTACGTGTGGTCGATGGTATTAAGTGACCACCGAGAATTTATTGTGACAGTAATTTCGCAGTTCTTTAATTCAACAATAACAGGAGTTTTATAAAGTCAAAATTTATTGACATCAAGTTTTTGTTTGTTAAAGTTCAAAATAGACAAATTTCCATAGAACATATAGGGACAAATTTTATGCTAGTTGATCCACTAACTAAGGATTTGGTACCTAAAGTCTTTCATGAGCATATTGCTAATTTGAGTATTGCTCCTTCGGATACCTTAGTTCAGTGGGAGTCTATATGTTATATGACTTACTTTGGATGTCATATATAGTTTTATGCATAATAACATTGATGATTTAATGTTCTATTTTGAACTTGTGTATTATAACTATTGTGTTACAATTAAAGACTTTGGATTGATCTCACTAAAGAATAAAGAAGGACCAGTTGGAAATAGACATGTTTGAGATCATATTGTATGAAATTTCCATGTCACTCATCCATATTTGATCTATGTCATTATGTATGTTAATATGATGATCATCATGGTCGAGCCACGTTTGAATGTGTTGAAGGTTGTGGTGATTCCTTAGTTGATATATTGTTGGGATATAATGTATGCACAAGAACCAATTTATCATGTTTATAATAATAAAGTTATATGTATTATCATCTTAATATCATATTCATTATTTATCAATATAATTAATATGAAAGATCCTTGATTAAAATTAGAGATTTATTATTATAATAGAGATTATAATAATGAGAAATAAATATTTTATAATTTTAATCCAAATCGTTTTTTATCATATAATAATGAGAAATAAATATATGTGTAATGATCTTTATTAGATAATGATTAATATATCTCATTTATTAAATAACACATATAAATGGTGCATATAGAGATATGACCATTGAACTCACTCAAAGGAGAATTCCTAATGGTTAATATATTACCTTTGAATTGTCAATAGGATATTCAGAAATATATATATTTCCTTAGACTTGAGATTATCATAGTAATTAACAAGTTATTTATTATATTTTGATATCGGACACCTAATGCCTTATGAT
>NC_032015.1:16203338-16203728 GCF_001865875.1 Lupinus angustifolius | reverse complement strand
GAGGGAGATTTTGGTTTTATATAAACCAAACCTCACGTGTGATTCAAAACACACAAAGAAAAAAGTTTGTATCCTAATTTTTGGGATGTTTGAAATATAGTAGTTTTGAGTTGATTTTTTTCACGAATCAAGTGTTGATACAACAAAGATTAGTCTCGGTGTGGATACGTGCGTAGGACCTTCGTACTTTTGAAGGATAATTTTCGAAAGCCATCGCAGTTTCCTGAGGTAATTTTACAAACCGTTTTGTCTAAACTATTGTTGTTAGAACCGGACCGGACCGGACGGTCCGACCGGTCTGACCGCTGACCGGACTTGAAAATGGTTCTGGTTTGCCGTCTTAACTGAATGAGAGTTGGACCGCTTTGAACCGGAAAAAATCCGGTCCGA
>NC_032015.1:16191316-16203238 GCF_001865875.1 Lupinus angustifolius | reverse complement strand
ATACATAATTATTAATTATATAAAGTTTTACATTTATATATAACTATATATTTATAAATAAAAATTATTAATTATGTACGAAATCACCCGGTTAGACCGGACGGTTTAACCGTTTAAACTGGTTAAACCTAATACGGGACCTCTGTCGGTTTGACGTCCGGCTCGGGTTTCACAACACTGGTCTAAACTATTATAGTGTGTGCATATTTTAACACAAATAGATCCATAATTTTCCAGAGTGTAATGTATAAACATGCATATTATAGTAGTTTTGAGTTGATTTTTTTCATGAATCAAGTGTTGATACAACAAATATTGGTCTCGGTGTGGATACGTGTGTAGAACCTTCGTACTTTTGAAGGATAATTTTCGAAAGCCATCGCAGTCTCCTGAGGTAATTTTACAAACCGTTTTGTCTAAACTCTAAACTATTATAGTGTATGCATATTTTAACACAAATGGATCCATAATTTTCCACAGTGTAATGTATAAACATGCATATTAACCTTCATATATAAGATGGACCAGATTGTTCTAAGGAGAACTCTAAATATAAATAGCATACAAATGTGAGTCTAAAGAATATGTGATATAATTGTTTCAGGAAAAAATATGAAGCCCAAGTGAGAGATTGTTAGAAATTCATAATTTCTAATTAAGGTGGACATCATATATTTAATACAATTATATATATATCAGTTATTTATTTTTGGGTTAAAAAACAAGTGATCTAATTACTGACAACCCATAAGACTTCTAAAACTAATAACGAATATGAGCTTAATGAGTGAATACCCAAATAGTTGGCTTATGGGGATAATGAGAACCTTATAAGTTAACACATAAGGAATGATTATGGTCCCCAAGACACTAAATAACAAATAGTTTTCATCTCTCCCTATCAGAGAAAAACAAAAGTCTCAAAATGAATTTATGATTTGGTTGATAAATGTCATCATAACAAAACTTTCTCTCAAAATGTATATCAAATAAGTAGATTTAAGAACATGAATTTAGGTATAACTTCGTTTTATATTATGCGTGAGAATCATAAAATTCAAGATCATAGGGTTGATATTTCACCAATCATAAGGAAATTTCTAACATTAATTTGCTTCACCTTCACCTAAACAAATATAAGCACATTGCTTTATTAACTTTTTAATAAAAATCATTACTTTGTTAAATGAAATTAGAATATTATTAAGACTTTTATTGCTCGAACTAATGGACAATGTATATCATGATTATTATCATTTCTTCATCATTTGTTAGAAGTCCTTAAGCCAAAATAATAAAATAATAAATTCCTGCCATGTTGAGCTCAATCATTTAAGTTAAGATGTATATTATGAGCGTGCGTGTTTACACGCCAATAATCTAATAGAATAATATTCTTGTCATTAAAAATAGAAGGAAAATTAAGTATTTGTCTCTTTATTAATGGAGAAGATCCTTACTCGAGTCAACTCCATTACTTTTCATTCTTTTTTTCTTGTGTGCTTATTTTAAGAGTTACATTCCAAATACTTGTTAATAAATTGTTTAGATCGTTATTATTTTAAAATTAAATCTTAAGTTAATATATAAACAAATTTGTTTAGATTGATTAGGTCGTCATTATCCTACAATTAAATTTGAAGGTGATATATAAACATATTTGTTTTGTAAGAGTTATTAAAGTTGTGAGATATTTTAAGAATAATTTCTGTGTAATAAATAATGCAATATTGAGGAGTAATTTTTTTTTACATATCACTTTCATATTTGATTTTAGAATAATGACAACTTAATCAATCTAAATAAATTTGTTATATATATCAACTTCAGATTTAATTTTAAGATAATAATAATCTAATCAATTTATTAATATCTATTAACAATGATTTGATTTGTTAGCGCGTTACATTGCAAATGTCATGCTATCAAAATTATTAGAAATACGAATTATTATTTCTCAAATTCTAACTATTTTAAGTAGATAATATTTGCTAAGTTAAATGCCCAAAACATGACAGTGGATTGTTACATGTGGAAAGTGAGTATTGCCTCCTATTTAAGAAGGATGACTAAGCTATTAATGAAAGTATCATAAGCCAATGTCTTCTTAGTTTGCAATCCTTCTTTTAATATAAAGAGTAAATTACACTGACATCCCCTGAGTTTTAGTGAAATTACACAAAAACCACCTCTCACTTTTCTACACATACACAAACCTCCCATATTTTTAAACTTTCATTACATTGACCACCTCTGCATAAGAAATAAGTGTAATCTTTTAAACAAAAAATGTGATAAATGCAATTAAGTTAAACAAAACATTAAATATTATATAGACAAGTCTAAATAATATACAAATCAATGTACCTTTATTATTTTTTGTTACAAAATGCATCAACAATTCTAAAGAAATATTGTTTAAATCGCTCTTATAATATAGTGTAACGAACCAAAAATAATAAAGAAATATTGACTCATATATTATTTGGACGTGTTTCCACAATATATCATGTTTTGTTTAACTTAATTGCATTTATCACATTTTTTGTTTAAAAGATTACACTTATTTCTTATGCAGGGGTGGTCAATGTAATAAAAGTTAAAAAATATGGGAGGTTTGTGTAGGTGTAGAAAAGTGAGAGATGATTTATATAATTTCACTAAAACTCAGGAAGTGTCAATGTAATTTACTCTTTAAACAATTTTGCTAAAATGAAAAACATAAGGCATTTATTTATTTCAAAGTTTATCATCTATGGCAAAATTATTCTAGATGTTGGAGCCTTCTGAAAAGATGTCCCATCCCACCTTGGGTAAACTAAAAACCACTTATGAGACCCGATTTCAGTGGATTTGGAGCGGTAATAACAAATTAAATCATTGTTAATAGATTGTTAACAAATTAACTAGGTTGTTATTATTCTAAACTCTAAACTCAAATCTGAAGTTGATATGTAAATAAATTTATTTAGATTGATTAGGTTATTGTTATCCTAAAATCAAATCTGAAGATGGATATAAACAATTTAGTATTGATGAGGAAAACATCTGAATCCATTTTATTACAAAAAAATCATCTCAAAAATGTAGTTTATGACTCTCAAAATTCATATTTGTCTCTTCTCCCCTCCAAAATTAAATTTGTATAAAGACCCTTAGACTTTCTGGTGTTGTCCATTAGGGAACTAACGTCTGAATTGGGTCGATCTCCGAAGGTCAAGAGCAAGAAGTTGATCAATACACAAATGGTCAATTCTAGCCAAGCAGAAATGAGATCCAAAAGCCGAAGGGAAATAAATGCAAGGTTGAATGAAGTCCACATGCATTGTTTCAATTGAATGGAGGGTTTCATTGTTTCAAGTGAATGGCACATGCATTGTTTCAAGTGAATGGGGCAGGTGAGGGTTGGTTGGTATTATTATTGAATAGCAACATTGTAGTTTATTGTAGTTGGAGAAATAAATGCACACAACTAGGGAAATGAAGGTGGAGTGGTTGGGAAACCAAATTTTCTAAAAGAGGTGTAAAGTTCTGTGCAATCTTGGCATTTGGGCAAATTATACACCTCTTCACAAGAGGTGTAAATTATCTATTAAACATAACTCATTTTTACTCAAAGAAACATAAAAAACAAAGTCACTACTTCAACATCATGATGTAAAATTAATTTAGTGAGAACTATTTAATCAATATAACATTAGATTATGCATATGAATTAACAACATAAGATCATATCACAGTCCTTAACAATATAACATCATTGTTTAACAACATAACAATCACATTTATGAATCAATATGATATTACAAGTATGGATTAACAATATAAAATTATAATAATGATTAATATGATATTACAATTATGTTACTATATATATAGGAAGGAAAAGCGGGTCTGGATACCTCATTATTCGGACCCAGACCCATCCAACAATGGGTCTTAAAATCTCGAGTTTCAATTACCTACAGATTCAAAAACACGGATCCAAATCCGACCCATTGTGAATATTATCTACAGGTACTCACAGGTCCGAGTATTGATTGTTATCCCTAAGAAGAACCTTGGAAATTGGTCATCCAAAACTATATAAATTATGTGAGTGTGGGTCATACTAGGACATAATATCCTCATTTTGTTGGGCCTTCAACATAAAACTACCATTGGTGTTTTTTTTGGGTACATCACATTGGTGTGAATATATGTGTTAAAATGTATCTTTCTAATATATTTTGGGTACCTCATATTGGGTACATCAATTAATGAATTTGTTTTTTGATGATTGGTCGGATGATCGGATATAGTATCTGATTGAGGTGGCCTTTTCCTGGGTCTGGATGATACTGAATTTAGACCCGTCGGAGGAGGTATTTGAAAAAGTTCTTTCACGATCAAGTCAGTATGAGACTTATGGGAATTGTTGAAGAAGAAGTGATAGTAAATGTAAGTAATAAACGGGTGAGAAAGTGAGTTAATGAATGGATGAATGAGATAAATATACTTCTTGTAAGGGGATACCCCTTATTTATAGTAAATGAAATGGGTGAGGTGGCATGTGTCCACTGGTTGATGGTGATTGATAGCAGGTGTCATAGGCGTATAATAAGCACGTTCTCGCCGAATAGTAGGTCTGCTCCTAGTCATACTGTAAGAGGGACAAGTTGGATATGCAGACGACATGACAATGTCTAGTTGGGATTTATTAAATGAAGTGTCAGGGGTAATTATGAGACTTACGGGAGAGTGATATAAGCACCCAAGTTGTGTTTGCATGGCCCCTGGTTGGTCAGAGAGGGTCCCATCTTGGGCGGACGAGGTATCCGGCTGACTGGGATGAAATAGTTGCCCCAATCTATAAGTATACTCGATAGCCGAGCATGTTGGCAGACTCTAGTTGTCTTGGACGACTCGGGTGGTATGGCTGATTTGAGACGAATAGTTTCCTGGGGTTGATGTGGCATCCAGTCACATGGTCATACGAGTGGAGTGACTCTTTTGACCAGAGAAAATTACTTGAATGGGAATGTGACATGACATATGCTGTCAGGTTGGTGGTAGTCTGGTAGCTGAGTATGCCAACAAAATGATGATGTAATAGATGGGTCATTATGGTGTTTCGTTGGCAGTTGACATGTAAAGGGGTCAGAGCCGTCTTTCATATGAGGTACTTGAACATCAAAGGTCTCATTGATAAAAGGTCATGTTGGTGAAAGGTCATGTTGGTTCATTTCCCATTCGCCAGCTGTCGTTGCCTTTTAGTTCCTGGGTTTGGGCCTTGTAGGGGGCCCTAATCTCACCCGCTCTTATAAATAGGGGGTCCCTCCTTCATTTGGCTCCACTTTGCTTTCTAATAATTTTTGGAGAATTTCCTGAAATCTTCTACTGTCGGGCAACTTGTTTTACCTAAACCATTTCTTCCATCTTCCCAACTTTAGCTACTAGATAATTCCTTTCATCTCTCTCTTGCTATTTTATTAACTGTAGTTGATTCATGGATATTTCCACCGAGCATGACTTGATCTCTGACGAGCTAGAGGTCTTGCCCGGGACTCCACCCAATTTTACTTCCATGTCAACCCGTCACCGATGGTGTACAAATTTCGCCTCTACCCGAAGATATGGTCGGAGTGACCTTTCCCTCCCGCTGTTGCTAGGTAATCGGAGGAGGGGAATGGTCAGAAGGAGTACCACCGTACTAGACCAGACAACCTTTCTTGAGAAGTGGCGTCTGATCCTAGATGGAGTATCCAGTTCAGATTCTGACACTTCTTCTAGTGACAGGTTGACAATGGGGAGGAACTTTGCTGATTGAGCTGACTAGTATACGATCCTGAAGGCCCTGATTCACCCGGATTCAAGATACTGGTGGGTCGACCTAGAGGTGCTAGTCACACCTAGTTCTTATGTGGGCCTTGTCCGACTGAATGCAGATGTCCTGGTTAAGCCAACCAACGATATTTGTTAGCACGCCCTCGGGGCTGATAATAGACTTTGTGTAGTCCTCCTGGCTGAGATGGGGAATAGATGGAGTTTTTATATGTACGAGTATGTCACTCGTAGAATTGGCGTGAAGATACCCTTGGATAGGTAGCATGTCATCATGTTGAGTCACCTCTAGGTGGCCCCATCCCGATTGCATCCAAATGCTTGGGGATTCATTCGGGTCTTCAAGATTTTCTGTGAGGTGATGGAGTTGTCGTGCACAATCCAGCTCTTTTTTGGATGTTTCGGGTGACTCACAACACCAACAAGGACGAGAACCAGTATGGTCGCCGAGGACAAACGTGCTTGTAGTTCAAGAACAAGCACGCCCTATTCCATCTTTTCGAGGGCTTGGATGAATGATAGATATATACTTCTTGTAAGGGGACACATCCTATTTATAGTGAATGAAATGGGTGATGTGGCATCTGTCCACTATTTGATGATGATTGATAGTAGGTGTCATAGGTGTATAATAGGCATATTCCCACCATATAGTAGGTCTGCTCCTGACCATACTGTTAGAGGGACAAGCTGGATCTACAAGCCGTGTGGTAGTGTCTAGTTGGAGATACATTAAATGAAGTGTCACAGGTAATTATGAAGCTTATGGGAAAGTGATGTGAGCATTCAAGTTGTGTTTACTTAGCCCCAGGTTGGTTGGAAAGGGTCCCATCTTGGATGGACGAGGCATTCGACTAACCGGGTGGAATGGTATCTATGCTAAATTTCAAATTCTATGCATCTAATTCATTATTTTAATTATAGGGCAAGGATATCAAACAAACTCATCCGTTGTTCTATATAATAAAATATTGTAATATAATTAAAATAAATAATTTTTTATTATCATTTTAACACTAATTAAAGTTTATTCAGGTGATTAACAAACTTAAAACAAAATCACTTAATAATATAAAATAATATCCATTTTTAAAAATAAAATAAAAAATCAGCAGAGAAAAAATAGACATTTTAAAAGTCGAAATTGACTAATATAACTTATAATCTAAGTTTTTAAAAAAATATTTCAAAACTTTTGGTGGACAACGCAGAAAAAATTATTTGGACTGTTAGAAATCATGACGCCAAACACAACTTCTAAAGTATAAATTTTGAGAAATAATATTTGTGCTTCGTCTTCTTATTATGACGAGAGAAGTAAAAACAAACAACTTTATTTCAACAGCAAATGGGAAACTGCAAGAATGGTAAGTGCATGTGGTCCATAAATGCATACACGAGAGAAATAGCAAGATTATTCAGGAAGTATAGCCCTTTTATCATAAATATTTTTTAATAATGAATTTACGGTTATCGGTGGCAGTCACGAATGATATTTTTGTAAGGGCATGTAGAATGATTAATACTAATTTGATTCATAATACTTAAACATGTGTATTATTACATTATAAATTTTGGTACTACCAAGGTATCTTCTCACTTCTATGGACAATAAATTAATCTTTTTCGAATTACATTGATATCCTTACTAACAAATGCTGCTCATAGGAATTTAATCATTAAACATTTAGTCTTAGACTTAACCTTTTTAAATTATAATTTCACATCTTTAACTTCCTTTGGTTGTTGAGAAAAAGTTAAGAAGAATGAAAGAAGTGAGTGAAAGAGGATGAGGAGAAAGAAAGAGGTGAGAAAGAGAGTATAATTGTGTTGTTTTGTAAAAGAGGAAAAGAAAAGAAAGAGAAGATAGAGAGAAACTTTATCTGTCCAAATATGGAATAGACAAATATATCTTTATTAACATTAATAATATTTTTCATTCTAAATTAAAATTAAACACTAGTTAATTTAAAAAAATATAATGTTAATACTAAATATATAATTTTATATAGATGATTAAATATATAGATTTAGTTAAAATGTCCAAAAATAATATTGAACTACAATTGAAATATTTAATTAAATACATTGATTAATACTTAATCATGAACATTAACCGTACTGGTAATACACAAATAATAATATTTTTATGTTCATGAGTGTCTCACAACTTTGTGGGAGAGTTGTATTTGGAGTAAATGATGAACATAATAATAATAATAATAGTTAGATGATTGTGAAATAAAAAGGAGTGAAATAAAAATGATGAATAAAATGTGAACTTTTCTTATGCATATACAATTTTACCTTAATAAATAATTATATCGTAACTTTATTTTATAAGTTTTAATTATAAAAATGTATTTGGTTTTAAAATGGGTAAATAAATTAGTATATACTTAAACTTTTTGAAAGTAAATATTAATCATACTTTTAAAATAGTGTAAAAATTTCAAATAAAAATGTCACCTGAAAGGGTTAGATGCGTATTTAATGAGTAGAAGTTCATAATAATGTATTTTGTGCATGTATGTGAAAGTGTTATGTTAATGGGGGCAATTTAGTCATTTATGCATTTTTATTCTTTCAACTCATTTTCTTCTCGTCTTTGAAGAGATCAAAATTTGGCATGGGACACACCACTTTTTTTTCCCCACTCTCTTTCCTTCGACAACCAAAGGAGAAAACTTTGCAAATCACCCTCACCTTCTCTCTTCTACTTTTCTCTCCTCTCATACTCACCTTAACCACATGAGGCCTCAAGACTTCTCTTGCATATAAAACTAATACAATCAACATTACACCACTATTATACTCAAATTCATTTCAATTATGTTAATTACTTATTATTTCTATAAAAAATATTCCAAAAATATTATTTTTTAATAATTAATTATATATTTTTTTCAAAATATTATCTTTTTACAAAAAGCTGACATGTGGCTCCATAAATTTCAACGGTTCAATTGCAAAATATTATAGAAAAAATTGATTGCAATTTTTTTGTAAAGGTAAAAATATTAAATAATTTTATTTATGAATTATATCTATATAAGAATAGAAGGTACTAGCATAATTATTAAAATAGATTACTTATATACTTGACACTTGAATTTTTAAAGGATAATTTAGTCATTTAAAAATGACTTTTTAAATATCAATTTATGAAAAGACCATGTGTTGCATTTATTGTAAACCTCTTTCTCTGTACAATTCTCAGTACAACTTTCTTTATTTTTTAAAAATACCACTTTTTTCAAACTTCTCACATCACACATTTTTAAACTTCTCACATCGCACCTTTTTCAACCACCCACATGACTTATTTCTCCATTTCATTGTCCCAAAAAATTCAAATCTAACGGGCCTTTCTCTCTCATTTCTTTACTTTACCATCTCTTTCTTTCTCCTAAACCTTTCTCAATCTCAAATTTCTCTACATTATGGCTGTACCATCCGTTTTTTCAAGAAGGAAGGGTACCATTTTCTTCTCTTACTTTTTCCCTCCCTTATTTTACTTATTTTAACCTATATTTTCATTCAATCTTTAGATTCCATTGTCTTCAGAATGTGGGCTATTAAGAAACTATTCAGGTTCTTCGAGGTATATTATAGCACTAGACAAAATGGATCTTGCTATTCCTTTTGGCTTCTTTCTCCTCCTCCCCCATTTCATTTTTAATTGTTCTATTGTTTTCTTTTGTTGATGCGTATTTAATGCGTGGAGAACAATTGATGAAATATTTTGGTTTTATGTTAATTATTATTAATGTAGAGGGTCTCTAATCAAAGTTGCACAACCACCTATACTACCATTCTTTAAACCTATTGATTATGTGGAAGTTTTAGCTCAAATCCATGAAGAACTTGAATCGTGTGTTCCGCAAGAGCGGTCAAATGTGCATAAGAGTTCCTGAGAGAGAATTTTGATAAATGGGAACCATTTCATGCTATGTTGAAGGGGTATTTTAGTGAATCACATTGTGAGAGTATAGATTTGTCTGAAAACAATATTTCTCCTTTGGGTATGAGAGCAATAAGTTATTTCAGTTTGATCGACAATTTAATTGACGTCTCTCCAAATCTTTTGTTGGAAATATTAGTTTTTGCAAACAAGTACTATTGTGAAAGACTCAAAGATACACGTGGTAGAACACTTGATTCTTTAGTTTCATCAAAAGAAGATGTCATGGTGCTCATGTATATGTTCTAGATGAGAATTCATTTGTCCTTGCTGGAAACTTTTTATAAGTCATTTTAGGTGATCTTCCGAACTGTTTGAATGATAATCAGCTCATGGAGATATTTATGCACACTAGTCAGATCCTCTAAGAAAGTTGCATATTCAATCTTTGGTGATTAGTCCTTATCTTAGAAGTGAATGAGAATGCTTGAATATTTGGTTAAGAGGTTGTTTCCCATGCACTTTAAACAAGAGACTCTTTACTCTTTCTATCATTTGCATTTAAAGGAGTTATAATATAATCATTGGTTAGTGGCTGATTTATAAAAGACAATAAATACTTATTTAGCATATACTTAAAAACCTTTTGTTATTCTAATACATAGAATAGAACCTTTCCCAAACATCCCTAACAACAAATGGGGATGTCTTCTGATATCCTAAAGATAAAGAAGTTGAAGGAGATTTTCCGCTACTCACTTCTTTGCATGATGATTTTGCTAAAATTAATAGATACACATTTTTAAAATTATTTTGAAATTTAATTAAAATAATAGTTACACCAATATACCAATATAATTATTGCATTTCATTAATTTAAGTCCTTTTCAGAAAAATTTAGCTATATAGTAGATATTTTTTCCAAACACCAATTAAGTGAACTACTTACAATATCAATGTACATGATGCTTAGATAGTATACATGTAATAATCAATGCATCTTATCTTTATCATTAATGTACCATTTTAACTCTCACAAACAATACAAAATCATAATAATACAATAAAAATCAAGCAATTATATAAATGGACATTAAAGGTGGGAGGTGGAAAATTATCCAAGCCTAATGATGATTGTTCTGAAGTTGATATCCCAGAAGAACTTTTGGTTCTTGATTTTGATAATTTAATTGATGTCATACTGCCTAGAACCTATCCAAATCTACACATCACTATAAGGACAAACAATTTCTATAATCTAGGGTAATACTTGCATTAACAATTCAGATGTTGATTAAATCAATAATTATGTTCTGACTATAATTTCATGTGAATTTTTTAGTTGTCTTTAAATTTTTATACTAATTAATGTTCAATATAATAGATTTATTAAGGTTATACTAATTAATGTTCTAATGCATAACTATAGGTGAGGAAAAGACATACTTGAGTTTAGATTCAATTGATATGTCTCATACTAATGAAAGTGAGACATTCAACATACTAACTCTTGAATTTCTAAACTGACATACAACCTCAACTCTTCCCTTTCATAAGGTAACATTCAACAACATTTTCATTAACAAATTCATTCTTTAAATAAATTCATGCAAAATATATTACCACCCGTGTGAATGCACAGGTATCCTACTAGTTAGATATAAAAGAGTGATATGAGGTAAAGAGATATAATATGTAAAAAATATTGTGGAAGTATAAACATAGTATACATTGTAAGAACGAGGTTGCAACTAAGAGGGGGTGAATTAGTTGACTTAAAAATTATGGCCACTTTTTCTACAAAATCAAGAGTTAACGTGTAGTGGAAAATATATGTAGAAAAATAATCAAGATAAAATGAAAGAGATAAGGGAGAAGAGAATACACAGTGATTTTTATACTGGTTCACCTTCTAGTCCACCGAAGGCTACGTCTAGTACTCTTCCAGCACAAGAGATTTCTTCACTAAGAATTATGAGTTGTAATTACAATATCTCACCCCGAGATTTCTATGTACCTTACACACTCCGTAATCCTTATTCACTCTTGGAAAACACATTTCCAAGTGATTCTAATCCCCTTTCTTTTCACACCCCGTGAAAGAAAGTATTCTGCAACAATATTGAAGAATGTACAACAATGGCAGATTACATTTACAAGTATGAAAGTAGTATAACTTGCAATCTAATCAACTC
>NC_032015.1:16185544-16191216 GCF_001865875.1 Lupinus angustifolius | reverse complement strand
TTTAAGAGCTTTTGGAAATTGTATAAGAGTTGTGTGTTGTTGTATATTTGTATTGTGAGAGTTAGAGCCTTTATATAGACTTTTCAAACACCCATGATACCTTTCTGAAAGTGTAGGAGTTGTTTGAAGTGAAGATATTTCGTTTGGAGTGAGAACATTTCATTTTGAAATCTGAAATTTGATGCAACAGCTCTCAGTAATCGATTACTAACATTGGGTAATTGATTACCCAAACTCTCTGTCCATTTTTCATTTAAAATCGAATTAGAGTAATCGATTATAGAAATCTGGGTAATCGGTTACTCAACTTTTTAAAACTGGTAATCTGTTACTCAAAGACAATAATGGATTACACTGCACAATTTTAAGTTGGATAACTCTTTTCTCACACACGTAACCTGTTACTTAGATGAAGTTACCCGTTACACACTATTTTTTGAAAATTGTTTTAAGTATTTTAAAGTGTTTCAACTTTCTGTAAAAATAGTTTGAGCATTACTACTTTGTATATTTAAGAGTTTTAGGATAGAAGAGCCTATAGAGACTTAATCTAATTATCTTGAAGCTTTAATCTTCTTTGTCTTCATAAGTATTCTTCCTTTTCTTCTTTTTGGTAATATTGGTGTCTTCATCAAAACCGTGCCAAATTCAAGAGCAAAGATCTTCTTCACATACAAAAGTGGGATTTTTATGAAAACTTTTCTCTTGCATTATAATTTCTTGAATAATATAATTGTCGGGTATAAACATGTTTCATTGAAAGAAGTAAATATTTTCATCCTTGATAGAAGAAATAAGAGAATATTGTTATATCTTCATTCCACACATAAAGAGCAAAATGTAGAAATATTAATAAGTTTATTAAAAGACAAATATGACCATTGTTCAGTGATGAACGGGAATGGTCGGTATCAAGTGCTCGGTTGAATGAAGATGATCAAAAGTCTTGGTTGGAATGTCGTGTGGACCCGCTAGGGGAGGTACTTAAACAGGTTCTCCGACGATCAAATCAGTATGGAGTCTCTCGAGAGAGAATGAGAGTAAATAAGAGAGAAGTTATAGCAATAGCAATAAGTGTAAGCAATAAATGAGGGAATGATAATTAATTATATTCCATGTGTGGGATCATCTATTTATAGAGTTTGGATTACTAATGTGGTGCCTAGCTATTGGTCGGGAGATGGTGGGTACAATAGGGATATGTCAGGTTGTCCTTGTTCACCCTACAGGTCTACAACTGTTGAACTATCGGGGGGGTGGAGATGGAATGTGCAGGCAGCGTTACAGGTGGAATGTCAACTCTCATTAAAGACGAGTCAGCAGAGCATTGATGGCGGGGTCAATGATGTATTAAACGATGAGTCAGAGGCATTAATGACACGTCATAAGCATTTATAGCACTTGTAGTGGGTTTAGCCTGCCTTAGGCAGGTGAACAAGAGATACCTAGGTTAAGCCACACACTCGGGGCGGACTAGAAATAGCCCAGATTTATCTGGGGTGGAACAGTTGCCCCGAGTCTATAAGGTCAGTCGGAAGTGGGTCGGGCTAGTAGATTGAGGATGTTCCGATCTGATGGGCTTGGGTAGCATCTAAGTGTAGGAGTAGATCATGATAGCTATCTTCCCTTGCTAGACACATGGATGTCTATCATTGCCCCATCTAGATGTCTCAGGTGTCCAACCAACGCGTTTGTTCGTTTCAGATCTTCTACTTTAGTTGTCGAGTCACCGTTGGATCGTTCTCGAGTGATTTTGTATGGATGGATGTGCCCCTGGGGTTGGGCTTCGAGAAGGTTTGGGTCCATGTCCTCCTCTATAAATAGGGGATCTTCCCCATTTCTTTCACTACATTTCCTTCTGAAATCTTCCTGCCGAGCTCACATCGTCTCTTGAACCCAGACAAGTGAATTTCCGTTTCGTCCAGACCTTCATCCTAACACTCGTTAATTTCTTTTCCTTTCTTATTTATTTTCGTTCTATGATCGGGGAAGGGTCTAGTTCCGATGAGGTGGATGTCTTGTCCGGACCTCCGCCCATTTTTACTATGTCTGCTGCTTGTCACCAAAGGCAAGCCCGTCTTAACTCTATCTCGGACAATAGTCGGTCTTCTTGGAGGCGACCACACCAGCCTTCATTGCCCGCCCTATTGCGTTAATTAGGAGGAAGAGTGGTGGGAATGAGGTTGTTTTGTTAGATCGGGCAGCTTTTCACAGGAAGTGGAGTCCGTTCTTGAACGACTTGTCCAACTCGAAATCTGATACTTCTTCTGGTGACAAGTTGCTCATGAGGAGGAACTTTGCTGATCAATTCACCATCCCGGAGGAGATTGTGGGTCTAATTCCCCTTACTGGTGGGTGGACCATGAAGTCTTGGGCACCATCTCCTTGTATCCTCCAGATAAGCTTCCGAATATAGACGTCCTTACCCGCCCGACGAATGACATTTTATGGTACGACCTCTCTGATCGGGAGTGGTATGTCAAGGTGTTACAACATCTTCTAGTGGCCCCCTCACAACTGCACCCCAACTCATGGGGTTTTATTCGGGCCTTCAAGATTTTTTGTGAGGTCATGGACCAGCCATGCACCCTTCATCTTTTTTCCTGGATGTTCCGGGTTGGCCATAGTTCCAACAAGGATGAAAGTGACGCTAGCCAGCGGGGTTGGACCTCGCTTCAATATAGGAATGATTGTTATATCTTTCAACCATTTGAGGGATCCATGAGGAATTGGAAGAACGGGTTCTTCCGGGTGGAGGCATGGGGTACCAATCATAGTTGGGCGTATGGCCATGATAATCAGCCTTGTTTTTCGTTTTCATGGAATGGGGGGATCCACCAAAAGTCTGCCACGTCCTTCAACTTCTCCTATAATCAACTAGATGCTCGGGAACATAAGGTGGCGGATGAAATTCTCTCTTGGATAGAAGTAGGTCGGGTTATAGTGTGTTATAAGCTAGTCCAAGGGGATCATGGTTTTGAGGCGGAAGTTGGTGAGTATCCGGGTTTAGGAGCTTTGTCTTTTGTAATGTTTTTATATGGTGTGACTTATTCTTGTTTTTCTTTTTTCCAAGAGTTGCTATGGGTGGCCAAACGGACCGTTCAAGTCTTCTAAGGAGGGTTGCCTTGAATAGGAAAAGCGTCAAGGTCACTAGGAAGGTGAGGTTTGACTCTCCCGCACATTCTAGATCCATTCGAGAGGATGGTCCATCTACCGAGCCGACGGAAGTTTTACCGATCTGCTTGGAGCCTCCGATCAATCTCACTTCTGCCTCGATGGATGATCGCCAGGTTGACCTAACTGGTGAGGATGATACTCTTGCTCGTACCCCTGTTCCTCATCTCGGGGGAGCTGCCAGAAGAAAGAATCCTAGTTTTGGCAAAGGAGAAACATCCGCCAAACACTCTTACCTTTATCAAATCCTGAATGAAGTCGAGGTTGGGTTGCTCAACCTAGATGTCGTGGAGACTATGGAATCCATGCCTGTGGTGGAATTATTGAGGAAGGTCCGGGAAGCTGGGGTTCTGACAGCTTCTGTGGCCAAGTATTTCAAAGGTGATGGAGTATTGGCTACTCGGGTCGGAAAGGAGGCCCTTGCCTGCCTTCAGGAGCAACATTCACCCAAACTGCATGAGTTAGAGAAGAAGCATATGGAAGCCTTGCGGGTCCAGGAAGAGCATAACCTGACCGCCGGTGAGCAGGTATTAGCGATGTCGCTCCAACTCAAGGATGCCCGGAGGTGACCTTGTAGGCTCAGGTGTACATGGGGGCTGCTCAGAGGGAGTTAGGTGCTTTGGGTGACCGTTTGGGTCGGTCAGAGGAAGAGAAGCGTCATCTTGGGGCTAAGTTGAGGCTATCGGAGGAGTGGGAGGAGACTGCTAGAGCCGATATTACTCGGTTGATTGATAAGGTGGCTCAACTGAAGGCGTCTTACCTGAATTTGGAGGATGAAGCTCTTGTGGTGGTTAACGCAGGGTGGGACAACGCCTTCGCCCAGGTCCATCTCGCTCTTCCTGAGGTTGACTGGTCATGGACAAGAATTGATGTCTGGGTTACTCCTAAGGGTGTAATGGTCACCGAGGAAGAAGAGGGTATGGTGAAGCTTCCTTTTCCTAGCAAGGGTAAATGGGTCTTAGCTTTTTTCTTTTGTTGTTTATGATGTAATTGTCGGATTTAATCCGACCTTCTTGATGAATGAAGAAGACATTTGCTATCTTGTGTTGTCTGAACAATTTTCTGTCTTATTAATCGGTAACGTCCTGAGTTGATCTCCAAAATTGAACTTGGTTACTTAACCGGAATGGGAAAGCTGATAAATAAACTAAGTTAATGAAACTAGCTAACCGGGTAATCTTTAGGCATTGGCTGCCTGGACACCCATACTAAAAGTAGCCCGGATTTATCGGAGGTGGAACACCCATATATATAAAAATTAAAACATCTTCGTTCTAGTGCCATGAATTTCATATAACAGTTTCTCTTTGATCAAGTGTAACATATCAAGTGGGAAGGCCTTTTTAATCTAAGAGATGGAAGGGTAAATGTCTATCATTATATCTAATTTTGAACAATTAAAATAGAAATAAAAGTATAAAATTATCTTTGGTTGTGTGAAATTTTAAATTGGTTGTGTCACTACTAATTAACTTCTGGTCTAATGTGTGATTATACAAGATTTACTTATTTCAATTCCTTCATCTTCACTCAATCTTCAAGGCCAATTGTTGTGCCCATTGACTATGAAATTGTGAAGCTTATCTAAGGTTTTGGCTTCCATGATGTGATTTATCATTTAGAAAGAATAACTGATGGTGATTAGTTGAGTTTTCCTATTTTAATTTTCATGACATTGGCCTCTTTTATAAATATAAAATTTTATCTTTTAGACTAGACCAATTGACTCAAGTGGAAGAATGTTGTATTACTTAAGGGCAATCCTTAGATCCACGTGTATGAAGAAAAAAAATTTGAGTGACTTCTTCTACATTTAGATTATTGATATCAATCAAATCAAAATTTAGTCTATAAATTTGAGTTTTCTTTATATTTTGATATAAGTCATAGGCATATTTCAATTATTACCTAAGGTGTAACAACCCGATTCTTTTGTGAAATAAATAAATAAATAAAAATGTTTTTATAGAATTTATTTCTCAACAACTATTTATGACTATGAATTTCTTCCTTCATAGATTTTATTTATTGTGGATACATTTAATAAATATGAGTTTCTAATTAAAAACCATGGCCCAAATGACATAACAATATATTTTTAAGACTTCAACAATTCAAGTTCATTTTCTATAATTATGTGAATAAATAATTTATTTCCAAGAATCAATTTTCCTTATTTTAATGACTAAGTATATATATTTACTTATCAATACTTTTGTCATTCTAAAGCAACCTAATAAAAGCACATGTGATAATATCCATCAAAATGTCATGACTAAAAGTCATATATAACATGTTTTACAAACAACTACATAATAACTATGATCTATCTATGGGAATGCAATTTCTAGTTAGTTTTAGTTGCATACAT
Organism: Lupinus angustifolius; assembly: GCF_001865875.1. Lineage (NCBI taxonomy): Eukaryota > Viridiplantae > Streptophyta > Magnoliopsida > Fabales > Fabaceae > Lupinus > Lupinus angustifolius. The sequence goes on along the minus strand of NC_032015.1, from coordinate 16,185,671 downwards.
ACAAATAACTTATAGTTTTTCCAAGTAAAGTAAAACTTGTGTTCCTAGAGTATCAGAAGTTAATTTCATCCTTACAACAGGGTACCCCAATACAAAAAAACATAACACAAAACAGAACATAACACCT
>NC_032015.1:16183588-16185444 GCF_001865875.1 Lupinus angustifolius | reverse complement strand
AACATATTATTATATTCTATTTTAATCAATTACTAAATACATTTCTCATTGTTATTATTCCAAAAATTTATATTAGGTATAAGGCAATTTGGATTGATAAACCTATAACAAATCTTATAATTTAAAAGAATCAATCTAACTATGCTACTAATCCTAAATATATTATATCATACTCATATTCAAAATCTCATGTTCTAAAAATATATGAATAGATTTAAAAAAGAAAACATTACACTTTAGTACAATGTTTTAAATACACATATATTCTCAATTATATAATAAAAATCAATTTAATACACTAAGCAAAAATCCTAATTCATATTAGGTAAAATATAGGCGTTATAGAAGGTAATTCTGCTTGAGCAGATATTATCATTATGGGATAACAAAACATGTCTCACCTATTGCTTAGAAGAATAATCTAACATAAAAGTTTTCAAATGAGTGAGATTCATTTATTTATTGAGGTTTGAATCCTTGAGCCGATCTAGCTATGATAAGGATTTAGTGTTTTCAAGCATGACCCAAAGTCTGTTATAGATCAATCACAATATATCATATCTATTAAAAATTTAATGATTTAGTGTAGTTTGACTTTTAAATTATAGTATTAGGCCAAAAAGAGTTATTATCCATAAGATGTATTTTTAGTTTACATAGTACTCACAATTTCAATCTTCCTTTTCCTTTTTTTATAGAAATTGTGACTCATTTCCACATGGAGAGATGACAATAAATACTTAGACCCACAAGTACTTGGCACTAATTTGTAATGGGTTAGATATAAGTTTATGTTTGAATTCGTGCTAGTTGGGATTGAAGATTTTGAACCTCACTTTAAATGGGTAGTTGAGATTGAAGATTTTGAACCTCACTTTAAATGGGTCATGACCTGTGTAATGAGCTATACAGACACAACATAACTAAATATATTTTTATGTCATAATTATAATATTTGATTGTTAAGCAATGATGTTTTTTTGTTGCTAAATAATGATTTGATGTTTGTTAATTCATAATTGTGATACAATGTTATATTGATGGAAAGATCTTAGATATTTGAAATATTTTGTTGTTTTATTTTAAATTATGTTTTTAGTAACAAAATTTATATTTGAATGATAATTTAAAATTGTGTACTCTTTAATTATATTTTGAAATTGTTATTATTATTTTCTTCTTTTAATTGTCTAAATTAACACATGAATCTATGATAGGAAAGCATGGACAAATGTAAAGATGTCAAAATGGACTACCTGGACGCGTTCAGGCTAGCCCACATCGGGTTCAAGCTAAATAGACCTGGATTAAAAAGCTCAGATACAATTGTAGCCCAAACCCGCCTTAAATGGGTTGTGGCGAGCCGACCAGCATAAACTAAAAAATATTTGTTTAAATTTTTAACATATTTAATATATTTAATAAAATATGTATAATTTGATATTAAGTATAACTTTTTAACATATTTGTTATGTCAAATACAACCAAACTTATAGATCTAATGCATTGTGTTTGAGTTAAGACGCGATGTTAAGTCCATATGTATGATTTTTAACATAACTCTTTTATTAAATCTTTCATTTATATTCGACTCTCACTCTCTAACACAATATAATTTGACTTTAATATATAAACATTTGAATATTAACAAAAATATTATCTTTTGTATGTTATTTGTCAATACTTTCATTGTAAACTATTATATTAAATTTGGTTGTGTGGAGTTCTCTATGATAAACAATTTATTTTGATTTTAGTTTTGTTGTAAACGTTATTTTATTTATTATGTTTTTGTGGTAAAAGTTAAATCTAATTAAATACACTATACATAATACTTATTATCTATTTTTTATTAT
>NC_032015.1:16180851-16183488 GCF_001865875.1 Lupinus angustifolius | reverse complement strand
AACATATTATTATATTCTATTTTAATCAATTACTAAATACATTTCTCATTGTTATTATTCCAAAAATTTATATTAGGTATAAGGCAATTTGGATTGATAAACCTATAACAAATCTTATAATTTAAAAGAATCAATCTAACTATGCTACTAATCCTAAATATATTATATCATACTCATATTCAAAATCTCATGTTCTAAAAATATATGAATAGATTTAAAAAAGAAAACATTACACTTTAGTACAATGTTTTAAATACACATATATTCTCAATTATATAATAAAAATCAATTTAATACACTAAGCAAAAATCCTAATTCATATTAGGTAAAATATAGGCGTTATAGAAGGTAATTCTGCTTGAGCAGATATTATCATTATGGGATAACAAAACATGTCTCACCTATTGCTTAGAAGAATAATCTAACATAAAAGTTTTCAAATGAGTGAGATTCATTTATTTATTGAGGTTTGAATCCTTGAGCCGATCTAGCTATGATAAGGATTTAGTGTTTTCAAGCATGACCCAAAGTCTGTTATAGATCAATCACAATATATCATATCTATTAAAAATTTAATGATTTAGTGTAGTTTGACTTTTAAATTATAGTATTAGGCCAAAAAGAGTTATTATCCATAAGATGTATTTTTAGTTTACATAGTACTCACAATTTCAATCTTCCTTTTCCTTTTTTTATAGAAATTGTGACTCATTTCCACATGGAGAGATGACAATAAATACTTAGACCCACAAGTACTTGGCACTAATTTGTAATGGGTTAGATATAAGTTTATGTTTGAATTCGTGCTAGTTGGGATTGAAGATTTTGAACCTCACTTTAAATGGGTCATGACCTGTGTAATGAGCTATACAGACACAACATAACTAAATATATTTTTATGTCATAATTATAATATTTGATTGTTAAGCAATGATGTTTTTTTGTTGCTAAATAATGATTTGATGTTTGTTAATTCATAATTGTGATACAATGTTATATTGATGGAAAGATCTTAGATATTTGAAATATTTTGTTGTTTTATTTTAAATTATGTTTTTAGTAACAAAATTTATATTTGAATGATAATTTAAAATTGTGTACTCTTTAATTATATTTTGAAATTGTTATTATTATTTTCTTCTTTTAATTGTCTAAATTAACACATGAATCTATGATAGGAAAGCATGGACAAATGTAAAGATGTCAAAATGGACTACCTGGACGCGTTCAGGCTAGCCCACATCGGGTTCAAGCTAAATAGACCTGGATTAAAAAGCTCAGATACAATTGTAGCCCAAACCCGCCTTAAATGGGTTGTGGCGAGCCGACCAGCATAAACTAAAAAATATTTGTTTAAATTTTTAACATATTTAATATATTTAATAAAATATGTATAATTTGATATTAAGTATAACTTTTTAACATATTTGTTATGTCAAATACAACCAAACTTATAGATCTAATGCATTGTGTTTGAGTTAAGACGCGATGTTAAGTCCATATGTATGATTTTTAACATAACTCTTTTATTAAATCTTTCATTTATATTCGACTCTCACTCTCTAACACAATATAATTTGAAACTTCACTTTAATATATAAACATTTGGATACTATCAAAAATATTATCTTTTGTATGTTCTTTGTCAACACTTTCATTGTAAACTATTATATTAAATTTGGTTGTGTGGAGTTCTCTATGATAAACAATTTATTTTGATTTTAGTTTTGTTGTAAACGTTATTTTATTTATTATGTTTTTGTGGTAAAAGTTAAATCTAATTAAATACACTATACATAATACTTATTATCTATTTTTTATTATAAGTTGTTTTATAAATTTTCATTTAATGCTCGGTACCAAGCCAAAAGTCCCAAAACATATTAAAACAAATAAGTAAAACGGGTAGCCTGAACCCACCCGGGTAAGCCCAGTCCGAGTCCAGATTTAAAATAGTCCGGTCGGGTCAAACTAAAAAGCTCAGATTCAATAAAACGTACTTAAAATAATATCCAAACCCTATAAATTTTCGGGTTTTGGCGAGTCAACCTAATTGAGCCCACGCATTTTAACAACTCTATACAAATGTTTAAGAGTCATCCCTATCCTCAAAATGAGTAGCATATCTATATGCCTAGTTCCCAAAATGACCAAATAGACTTTATTAGAGTCATTATCATCCCTATCTACAAACTCCTGTTTTATATATGAAAATAGTGCCTAGGAAGCAGAATTTTTCATGCTATTATTTTTTATTTTTTATTTTTTATTTTTCATTCTAAAATGTAGTTCTAATCTTGATATTTTGCAAGTCTTAAATGAGAAAAAAAAATTGGGTCATTAATTTAATAAAGCTTGATATCAATGTTCAAATAAAACTAGACTTAAAACAAATTGTGGTCACAAATAAAAATATACACACATTATATATCAAATAATTTAATCTTGTAAGTATATTCATAATAAATTTTAAATAAAAGAGAGTCATCTAAATCATAAAAATTAGTTATATAAATAAAAAAAATATTTGACACATTCATTAATTATGGATGATATGCTACATACTTGCCATATTTTTTTTTTTTTTTTGCTAAGCAAAATGCATTTAAATCAGCACAAGGGGGGCTAACCCAATAC
>NC_032015.1:16152198-16180751 GCF_001865875.1 Lupinus angustifolius | reverse complement strand
TTTTTTTTTGCTAAGCAAAATGCATTTAAATCAGCACAAGGGGTGCTAACCCAATACAAAAGAAGGAAAAGAAGAAGGATCCTTTAAGAAGAAAAAGTAATACAAGCTATTGGATCATTACACCAATTAGCAAAAACTAAATGAGTGGGAGCAATTTTTGACAGAAACCACGTCCAAGATCTAACTTGGATTAAATCCAATATATCCACATAACTTACCGTCTTCTCTTTGAAAATCAAGTCATTCCTCATAATCCAAATCGACCATACAACAGCAAACCACAACATCCTCCATAAGCTTGAACCTTTAGAGTTAGTTCTAATGTTATCATGCATATTCAACATATCAATTAAATTTGTTGGAATTGTAGTAGACAATTGAAGCCATGTATAAAAGCCTTTCCAAACAGAAGATGCAAAATCACAAGAAAGGAAAAGATGATCAATAGATTCCTCATGATTAAGACAAATAGCACACTTGACATCTTCCACCCTATGAATAAATTGTCTCTTGAATAACTCCACCTTTGTTGGAAGTCTTTGTCTAATAAGTTTCCAGATAAAACAAGAGATTTTTGAAGGCACACAATTAATCCAACATTTTTGAAGAACATTACCTAAAGGCGTAGGACTTTGATCCAGTTGAATAAAGTAGGCGGACTTCACTACATAATTCCCTGATGAATCTAAGCCCCATCTCCACTTGTCCTCGACATCCTTTTTGCAGCCATGACGCTGGATAAGAGCAAACAAATCCCCAATCAAAGTTTCCTCTCTTTCAAACAACTCTCTACGCCACTTAACCTCCCAAGACCAAATATCATCGACCCAAACACCACAATCAGCCACAGTCGCCCTTCTATTCATAGCTAAGGAGAAAAGTCTAGGAAAAACCTCTTTCAAACTATGATTACCCACCCAAATATCATACCAGAATAAAGTTTGGGTCCCATCCCCTATATCCCTCCATATGTTGTCATCAAACCAACCTCCGTGATCTCCCTGGATAGACCCTATTTTACATAAGTCTTTCCACCACCTAGATGCAGACCTAGGAACTGGGGATAAAGAATCAGAACCATATTTCGAGTTAACCACCTTAACCCAAAAAGCATCTTTCTCCTGAATTCTCCTCCACCTCCACTTCCCAAGCAACGAATCATTGAAGCGAGATAAATCTCTAACCCCCAAACCCCCATTGGATTTTGGCTTGCACACCTCATCCCAAGACACCCAAGCAATACCTCTACCACCTCTCTTGTTCCCCCAAAGAAACCTTCTTTGAATACTGACAAGCTTGGACAACAAGATCTTCGGAGCTTTGTACAGAGAAAAAAGGTATGTAGGAATATTAGAGAGAACAGAGTTTAAGAGAACCAACCTACCTCCAAATGAGATATGTTTGCATTTCCAAGATGCAAGTCTTCTAGTCACCACCTCAACTAAGCTTTGCCAAGTAGCCAACCTCTTGGGATTTACCCCCACTGGAACCCCCAAATACATAAAAGGAATAGTGCCTACCTTGCATGCTAGGAAGTTAGTTGCTGCTAAAGTAAAGGTATCAACAACCTCAATAGCATACAAGAAACTCTTCTGAGCATTCACTTTCAGACCAGAAGCAAGCTCAAAGCATCTAAGAATACTCTTAATAATCCAAAGGTTTTGCACCATCGGCTTGCAAACTAGAATTGTATCATCTGCGAATTGAAGATCACTTACTTCTACACCAAGATTTCCAATTTTATAGCCTACAAAGAGACCCACACTCCTAGCTTGACGAACCAAACCGGCAAAACCTTCAGCTATCATGAGGAAAAGGAACGGCGCTATGGGATCACCTTGTCTGATTCCTTTTGACACCGAGAATTGATGTGATGGAGTTCCATTAACTAGAACAGACATGGTAGTGGATGAAAGACAAACCTTGACCCACTTCCTCCACTTAGTAGAGAAACCAAATCTAGAAAGCATGTAGTCAAGAAAGTTCCAATTAACAGAGTCATAAGCTTTTTCAAAGTCCACCTTAATTATGAAGCAACCATCTTTAACCTTCTTGGCCAAGTGTATAGTTTCATTTATCACCACCGTAGCATCCAAAATGTTCCTCTCATGAATAAATGCCGATTGAGATGGGCAAATTAAGGAACCCATAACCACCTTGAGTCTTGAAGCCAAAATCTTAGTCAAAATTTTATATAAAGAGCCAACTAGTGAAATAGGTCTGAAATCCTGAATCCTATTAGGACAACTTCTCTTAGGGATCAAAGCTATGAAGGAGGAATTAAATGGTGTTAGGAGAAAGTGGCATCATCTTCTTGTCTCTGTCTCTAGAGGGACATCTCTACACGATGGTCAAGATATATCTTAGTTTATGAAAGTGGGAAGGTTCTGAAGTTTCATTTTATTTATTTGGAGTTATTAATCACACTATTAATACGTGTGATTTTTATTAACTTTTAATATAAATATTTATATAAAATTAATATATCATTTATTTCTGGATGATATAAAAATGATATAAAATAATCTTATATTATAAGTATCTATATCTTTTTTCTCTTTTAACAAATGGTTCATGTCAAAAAAATTATATTTTGAAGAAAATGAGATAAATATGATGTTACTCGTCTTAATATAATAAATTGGTAGGTTTTAGATATTTTGAAACACTCCGCAGGTTTTTTAGTATATTATTTTATTTGTTGCTTTAGTATATTTTATTTGTTCAGTTGGTCATAATTTTAGTATATTTTATTACTTATTTTGCCAACTTTATCACATGTGCCAACTTTATCACATGTGCCAACTTCTACATATTGTATTTTATTTATATACGGAACTTGTCACTGACATGAAGTATTATTAAAAAAATTATTATTAACCCCTTCAAATTTAAAAAAATAGCAGACAGAAAATACAGTTTGTCAAGCACGATCTCCTCACCACAAATGGAAGTCATAATCAAGAAAGAATTGATGAAGTAGTATATGTTTCTGCTAAATTCCCAAAAGATAATTAAAAGATCAAACAATGTCTAAGAATGATACTTTTTGGAGGAACAATCAAGCATCAAAAAATGAATTAGTTCTTTTACTCATTGGATGAAATGATAGTATTGGTCCCAAAAAATTAGAACTCATAAACAACAGTAACAACTTTTGTGTAAAGGGAAATAAATTGAGATCGTGACTAAGATCTACAATTTACTTAAAAAAGAAATAATAACTTGGAAAATTATAAGAAAATGATAATTTAAGTGTCAAACTAAATTAATTCCATAAATTTTCCTGGCCAAGGGTACATATCGCTAAAACATTGTCGATAGATATCATTTTCCATACTAATATATTCATAAGGGATTGGGATTTATTCGATTCCATCTCTAACATAAGACATTCTCATCCTATATATAAAAAAAATGAGAAAAAACTATATACATTGATAAACGTTTTTTATATTGTTATTATATTATTTACTATTCGTTTTTTTAATTATTATTAATTATTAGATAAAAGAAATATAAATAAATAATAAATGATATACTAATTATATATAATTTCTTTTTACAATCAGTACTATGAGTCACATAAAAAAATATGAGGTTATATGTCAGGCATATTTGCCAAGTTTGGTGGCTTTCTGGAATATCAGTCAACATTGGCATGAGTTTTCTTTTGTGATTGAGAATTTGGCATCCATTTACGTGGATAGCTCCCAACAACACATTCAACCGATCGAGTTCAAATAGTAAAAAGAACATTAAACTATTAATTTAGTTCAAATAATAAAAAGAACATGAAACTATTAATTGAGTTCAAATAAGAAATAGAACATTAAACTATTAATTAGTAAAACAATTTCATTAGGATGTAAATAAGTCTTGTCGCAATAACCAGACGTGGATTAACCTCTTTTTGTTTCATTTTTAGACTCTGAGGTGCTACGAACGCGCGTGGATTTACATATTGAATCTATTATATGCGGGTCCTTACGTACTTACGATTTAAAAGTGTTAAAAAATTTATAAATTTATTTAATAAGAAATATTTAATCATTAGTATAACATTATGATTAACTTCATATTTTAATTATCTTACTATGTATAAATTTAGGAAGCAAAAATAGATATCAGCTAGTTTGGACCTGGACCCAAACCTATTTAGTTGGAGTAAGACTCCTCTTTCTTATTATAGAGGAAAATTATGTAAAATACAGAAAAATTAAAAATAATAATAACAATTTTATTCTTTAATTTATGTTGAGATTATATTTTTATTCTTAAAAATATAAAAAAAATAGATATATACGGAGAAGTCTATATCATTTGGTTAAGGGTGTCAAATATGGATGGGATGACATGTTCTCTGTCTCACTTGGTGTATCAAGTCAATCACAAAGCTTTATTAATTTAAAAAGAAAAATTATAAAAATAAAAATTAATATTTTAATAATATTTTTTAAAATTTGATTGATATAAGAGATGAGAACATAAGAATTATGGGACATGTGATTCCCAATTAGCTGCTGCACTTAAAATTTCTAGGGTCAATTACGTATACGTTTCCCAACTACTGTGGAGATTCTTAAATGAAGAAAGCCAAGACCAAAATGAAAAAATCCAACCAGCAACAACTAAAACCTCTACCTACTACGAAAAAACATTGACCACATTCACTTGGAATGAAGATACTTTGTTGTTAATCTTCTTGTCTCTATCTCTATCTCTATCTCATTTTAATTTTTGTTTTTCTTCTTGGATCTGCCCCAATGTTTGCTAATAAATAATATTTCATTTTAATTTTAATTTTATGTTACAAAAGTATTATATCAATATTCATGTTTGTAGATTTAAGTAGGTGAGAAAAGGAATGATATATAGATTAGTACCAGATGATCTGTATTCCATTCATTTGCTCAATGAGGATCACATATCTTATATCTCAAATTAATTAAAAATCTATATTTAATTAAAAATAAAAATTATAAAAATTGAAATTGTTTTTTAATATTATTTTGTGAAGTTTAATTGATTGATGAAAAAAAAATTATATGATAGATGTCCTTCTACCTCAAAAGCACGTACTAACTTCAAAAATAATATATAAAAATTCAAGTCTCTTATGTTTTCCAAATCATTCAAGCAAAACATAAATAGCAAAATAATTAAACCAAGGTGATCACATATTTGTTCCAATGGAAAAGCCTCACATAGCAGTAGTTCCAAGTGCAGGTTTCACTCATCTAGTTCCAATCCTTGAGTTCTCTAAGCACTTTGTTAATCTCCATCAAGATTTTCAAGTAACATGTATCATCCCTTCAGTTGGTACAATACCTACTTCCTCAAAATCTTACCTTCAAACCCTTCCACCAACCATTCACTCCATTTTTCTCCCCCCTATAAGCACTGAAGAAGTGCAACAAGATACTAACCTTGCTGTCCAAATTGAACTCTCAGTGAGTATTTCTCTACCTTACATAAGACAAGAACTAAAGTCCTTATGTTCAAGAACCCATGTTGTAGCTTTGGTTGTTGATGTTTTTGCACATGATGCACTTGATCTTGCTAAGGAACTTAACCTTTTTTCTTATATATATCTTCCACAAGCTGCTTTGATGCTTTCAGTTTACATCAATTCATCAAAACTTGATGAGATACTTTCTTCTGAGGGTAGAGACCCAAATGAACCTTTTGAAATTCCTGGTTGTGTGCCTCTTCATATCAAAGATCTCCCTCTCCCATTTCAATTTCGATCCAGCACAGGTTACATGAAATTCCTCCAACGTGCCAAAAAATTTCATCTTCCTGATGGTGTCTTGATGAATACCTTCTTTGAACTGGAACCAGGTACAATTTATTAATTGATAATTTTAAAATTGAAATATATATATGTTGGGTACTGTAACTGGGAAGAAGAATTCTAGTATTTTGTAAGAAGTGAATGAGTTATAAAACATATAAGTGGATGAATCAAACATTTGGGGAAATGCAGAGAATATAGTCACAATAGAAGTCTTGATTAGGATCAGAAACCCAAATTTAAAACTTATATTGTTGGGAGTTATTGATAGATTTTCGACACAAAGGTCCCTTATGAATTTATTGATCACTTTGTCGCTTCAATACTAAGTTGATTTATCAAATCATCGACTCTTATAGCACTAATTGCTAGATCTTCATTAATGGCCTAAAACATTAAAGTTTTGGATTAAGATGTGGTTTCAAATTCACTTAAATGTTTCATTCACTTAGCACATAGAAGAACGCTTTAGGCCATTAATGAACATCTGACAACTAGTGCCTATAAGAGCCGACAATTTGATGACTCAACTAAGTATTGAAACAACAAAATGATCGATAGATCCATAAGAGGTTCTTGTGTCAAAAGTTTATCAATATCTCCCAACAATATATGTTTTAAATATGGGTTTGTGATCATAATCAAGACTTCTATTGTGACTATATTAACCGAATTTCCTTTCCCAGAATACGCAACATAACTACAATTACGAGATCGTGATTGCAATTTAAAATCTAAATCTTCATACATGATTGATTATCTCTACTGTTTTTTGAATCTATCCTTGCAGATACTGTAAGAGCTTTACAAGAACTGATCAGAGGGAAGCCTATGATTTATCCGGTTGGACCCATCACACAAAGTGGATCAATTGGTCAAGAAAATGGGTTGGAGTATTTAACATGGTTGGATAAACAACAACCCAAATCTGTTCTATATGTGTCATTTGGAAGTGGTGGAACACTTTCTCAAGACCAATTGAATGAATTAGCCTTAGGGTTAGAACAAAGTGGTCAAAATTTCTTATGGGTTGTGAGAGCCCCAAGTAATATAGCTACTGCTGCATACTTTGAAGATGGAATTGAGGACCCTTTAAAATTCTTACCAAATGGGTTCTTGGAGAGAACAAAGGAGAGAGGTTTAGTTGTTCCTTCTTGGGTCCCACAGGTTCAAGTACTTGCTCACACTTCAACTGGTGGGTTCTTAAGTCACTGTGGTTGGAATTCAGTGCTAGAAAGTGTTGTTCAAGGAGTGCCAATAATTGCATGGCCACTGTTTGCTGAGCAAAGCATGAATGCAGCTATGATAAGTAGAGGTCTAAAAGTGGCATTGAGACCAAAAGCTAACAAGGATGGGTTGGTGGAAAGAGAAGAGATTGCTAAGGTTGTTAGAGGATTGATGGAAGGTGAAGAGGGGAAAATAATTGGCAAAAGAATGGAACAATTGAAGAATGCTGCTGATAATGCAATAAGTGAAAGTGGTTCATCTATAAAGACTCTGTCAGAAGTCGCTGCCAATTGGAGTGATATTTGGCAAAACATGAAATGTTAGACATATTTTAAATTTTGTTGTTCTTCATATGTTTCTGTATGTTGTATCCAGGAATATAAATAATATTATTACTAAGTTGTCTAGGTCACAAGGTTAGCTTATGAAAAACACTTATAAATCAAGAAAAAGAAGTTAAAACATCTTGTTCAAACTTGATGGGTTGAATTATATGTTTAGTTATAAGCTCACACATATTATAACGTGTTCCATCCCGGTTATTCGGGCGACCTAACTATTCAAAGGTAGTCGCATACCCGATCAAGCAAAGTCGAGTATGACCGATCAAGGAGTTTGTCCGGAAGCCAGCCCCTTCATGACCGGACATTATAGGTCGGATCCAGGACCACTTCCCACCTGACATGCTGCTGACAATGCACTACCATGCCACCTTGCAAATCCCACCTACCTGTTGGGTTTGGGCTCCCTTCCTATGTGGAGAAAGACCCAGTTGGGTAAATCCCACTTGTCCGACTTAATCTAATAGATATGGGTTAGATGTGGCAAGGGAGTCAAGGTAATTTATGCAAAAAGAGGCAATTGAAAACTGTGAGAGAAGATAAGAAAACTCAACCGGCAGGAACTCCAAGCAGTCGTGGGAAACTCGCGACTACGTCTTTGTTCACAGTTGGATCGGGCTGAAATTTGGACAGCAGGTTCACATCGTATAGTACTTCATTCTGAACGGTTGGATCGGTGAGACGACGTCCGAGGTGGTAGAAAACGAGCTGTTATAGCAGCTGTTTTTCTAGTTTTTCTTGTTCTCATTTTCAAGTTTGTTGCTCTGTTGTATGCCATATCGTTGAGCACGTTTTGTGCTGTATTTTAGAGACACTCTTGTATTCCTATTTTGATTATAGTGGAGCTTGATTGATTGGCTTGTGCTCAGGTATTAATTAGGTCTATGAGTCCATCCACTTATATGCTCTTTAACTCATCCATTCTTGCCCAATATGAGACTTCTTCATTCACACTTGGAATACCTAATTATATGTTGCATATGCTCTGTTAGAGTTTACATTGTTATTGTGTTGAATTTTCCATCAGAGTGGCATCAGAGCTCTTTGGGGTTTAAGGTTATTTGACTTCCTTTAATGATGGAGGCAAATACACATAGAATGATATGTTTGAATGACACTAACTATCACTTGTGGAAAGGAAAAATGAAAGATTTATTATTTGTGAAGAATTTGCATATTCATGTGTTTGATACTGAGAAGCCAAAGTCCAAGTCTGATGAGGATTGAAGTTTTCAACATCAACAAGTTTATGGTTTCATTCGGCAATATGTAGAAGATAATGTGTACAATCATATTGCTAATGAGGAAAATACAAAATATTTATGGAAAAAAATTGAATCCTTGTATGCTTCTAAATCAAAGAATAATAAATTATACTTGTTGAATTCCTTGATGAATTTGAGGTCCAAGGAGGGAGCTTCTATTTCAGATCACTTGAATGATTTTCAAGGGTCCTTGATCAATCATCAAGTTTGATGATGAAGTGTTGGGACTATGGCTACTGAATACTCTACCAGATTCTTGGGAAACATTTCGAGTTTCAATTACAAATTCATCCCCCGATGGTATTGTCTCTTTGGAGAGTATAAAAGAAAGTATTCTTAATGAGGAGATGAGAAGGAAGTCACATGGTACTTCATCTCATTCTGAGGTGTTTGTCACTGAAAACAGGGGATAAGTCATAGAAAGGAACCAAAAGGTGATAGAGAAAAGGGCAGAAGTAAGTCCAAGTCTAGATACAAGAATGTGGAATGCCACTATTGTCATAAAGTAGGTCACATACAAAAGAATTGTTTTCAATGGAAAAGGGAGAACAAAGACAAGACGGGCAAGCAGAACGAGAAGAATCATGGTGATGATGATCGTGTTACTACTGCCACTTGTGACGATCTTATTATTCTCCATGATCGTGATTTGGTTAATCTTGTATCAGATGAGAGTATGTGGTTAATTTATAGTGGTGCTACACTACATGTTACACCAAGGAATAAGTTCTTCACATCATACACTTCTAGTGATTTTGGAGTGTTGAAGATGGGTAATGATGGTGTGTTAAAGGTAGTTGGTATTGGTGTTATTTGTTTGCATACCAACATGAGAGTGCATTTGTTGCTGAGAGGAGTTAAATATGCTCCAAATTTTCGTTTCAATTTCATCTCTATTCATATGCTTGATGATGGTGGTTATGAAAATCACTTTGGTTCTGGAAAATGGAAACTCACTAGAGGTAACTTGGTTGTGGCCAGAGGGGAGAAAATTTCTAAACTGTATCAGGCAAAAGCTTTGGTTGCTAAAGAAAGTGTAAATGCCATGGATATGGAGGCTTCTTTGTGGCACCGTAGACTTAGTCATATTAGTGAAAATGGGTTGAATTGTTTAGCAAAAAAGGATGTACATCCAGGATTAAAGAGTGTAGATTTGGAGAAATGTTCTCATTGCATGGCTGGTAAGCAGACCAGAGTATCATTTAAGAAGCATCATCCCTCAAGGAAGTCAGAGTTGCTTGAATTGGTGCATTCTGATGTTTGTGGTCCATTGAAGGTAAAGTCAATTGGTGGTGCACTTTACTTTCTTACTTTTATTGATGATTGTTCAAGGAAGCTTTGGGTCTATGCTTTGAATACAAAGGACCAAGTGCTTGAAAAGTTCAAATAATTTCATGTTTTGGTTGAGAGACATTCTAGCAAGAAGCTGAAATGCATTCGTACTGACAACTGTGTTGAATATTGTGGAACGTTTGACATTTACTGCAAGCAGCAAAGTATTAGACATGAAAAGACTCATCAGCTTAATGGCTTAGCGGAGAGGATGAACATGACTTTGGTTGAAAGAGTTAGGTGTATGCTTTCTGAAGCAAAATTATCTAAACATTTATGGGGTGAGGCTTTGTACACGACAGTGCATATTATTAATCTTAGTCATGCACTTGCTCTGAATGCTGAGGTGTCAGGCAAGATTTGGTTTGACAAGAATGTCAGGTATGATCATTTGCGAGTCTTCAGTTGCAAGACATTTGTGCATGTTCCAAAGGATGAAATGTCCAAGTTGGATGCGAAGATAAGGCAATGCATCTTTATTGGTTATGGTGAAGATGAATTTGGCTACAGGTTATATGATCCCATTGATAAAAAGGTTGTTAGAAGCAGTGATGTGAAGTTCATGGAAGATCAAACCATTGAAGACATTGATAAGATGAAGAAGACTACACCTGAGGAAGATAGTAGATTGTCTCATATTGATCCATTTTGGATGCCTATACATGATTTGGATACAGTTGAGATAACATTCAAAATGATGAGTAACATGATTATGTTGGTGATCAACAACTTGGAGATGATTTAGATTTTCCTATTGATATTGGTGAAGATGAACATGAGATGTCGCAAGATGATAATCTTGGTGATGCTCTTGAACCACCTCAAGTTCAACTTTGGATGTCTAACAGGAAGAGGAAACCATCTACCAGGTATCCTTCTGATGACTATGTTGTTGTGACAGATGGAGGAGACCTGAATATTATCACGAGGCCATGGAGAATGAAGAAAAGAAGAATTGGTTGGATGCAATGCAAGAGGAAATGAAATCCTTGCATGATAATCACACTTTTGAATTGGACAAATTGCCAAAAGGGAAGAAATTTTGGAAAACATGTGGATTTATAGGGTGAAGTAAGAAAGTAATTCTACATCTCCAAGGTATAAAGCCAGAGAAAAGGTGTTGATTTCAGTGAGATTTTGTCTCCGATGGTGAATATGTCATCCATTAGAATTGTATTGAGTTTGGCTGCTACTCTTGATTTGGAGGTAGAGCAAATGGATGTAAAAAATGCTTTCCTTCATGATGATTTGAAGGAAGAGATTTATATGAAGCAACCTGCTGGTTTTCTTGTTGAAGGGAAAAAAGACTATGTGTGTAGGCTGAGAAAGAGTCTATATGATTTGAAGCAGGCTCCACGACAATGGCTCAAGAAGTTTGAGTCTGTTATGTGTGAGCAAGGCTATAAGAAGATAACTTCTGATCATTGTGTCTTCATTAGAAAGTTTGTTGATGATGATTTTATCATCCTGTTATTGTATGTTGATGACATGCTTATTATTGAGAAGAATATTTCCATGATTGACAGGTTAAAGAAGCAACTAGGCAAGTCATTTGTCATGAAAGATATGGGAGATGTTAAGCAAATTCTTAGTATAAGAATCATGAGAGATAGGCAAGAAAAGAAACTATGGCTATCACATGAACACTATATTAAGAGAGTGTTACAGAAGTTCCAGATGGAAAATGCTAAGGTGATAAGCACTCCTCTTACTACTCATTTTAAGTTGAGTGCTTAATAGTGTCCTTCAAATGAAGCTGAAAAATCAGATATGCAACAAGTTCCTTATGCATCTACTGTGGGAAGTTTGATGTATGCAATGGTGTGTACAAGACCAGATATTGCACATGTTGTTGGTATAGTTAGTAGATTTCTGTCAAATCTAGGTAGAGAGCATTGGAATGATGTGAAATGGATTTTGAGGTATCTTTGTGGTACTACTAGTTTGAGGCTTTGTTTTGGAGGTGATAAACCTACTCTTGTGGGTTATACTGATTCTGATATGGCTGGAGACATTGATTCTAGAAAGTCCACTTTAGGTTATTTGATTAAGTTTGTAGGGGGAGCTGTAACATGGTAATCCAGATTGAAAAAGTATGTTGCATTGTCCACTACTAAGGCAGAGTTCATTGCCATTATAGAAGCATGCAAATAGTTGCTTTGGGTGAAGAAATTATTGCAGGAGCTTGGTTTTGTCCAAGATAAATACTTGTTATTTTGCGATAGTCAAAGTGCCATTCATCTTGGAAAGAATTCAACTTTTCATTCTAGGTCCAAACACATTGTGTGAGGTATCATTGGATACATGATGTTTTGTATGCTAGGTTGTTGGAATTAGCTAAGGTTCATACAAATGATAATGGTGTTGATATGATGACTAAGGCCTTATCAAGGTAGAAGTTTGAAACTTGTTGTGAGATTGCCGGTTTGGCGATTCTCTCCACATAGTTGTGAGGGGGAGATATGCTGGGTTTGGGCTCCCTTCCTATATGGAGAAAGACCCAGTTGGTCAAAGCCCACTTATTCCACTTAATCTAATAGATAGGAGTCAGATGTGGCAACAGAGTCAAGGTAATTTATGCAAAAAGAAACAATTGAAAAGTGTGAGAGAAGATAAGAAAACTCAACCGACAATAACTCCGAGCATCCGTGGGAAACTCGCGACTGCGTCTTCATTCACCGTTGGATCGGGTTGAAATTAGGACAGCAGGTTCACAGCTTATAGTACTTCATTCTGAATGGTTGGATCGGTGAGATGACGTCTAAGGTGGTAGAAAACGAGCTGTTACAGCAGCTGTTTTTATGGTTTTTTCTGGTGTTTCTTGTTATCATTTTCAAGCTTGTTGCTCTGTTGTATGCCGTATTGTTGAGCACATTTTGTGCTGTATTTTGGAGACACTCTTGTATTCCTATTTTGATTATAGTGGAGATTTATTGACTGGCTTGTGCCCGTGGTTTTTACTTCTCACTTTGGAACGGTTTTCCACGTTAATATTCTGGTGTCCCTTGTGTGTTACTGCATTATTTGATATTGCTCATCATGGATTCTAGCAAGTTGAGGAAATTATTATCCTCTACATATACTCTGTTAGAGTTTACATTGTTATTATGTTGAATTTCTCATCAGTCTCCTCCCACTTTACAAGGAAATACTACAATATGACTGCTAGACCTGCCACAAGGTATAATTAAACTATGCATAGAGTACGACACTACCAAAGCCTCCTGACACGGGAAAAGTAGCCCCTGACAAGCGAGAAGGGTCGACCATGCCAACAGTACCCTCCAGTTCCACGTTAGTCAACTCAACCACTATAAATAGGGGTCTCCCTAGTAGGAAGTATCACTTATAAACTCTATCATTATTCATTATATTTTCTACTTACTTCTCATATCTTATTTATTGCTCCCGAGCATTACCTCTACAGTCTTACTGACTTGATTGTATGAGAATCGTTTTCAGGTACCACCACCGGCATGTCCAAGTCAACTCCATCTAGATTCCTGGAGAGCTCCAATCCGGAACTAGAAGACTCTTACTCAGACTTCTTGTCCGACTACACCGTTCGTCCACAAAAGATCATTTGCCTCGTTTGTGGCTTACCTACAACCATGGTGATCACTACATATTAATCAAACCTTACTAGCCACATCAAACGAACACCTACCAACATGCCCCTAACAATCATACACCCTCTATCAATCCACCATCCCAAGTGCAACTGTCCCAACAAGCCAGCTGCAACCACCATATTGCCCCAGAACAACCTCCACCCACCATGCACCAACTCCTGCAAATCATGGAAAGGCATGCAAAAAGAATCTAGCAATAAACTGATCTGCAGGCGGAACTCCGCCAATCCAACAAAGAATCTAGTTACCGACTCTTACGGTCGGTCACCCAAATATGCACCGTTGAATCATCTAGTGAATCACACTCAATCCACAACCCACCCATGCGAACAAAAACCACGAACAACTCTCACCTCTCTGACCATAACGTCTAGAGGGCCAAACATCCCTTTATTGATGACATTATGTCTTACCTTCTACTAAAACATTTGGCTCGTCCAACAAACATCAACCAGTATGATGACACCTTCGACCCTCAAGAGAACCGTGATGCTTTCGAGGCATCTATGCTTTTCCATGTTGCAACAAATCATATCATATGCTGGACCTTCCCATAGTGCTCTTTAGTGGTTCACTCAGATGGCTCCCAGCAACATCGATCAATGTGTTAGTCATGGGTCTCAAGGATGGCCTTTTCAGAACAAAGCTAGCCAAGTATATTGATCTCACTATGGAAGACTTTCGATCCAAGGCCTAGTAGTTTATCAACTTAGAAGAAACCCACACCATTCGATCACTCGACGAGCATCATACACACAACACCTCACGAGAAACCAAACGACCAACGTTCCACGACCATCCACGAGTTGATACCACAAGGATACCCCACAAGCCTAAATACGCGACTTATACTCCTCTGAACGTCAATCACTCCAGAAGTTTGCAAGAAGTCATGGCCACCCACGTGGTTCAGCTCCCTAAACCTAATCCAAACATCAAGGTGGGGCCGCAAGATCGAACAAAGTACTATGAATACCATAGCACATTCGACCACATGATTAACGACTGCACCCAGTTACAAGATACAATTGAAGACCTCATACAGGTCGGTCACCTACAAGTCCATTGAGGAAACACTCCCCTACAAAGCACGAACATGGACGACCGCCCAACTGGGGACGAGTAGATAGATATCGGCCAAACAACCAAAGGCAGAGGAGCTCGATTGACATTAACACCATCTCTGGAGGGTTTACTGTAGGAGGTACATCAAGGTCGGCTTAAAAGCGGTATGTACAGGAAGTTATGCAAGTAACTCCCAAGAGTTCTCAAATCAATATACATGCTCCCCTCATCTCTTTCAATGATCATGATTATGAGGGTGTCGTCCGAGAACATAATGGTCCCTTGGTCATCACCGCAAGATTGAATAACAAGAAGGTCGAAAATCTCTACATTGACTAGGGAAGTTCTGCTGATATCATGTTCTAAGACTTATTTGAGAAAATGGAGTTGAGCGTACGTGACCTACTTCCGTATGATGGGCAGTTGGTCTGTTTCACTAGGAAAGGCATAACTTCTCGAGGATACATAGATGTATGGTTGACCATCAACGATCCACCCCTGAATAGAACAATCTAGGCCATGTTTGTGGTTATAAACTGCCACTCATCATACAACGCTATCTTGGGCCGACCAACGCTAAACCATCTCGAGGATGTGGTTTCTAGCCCACACTTGTGTATGAAATTTCTCTATCCTAATCTTCGGGTGTGCACCGTCCATGGAAGCTAGCATTCTTCTCAGAGCTATTACCAAATGAGCCTCTGCAGCACCCCGACAGCAACCGGGGGTCAAACCGCAATGAAAATAAGAAATAGAGTATACACAATAGCAATGGACAATCCGGCTACACGGGAAAAGCTCCCGAGTTGTGCACCTATTTTGACGGCTGACAAATCATCTGGACCCTTCACCCGAGCTTTCCTCCTATGCTCAAATTGAAGGCTCGCAGCATCGACACAATTGTTGTGGTAGCCCAAGCATCAGGACCCCCTAAGATTTTTTTTCTTTTATTCCTCCAAATGTAATGTCGACGCGTTCGCGGTTGGACAACCCTTATAACACAAAAAAAATATATGGTAATGAGATTTTGTTTATTTCACGTTTTGTCGCAGAGACCAGCTCAATACTAATAATCCTCAAGGAACGGACCATGTCCCCCTTCGACGACAGTCAACTATTCATCCTAGGAATGGACCATGTCCCCATTGGTCAACAACTCAATATTGATACCCCTCAAGGCGCAGACTATGTCCCCCTTCGATTATGATCATCTATTCATCCAAGCCACAAACCATGTCCCCTTTGGTTGACAACTCAATATTGATACCCCTCAAGGCGCGAACCATGTCCCCTTCAACAGCGGTTAATTATTCATCCCAAGGAGCGGACCATGTCCTTATTGGTCAACAAATCAACATTGATACCCCTCAAGGCACGAAGCATGTCCTCCTTCGATGGTGGTTAAAAATTCATCCCAAGGAGGAAACCATTTCCCCATTGGTCGACAAATCAACATTAATAACCCTCAAGGTGCGAATCATGTCCCCCTTTGACGACAGTCAAAAAGTGACCCAGGATGAGGGCTTAGTCTCCCTTGGTCAAATTCACTTTCAAGCCGCTCAACTTGCTCAGACTCAAATCTAACACGAAAAACATCACTACCTTCGAGTTTGGTTTTACCTGTCATCAGTCCTTCCTGATTAACATCATCTTATACTCCGAAACAATTGTTTCTATTACTTATATTCTCGATCAACTTCAACATTGTCACTTCTCCAAGTTGAGCTTGTTTTATTATCTTCCAGTTGTCTACATTCAACTTCCTCGAGTTACCCCGACTAAGACTACTTTATTCAAGGATTCAATTACTTATGTTATTAAAACCTCTGGCCAAGATCGGTCTACTAAACTGATAGGTCAACCCCCTTTTTAAGTACATGGCCAACTCCAACTAGCTAACACACTCGTTTTTCAAAGACAGACTATGATTAAAAAGGTTATATCCATCCAATATATCTTTGGTTTTCAATTTTTTATTCGAACTATAAAGGTCGATTAGTTTCACTTCATGACAAAATTAGTTGCAAAGGATTATTAATGATGTCATTTCAAGTCTAGGGTATCTTATTGACAATAATTAACTTCTCAAAATACAGAAAGTAAAAGAAGTTAAACCACATATGGAACATGAAAATTCATTGATAACAAAGGAATTATAGGAAAATACAGGAAACCCTACAAGTTATTACACGACACGTAGACCTCCCCCCTTCCTAGGACCGACAGCTTCACACAGAACCATCCTCCTCCACCAACATATCCCCATCTTGGACATACGCATTGATGTGTGTCTAAGATCAATCCTCCTCCGAGTACTTCATATTGATATGGAAAAATGTGTTGTCTCATGTGAGGTATTCCGACTCTATTGTCAAACTGGAAACGAAGTCCCGCTCCTCCACTAGCCCATCCCTCTCCAACCTGAGCGCAACCACCTCTTCAATCAGGCGGGCAATCTTCTCTCCCTGCTCATCCAACAACTTCAACTTATCATTAAGCCGTCAGATCTCGCCCTTCGCCTTCTCATAATGGGCCATCAACCTAGCCATATCATTCTCAGAGTCGACCAAGTCCCTTTGGCAAGTCAGGACGGCTCAGCGGGCTTCCTCATACTGGTTCATCAAGAAGGATAGCTCTTGGCTAGACACCATTGTCTAGGCCTCCAACCCTTTCACGTCCACCACATGGGCCTCCTTCACCTATTACAGCTCTGTAGAATGGCGATCCTGGACAGCCTATAGGGCCTCACCCCCCAATCGTTCAGCTATTGTGCCTCGCCTTCCAAGCACTTGGCGATTGACGCATCCATGATGGAGGTTACCCAGACCTGCCTCATCATGTGCTTGACAGATGATGAGTCGAAGACAACCTTCTTATCGGTGGTCACTAGATTGATCTCGACTGTCTATGGTACAAAGTATCTCGCAAGAGGCCTATCGTCCACACTTGGGGCCTTTCCTTTCCCCACAATGTGGCGCATAGCACGAGGGTGATGATAATGATGGGCTCCACAGGAGCCTCCCGCTTTAGTAGGTCTGAAAAGGAGGTGGAAGATCTGCTACTCGGCCAGTCAGAGGGGTTGAGCTCCCCATGGTTTGACTGGATGATGGAAGGGGCAAGGTTGTTCGAGCTCATTTCGGAGACCCTGATCATCAGATGATTTGGCTCAATAGTCGATTCTTCTCTAGACGGTCAGCCATTGTAGCTGCAAAAAAAGTGAAGAGGATGAGTACACAACCAAAAACATATAAATTACAGATAGACGACTTAATACCTACCAATCCGACGTTCAAAGACCTTGTTGCATTTGGACATGTGCGAACAAGATAGCCTTGAGCCGTTGTCGACCCATCCCAACATTATATGGGCCGCCTCAATCTCGGACCCTCGAGGCTCTCAAAGGCATAAATGAACCTTTTAGCCGATGTTTAGTGGAGGATGGCACTCTATGAGAACTAGAAATGATGCTCTCCCCATGATCTGTAGGCCCATTGATGGGTTGCTCCCCGAATTTCAATCGGGCAGAACCCATTCTTCTAGTTTTTGGCTAAAGAGTCGAAGGGGTGGAATAAGGCGTGCTTGTTCTTCGACTGGAGGCAAGTCCACTCACGACGTTTGATCCTCTCTTCATCCGAGTTGGTGCTATGAGTTACCCGAAACATCTATAAAAACAGACGAACAGTGCAAGAGGACCCCATCACCTTGAAAAAAGCCTGAACACCCGGATAAATCCCCAGGCGTTTTGGTGTAGCTGAGATGAGGCAACCCCTAGATGGTTCAGCACATCCACATACCACTCATCCAAAGGTATTTTGAGCCCAATCTCTCGTGTGTAGTATTCATACACAAAGAAATTGTACTAGTCCCCCCGATCCACGTAAAGGTCCTGGCAGACCTGATCTTCAAAAGATAGAGCATGTAGTTGAGGATAGTTCGACGCACATGCCAGTACGACAATGTTGGACGTCACTTTCTCAGGAAAATAACTGGCGGTTCCCAGCACTTCCCGGTCAACCCAATAGTAGCGGAAATAAGGGCCATCTAGACCCTTAGGGATCAAAAACCTATCTGCCCTTACCGTGTATAACCTTGACATCCGCAACATGTTACTAGAAGAAACATCATATTCTAAATTGGATTCCCTATCTACGACCAAACACCGCTTCCCCAAAAAGGCTGCCCGGTCCATCCCTAGGACCTCTTTTCTTTTCAACCTCCAACTCCAACAGGCCATCAAGACCATAATTGTTAGATCACTTGCCCCGCTCTGGGAAAGTTGATCCCTAGAACAGGAAGACCGCAATACGAAAGTGGGTGAAGGTTTGGATAAAACCTCCACCTCATTGGAACAAGACTCTAGGTCGGTAATTAGAACCATGCCTACGAAAAGAAAAGCGAAAGAGAAGTTACTTAGAAAGAAATTTGAAAAGAGTTGAAAGATTAGATGAGGTTAATTGACAACAAAGCTGTTTTGTTAGCAAAGGATTCAAAAAGCAAAGTGAAGAAAATGGAGAATGATCCCCCCTATTTTTAGGCAAAGCTGGGCCAAGGCCACCCCTCATGACCCAACTCAGAACGCATCCTACACGTTCAAAACACACTCAAGTGTGATCCAACGACAACCCAAGAACCAAGACAGAAAAATGGTAAGAAATGAACCGGCAAACCACACTCAAGCACTTTGCGTCGCAAAATGATCTGATAACCAAAAAGCATTAATGATGGCCATCCACGTGTTGCACAACTCAGAAGGTTAATGACACCCGACTGATGTAGCTAGAGTCTACCAGTATGCTCGCCTTCCCATCATACTACTAGACTTGGGGCACCTGTTCAATGCTGGTTATTCGGGTGTCCTAACTATTCAAAGGTAGTCACATATCCGGCCAAGCAAAGCCGAGTAGGATTGATCAAAGAGTTTGTCTGGAAGCCAGCCCCTTCATCATCGGATATTCCAGGTCAGGTCCATGACCACTTCACACCTGACACGTTGCCGATAATGCACTGTCATGCCACCTTGAAAATCCCTCCTACCCTCCTGCCACATGACAAGGTCATACTGCCATATGGCTTTCAGACCTACCACAAGCTACAAGTCAACTATGCATAGAGTACAGTCCTACCAAAGTTGTCTGACATGGGAAAAGTAGACCTCGACAGGTCAAAATGGTCGGTCATGCCAATAGTACCCTCCAAGGCCATGTTAGTCAACTCAACCACTATAAATAGGTGTCTCCCCCCAACAGGAAGTATCACTTAGAAACTTTATCATTATTCATTGTATTCTCTACCTACTTCTCATATCTCATTTATTGCTTCCGAACATTACCTCTACAGTCTTACTAACTTGATTGTCATATAACCTTTTCATGTACCTCCGTCGACAGGTCCAAGTCAGCTCCATCCAGATTCTTGAAAAGCTCCAACTCGGAACTAGAAAACTCTTAATCGGACCTCCTGTCCGACCATACCATTCGTGCATAAAAGAACATAACAGTATATAATGATAAAATAAAAACATAATCTATTCTCATAGAAAAATGATACCCCAACTAGTAATACATGTAGTATATTTGAATTGAAGAAGATGATAATGAATTACAACACTTAAGTTTAATATGAATGTTATCTTTCTATCTATACAAAATAATCAACTAACTTTCTAACTAATCTACCTAATAATTAGCACGTGCGTGATAATAATGTGAGAATTATAGATAACTTGTTAAATAAGTTACTCCATCTGCAACAATTACCTACACTAGAGTGCCTCGGCTAATTTTGATAAACTTTGCTTGGTTCCCTCTGTTAGACCGTCACAGTCAAGAGCTAGCTCCTTTGGTCAAGGTTACACGATCGTGGTTTGGTTCCTTCGGTCAGAGATACTTGGTCTCTTCGGTCAGGTTTGTAACTTCGTGGTAGCGACTCAATAGAATTATTGACTATAAATCCATGTGATTATGAGTTTGAGTTGCATGAGGCTTCTTTCAGAAGGAATAAAATACTATAGAGATATTTAAGCTTGAGGGTAATTTGCTCAGTCGATTCATGATTGATAACATGTCAAGGTTGTGATGTTACACTTTTATTGGCGCAACACACTGTTGGTCTTGGTGCACTTGGCTGAGTCCTCCTACTATTTGGCTCGGTCAACTTGGCTTATATCTTTATCATTTTCATCCTCTATTAATAGTATTCCAAATAAATGCTAGTTATTTACTATCTTTAAGATGACCGTGACATTATCCTTTGTTGTGCAACCAGACTAGTAATCGAGTCATCCCAAAATAAAGCAATTCAATTATACCATTATTAACCATGTTGCCAACGAGAATAAATGGATACAGAAACATCAGGCTCGAATCGTGGAAAGAGTTACGGTCGGATAGAAAACACTTCAGATACTATTGTTCCACAAAAGAGTTATTGATAAACAGGTCACCATTGTAAACATGTTATAGACAAGTTACAACTGTTTGTGTTTGGCAACTATCTGTTCGAAAAAAGTAATTTTAGTTTTAAAAGAGACCAGTCCAAGGAACTTGGTAATTCGAGGTTGGACGGGCATAGTGATTTTTCAAATGGAGATGAAGCTCATCCCCTTCCAAAAAAGTCTTGTACCTCTTTGTGCACACTTCAAGTTTCAATAGTATCCACTTTATAAACACTACATAAGAGTAAGTTCTTCATAATATGTGACTTATGCCTCTAAAATTAAAAGTTCTTTAACAATTCACTTATCCTTTGTTATAATGTTCCATCACATAATTTTATTCACTTTTCTTATTAACCATCTTTTTATACATAATTATTGCCACTTTTACTACTATTTATATTATTTGTGTGACTTGTACACTTCTGATAAATTAACAAAAACCGGGACAATTAAAGTATACAAAATTGTATTGAATTTTGTATGAGTGCTTCGGTGTGAACCCCAAAAAATGTGGTATCTTCCTTATAACAACTAATAACAATAATCAAATCTTAGTCCCTTCAGGTGAGATCACTTATATTCATTGAATAATTTCATAATGTTTATCATAAATCAAGTCTATTAACAAAGTATTGATCTATAAATTTTTCCTAATCGGTTCGCCTACAATTTTTCTTGTCTTTCCTCTGCCTCTAGAAATTACAGTAACCTTCATTTGACTACTCTCCTTATCGAGGCTTCTAACAATCTCCTCAACACAAGTCCAAAGCACCTAATATATTATTCTATCATTTTATACAATAGGAGTTACCTCATCTTTAAATTATTCACTCATAATCCTATCTTGTCTAGCATCATCCAACTCAATATTCTCATTTCTGCTATTTTAATTTTATTCTCTTATTGATATTTTATCGTTCTACATTCAATCTAATATGACATTGTGAGACCTATTGTTTTACGATAAAATTTACCCTTAAGTTTGACTAACATCTTTCTATCACATATGACACAGAAGCACTCTCCATTATGTTGTATGGTTCACCCTAAATAGTTAAATATGGTGACTTGTGATATGCTATATCTTCATTTTTACCTCTACAATAGGGTTTTTTGCCTCTTGCTAAACTAACATTATGTGTACTCGTCTTATATTTACTCATACAAAATTCATGTGCTTTAAGATTTCACGTTTCTATCTTCCCATTTAGATATCCTCTCAAGACTCATACTATGACAATATCATCGACAAAAACATGCATTAATTGTGACACTAGTTTTTGGACATGATTAATAAGCACATTTAATATCAATGTAAATAGGTAGGAGCTCAACATTGACCCCTTAATACAATCCTATTGTCATAGAGAAATTTTATGAAATCTCATTACGTATTCTTACATTATTTTTGAACTCATCGTATATATTTGATTTCTCGAATGTAGACAATTTGAATTTCTTTCTTCTTAAAAACTTTCCTTATTACCTCTCTAGACATTTTATTACATGTTTTATCCAAATTAATAAAAATCATATGTACATCCTTTTTGTTTCTTAAACATCTTTTCATTAATAATCGTATTAAGTAGTACATTCCTGTAAGCTTAATCCCGATAGATAGTACATTCCTGTAATATGTATTTTCTTAATTATTTAATCTATATTCTTCAAATGCTTATAAGATATCCACCTAAGAAAAGTTGGTAATCCGCCAAAAAATATATTTTATTAGTTTAATAATTAGATAAGTAAGTTTTAGATTAAAGTGAAACTCGACTATTTAAATAAGCCAAATAAAATGTCACATTAATAGAGTTATACTTACATATTTACTATTATTATTGCATTGATTGTAATTTCAAATATTTTTTACTAAATTATACTCACACTCTCTTAGTGAAATTAAATAAGTCATCCCTCACTTTTCTACACCTACACAAATCTCATAATTTATATACTTCCATCTCACTAATCACCTCTGCACGGGAAATAAGTATAATCTTTTAAACAACAAATGTGATAAATGGAAATATGCAATTAAGTTAAAAAAACATTATATATTGTGGAGAGAAGTCCAAATAATCACTACGCCAGATATGCAGTTTGACAACGCGTATTTCAGGAATATAACAACGCTTTTGGGCGTGGTCTATGTGACCACAGTAGTATATATCCTTCTTTGACAGCACACTCAAGGACGTTGTTGTATGTAAACTATACAACAGCGATACCTCCATTGTACGTTGTTAGATATGTGACCAATACAATAGTGAGTATTGTAGGTAGCGTTGTTGTATAGGTCATACATATAACATCGCTACCTTCAATGTGCCGTGTTATATATATATAATACAATACAATAACATATATTGTTTGTAGCGCTGTTATATCTATGGCATATACAACAACGCTACCTACAATCAGCACTGTTAAATTGCATATACAACAGCACATGGAGGAGCTTCTAGTAGCATGCGTTGTTGATTATTGCTCACCTGCATATACATTTATAAAACACAGAGGACAAACAATCTCAACAGGACACATTAATACCTACATATACATTGATCAACAAGATATATATTTATACTCAACAACAAAGATATACATTCTCAACAACACATATACATTAATACCTGAATGTATATCCAAATAGTTTGTATTATACATAAAAATCAATACAATATAAATTACAAACAATATTCTCATGCCATTTATTTTTGGCAAAGTACATAAAATTACATACAAAGACATGTATCTATATTTTCCTTTTCTTTGATCTTTTTTGGCTTGTAATATCATTGTTTGGAGGAATATATTGATTCACCCAAAGCCCCTCATTGTGATCATCTTTTGTATATAAATCATCATCCCTAGTTGGTCCATTCTCACGAAATTGTGACGTCCCAAAAAGGATCATCTTCAGTATCAATATCTTCATTTTCTTGGTCATTAATATTATTGACGATTATTTTGTTTGTCAAAAGAACAATAGATCATTTCTTATCAGCTAGGTCACTAACATGGAATACTGAGCTTGTGATGCTAGAATAAATGATTCATCTTTATATCCTGACAGATTAAGATTCACCTGCATGAACCCTAACTCATCAACTCGAAAGCCATTATTGTTATTAACCCATGTACAAAAAAAAACTAGCAATCAAAATATTGTGTAATCAAATTCTCATATTCGTTCAATGACCCCAAAGTATGACATACTCACATATATTGAGTTTCTATCTTTGACACTTGACATATGCAAAGTACGAACAACAATAGTCACACCACTATTTTGCATTTTACTTTGATTATCTTGTTTTTTGTATAAAATGTGAACCCATTAATTAGGTAACCAGTGTAGGATAAGACATGAATATTGGACCTTTGACTAACCATTTCCATCTTTCAGAAATTGAATGTGCATTTGTATTCAACTCCTCAACAATATGATTTTTTAGCCACTTTATGAAACACCGATTATGCTCTTTGGAAATCCAATTTTCATTCTTATTTGGGTTATACTTCCTAAGCATCTCCTTGTGTCTTTCAACATATGGCTCGACCTCGTCGGCATTATGTAAAACATATAAGTATGCTTGCTCCAATTCGGTTCTTGGGATGGTGAGTATTTGATCTCTTCACCTAATGTTCTTTTCGCATAGTGAGGCTTTGGATTGCCTATGAAATCACCATCGACAATGTATCCGGTACAAAAGTCAAGAGCTTCTTCAACAATATATCGGTCAACAATATTTTTTATACTATATCGTAAGTTTCTTCATTATATTTTTTAATATACAAGTCAACATATCTTCATTATTTTTTGTTACAAAATGCATCAACAATTCTAAGGAGATATTATTTAAATTATTCTTATACTATATCATAACAAATCAAAAATAAAAAAGAGGTATTGACTCGTATATTATTTGGATTTATCTCCACAATATATCATATTTTGTTTAACTTAATTACATTTATTGCCATTTTTATTTAAAAGATTACACTTATTTCTTCTACATAAGAAGTCAATGTAATGAATATATATAAATTATGGGGATTTTGTAGGTGTAAAAAATGGAGAGATTATTTATGTAATTTCATGAAACTCAAGAGATATTGTACTTTGTTTTTAATTCTTTGACGTTGAAAAACATGTTGATCATTTTTAGCACTAAAACTTTGTGAAGAATTTCATCAAATAGGTCATAATTTATGAGTTCAATTTTTTTTTTATTTTTCTTTCCGGTATATAGTAATGTTTGCTAATTATTAAATTAAGAAATACAAGAATAATTCCAGTAGAAAATTAAAAAACAAGAATATAATAAATCAAGTTCAAAT
This sequence comes from Lupinus angustifolius, assembly GCF_001865875.1. NCBI lineage: Eukaryota > Viridiplantae > Streptophyta > Magnoliopsida > Fabales > Fabaceae > Lupinus > Lupinus angustifolius. The sequence goes on along the minus strand of NC_032015.1, from coordinate 16,155,309 downwards.
CTTGAAAGTTGGATCATTTAAATAAGAGTAATGTTTTATCCTCCTATTAAACATTCATACTCATAAGTGATACTTGTCATTTATAAATCAATTATTAATAAATAAAATATAACTTGAGACATATGTCATTATTTTTGTGGTTAATATGATTAGTAGAAATTTTTTGTAGGGTGATCATTTTCCTTTAAATAAATGAATCAAGTTTCATAATTATTTTATCAGAATAAAATATATTCTCATACAATGAGATAACTTATTTCCTTAAATTCACTCATTGTTTGACATATGTCTTATTTTTTCCTTTTATATTATATTTTAAAACGGAAACTTTTAAAAAGAAGAGAAATAATATATATGTCAAACAATAAGTTGATTTAAGAAGATAAGTTATCTTCTGATATAAATATATACTTTACTCTCTTATTTTTATTTCACAAGTCAACCTTGGACGTCAAATGCTCGATATAAATCAATTTATTTTAATTCCAAATAACGTGAAATTATTAATGTGATTTTTTTAATGAGTTAATTTCACCTTGTAAATGAAACTAAAATATAGAATAAATTACATTGACATCCATGAATTTTATTGAAATTACATAAAAACATCATTCATTATTTACACTTACACAAACCCCTAATTTTTATAATTTCATTATAATGAACTCCCCTAAACGCGAAATAAGTGTAATTTTTTAAACAAAAATGTAATAAATGCAATTTAGTTACACAAAACATGATATAGGGTGTAGACAAGTTCAAATAATATATGAGTCAATATCTCTTTATTATTTTTTGTTCTTACGATATAGTATAAGAGTGAGTTAAACAATATATCTTTCAAAGTGATACATTTTATAGCAAAAAATAATAAAGATACATTTATTTGTATATTATTTGGATTTTTCTCTATAATATATAATATTTTGTTTAACTTAATTGTATGTATCACATTTTTTTAAAAGATTACATTTATTTCTTAGGGTAGTCATTGTAACCAAAATATAAAAATTAAGAAGTTGTGTAGGTATAAAAAAGTAAAGAATTATTTATATAATTTCAGAAAAACTAAAGGGTGTCAATCTAATTTATTAAAACTAGTATGTACAGGCACGTGCCTGCCAGCGAATATTGTGTGATATTACATATTCAATTTTTATATATTTCATTTTTTGAATTAAAATGTATTTGTTGTGTTCGGTGTACTTTATATTATATTTTTGTGTGTTTATGATAATGTTTAATTTAAGGTGAGATATGTGGTTAATTAATGTATTGGTGGTAGTTGCTTAGGATTATATAGTTTTTTTGTAAAAATTAAATAATTTTAAGGGCAATATAGGAAATAAAAATTACACCATGAAGGAAGTTATTTCAAGTTTTGATTTTATATATAGTATAGATAAATGTTGAGATTTGATGCGCCAGTTAACATCAACACCTAACTCTTTTAAATAATCTTTAAACTTTCAGCTTCTCTAAATCATGTTTTTTCTAAACTTTAAGCGTTTTATTATGTCATTCATTATCGGTGTTGTAGCATAGACCATTATTAACGTTTGAAGAAATAAGATTCTTCTAAGTCACTTGACTTTCTGGGAGTAGTCCTCACTCCTCAAGCAATACCATTAGTTAATATTTTTGTAGTATTATGAAAAATATTTTTTACCTTTCAGTAAGCAACTAATTATTCTTGGGATATATGATAACTCTTCTCAACAAATATCACTCATAAGAATTAAATTATTAACCATTTGATCATTTTAAGATCTAATAATGTCTTATATCACTAGACCAATATTTTGTTACTATAGTTATAGACTTATAGTTAATATAAAGAAGAACAAGATATATAATTTGTATGGTTTTAAGATTTAATTATATATATATAATAATTTAATGATTAACAATTATCAATTCTATTATAAAGTTCAAAAGCATTGATATAGTTTTAAGGATAAAGTAATATTATTATGTAGGGATAATAACAATAATAATATTTTTTATTTTTATTCTTGTTGTTGGGGTTGTTGTTAAATTATAATTTTTATTCATGTTGATGTTAGGTTATTATTGTTATTGTGGTTGTTTTTGAGAATATCGTGGAACTGTGGAAGGAACAAGGCAGGTCTAGGTGTGATTGTCCGGAGCCTACAATAACGGCCCATTTAAAAAAAATATTAATTTTAATTATCTATCTTCATTTTTATGTTTTAGTTTATTAATATGTTTATTTTTATAAATCACAAAATAGTTTTAATGTATTTCATAACTTTGCCTTAGGTTTATTTGATATATACAATAATAAGGACAAAATAATAGAGATAAAATATTTAAAATTTTATAGGTTATTAAAATTTAAAATTTATAGATTGATACTTTGTTGGAACTTTAATGTTAGGTTTTATATAGTCTCTAAAAAATCAATTATATTATAAAACTATGTCATATAAAGTGTGAGAATTATAATCACTTAATTTTCTTGATCGCCATAAAATTTTTGGGTATGAATTAAAATGAGAGATTTACTTATTTCAAAACTAAACTTATTTCACATCTTAGTTATCAATTTTAAATTTTAAGGAAATTAATGATTTGAAGTAATGAGTAAATCTAAACCATTAAATTTACATATAATTAATGGCTAGAACGAAAAGTAAATTTAAAAAACTTACTATAGATCCACACTCATGAATTAATGGTCCATACTTTTTTTCCAGCACAGGTTCTCTCTAATATACGAGGATTGAGGACAATCGTGTTTAAACCTTTAAGAATTCACCAACAAATCAGGATAACTTATAAGTTATAGTTCATAGCTGACATTAAATCTGAGAGATAAAACTATTAGTTATTTCTCCTATGGGCCTATAAAAATTAATTACGTGACAGAAAAGAACCTTCGATTACTTAAACATTGAATTCAAAACTAGAATATTCTGTAGATTTGTCAATTATGCTGACTATACCTCCATTACAATTATGATTATTAATATAATAAATTACTTTGACATCTCATAAGTTTTAGCGATATTATACAAATTATTTATCTCTTTTTTACACCTTCAAAACCCCATAATTTACATATATATATATATATATATATATATA
>NC_032015.1:16142273-16152098 GCF_001865875.1 Lupinus angustifolius | reverse complement strand
ATATATATATTATATATATATATTATATATATATATTACTGACTACTCATGAAGAAGTAATGTTTAAATAAAAAGGACGATAAATGTAATTAAGTTAAACAAAATATGATATATTATGGTAAATCCAAATAATATACGAGTCAATACCTCATTATTATTTTTGTTTCATTACGATATAGTATAAGAGCGATTTAAACAATATCTATTTAGAATTGTTGTTGTATTTGTAATAAAAAATAATGAAGATAATGAGTTATATATTTTTTAGATTTATATATCTCCGCATTATAACATGTTTTATCACATTTTTATATAGAAGATTACATTTATTTCTCGTGTAAGGATAATCAATATAATAAAAGTATATAATTTAAGGGGTTTGTATAGATATAAAAAAATGAAAAATGATTTGTCTAATTTTTTACTGACGTATCAGTATAATTTTATTAATATTTAATATCATGGTCTCACTGGCTCAACAAAGTAGGCACTACCATTCTCGATTGGTCGATCATACAAGAGCACTTGCTATGAGTATTTTGCATATACGGGTTGATATTTTATTATTTTTGCCTTTATTTTCTTTAGCTCAAGTGTCTATTCTATGAAAAGTAAAGTTCAAAGCATAATATTTGCATAATCATGATCATGAAATAATAAGTAATACCCTAAAAACATATCTAAAATACATACATATCTTAATCAAATAGCTTAAGTCGTAAAATGACAACTCATTCTACATACAGTTGAACTTAGTGGTGAACATCTTCATTAGCAAATATTAACCTCATTTTTATTTGGGTCTTACATAATATTTTATAATTTAATATACATCCTCATAAATTAAAAATAATATTTACTTTTTTCCTATTATGCTAAACATTATTCTTATTTTTACATGGTTCCAACAACATACTCCCAGCTTTTTCTTTGGAATCCACATTTTCAAATAAAAATAAGGACAAAAAAATTATTTTGTGAAATTATTATTAATAATAAATAAGCATTCCATAATAACAAATGAAAAGAATATTGGTATTTCGATAAGAAGAAAGTAAGAATGATCGTAAAAAATGTTGTAAGTTAGATATAGCTGGACACTAAAATGAGCGCGCTTAGCCAGTAACTCTAAACAAAGGCCCGAGATTGGACAATTGGCCCAACATAGGCTTAAGACGTAGCTTGGAGTATTGGGTTATTTTAAAGTATTGTCTCATTTTCAAGACTACTTAAAAGTCTTTATCAATAAAGTTTTTAAATAAACTTTCATGTCTAAATAGTCTAATAATTAGATGAATAAAAATAAAATAATTTTTGAATAAAATTTTAAGCCAAAAAAATTCTTATATAAAAATTATAAGAATAATAAGCTTGGATCATACAATCATATATAGATAATTTAAATTAAAAATTAGTTAATAATCACTTAAAAAGTTGTATACATTTATTTCATAAACCAACTTCTTAAGCAAAATAAGTTTTTTATTTGCGTTTGAGCTCAACCTTTTAAATCATGTAATTAAAAAGCCTGAGCTATAACACCTACATTTTCTAGTTTTTTAATTGTGTAAGTGAAAAAAGTAGATCACATTTTGTAAATTAATTTGAAATTAATTTGAATATTTAAGTTGAGAGGTGGATTTTAGAATGAATATATTACATATGTAAATTTTTTTTTGTTTTATTTAAAAAAATATTATTTTACCGATTATCTTTTCGCCGAGTAAATCTATGTCTTATAAAAATTTAATTTTTTGTCAATTTTTTATTCAAAATATATAAAGAGTTAAAAATATTATTCTATTATTAGGTTTAATTGTTCATAATTTTGGTTTTCCTACAATATAATTTCACAATAAATATCCTTAGTCAAATATTTATCACTTCATAAATTGCCTCATAATGGCCATGAGCCAAAAATCTAATCTTGGCCAAAAAGTTGTCCAAGCCAAGCAGGCACCAACCCAAGAATTCTGACCAGAACACAAGGGCCATACCTGATCATGGCGTTGGGCGCACGGAACCAGGCTAGGCGTGGCACACATTCATCTCTTGGCCTGACCGAGATGAGATGCACCGGGCTAGGTGTGGAAGCAGCCTTGATCGAGGCACATGAGACACACTAGATGCTGGGCGCAAGGGACACATGCGTTGGGTGCAAGGTCATTCTAACTGAGGCCCATGTGCATCATGGTGCATTGGCACACTAAGCCTTGGCTCTGGGCACGTGACCTGGCCAGATGGGCGTGGCACTTTGGTCCAGCCATAATTTAGCTTATATGGGTAAATAAGTGGGGCTCATGAGCAATATATTGGCACACCATTCTCACTTGGATTTAATTATTTCCAATATTCTTTAATCATTAGTATTTCAAATAAAATGTCTTGTAATTCATGAGTAAAAGAGCCATTAAAGTGTAACCCCCATGACTAAATGACGGAGCGAATGTGGCTTCCATGTATTGATGAGTGTTGTTAAGTGTGTTTAAATTCGGTAAGGCCATTGGAACTCTTTAGTTCCTTTCCAACCATGCAACTCAAATACACATGGGAAAGTCTCTATGATTTGGAATCAAATGCAAGTCAAGAACAAGTCAAGCCCATGAGCTAGTCATGTGCTCATTTGCCACACTTATTAACCATGAAGAATCAAGGATCATATACTCACATTCATACTAGGCGTGGGAAACTTGATGGTGAATTAATAAATTAACCATTGGACCAAGGGAAAAGTGTTCATGTAGAAATACTCAAGATGGGATCCTATGCTAACTATCGATTGAGCCGTGAAGGGAGTTAAGGCTTTTCTACCATGTGCTCAAAGAATTTATGCTCTTGGCCAAAGACATCAATGAAGAAGGAATCCAAGGTTTCTCAAAGCATTAGGGCCGTGAATTCAAGCAACAAATGGCATCCTAGTTACTCATATTTATTTCCATCTTTAATGTAATAATGTAGGCAAATAAGCATACGTAGAATTCTTATAAGTGTCCTAGCCGTGAACCACATGTATAAGGACGTGTTAATGTGTAGGTTCTTAGTCAATAAGCATCCTATGTTGGACAACCTTAAATTAGTGCTTTAGGAGTCTTAATTAGGCAAATTGTTAGACTTTATTTCCTTGTAATTTCGTGGAGGCCAAGCTATGCCAAACCACTATATGTGTGTTTGTTGAATGATGAAATAAACAAGTTAAATTTTGTTTGGAATTGATTTCCTTTAGTTGAGCTAAGGCTCCTAAAACCATTCTTGGCTAAACCAAGAATTATCAATCTTATTAAGGATTCTTCCTTGTGGCGATTATCACTTGGCTTATCAAACAACTCACTTGTTTGTGGCGCCATCACCCTTCATTCTTCTCCATTTCTTTTATCCTAACATATATAACTCCGATGCCCACATAAAATTAGCCTACACAAAATTTGGCTCGGCCAAAACCAATTCTGACCCAGCTAGACTCAGCCAGACCAAGTCAGCCTTGGTCAAGATCACTCAACCTCGGTCAGAATTAGTAGACCAGGCCAAAATTAGCAATTCTTGGTCAGACTCACACAAACTGGGCCAGAAACACATAGGCACGGTCAGAACAACCAGCTTGGGCTAGGAATGCATCCTAACTCGGCCAAAGAGCCTCAACTCACAAATTGGCTTGGTCAAATAACAAGTTCTCTCGGCCAAACTTTTGCCTACAAGTTGTCTCGACCAAAGTAAAGCTAGCCTAGGCCATGGTTCAAGCAATCCCGGTCAAAGGTGATACACCATCCAAGAACAATCGCAAACAAAGAAGCTTTCCTAAAAGGGTTCACAATAGGTGGTATGAGAGCCACATCTTGTTTGGTGTGTAGACCCCCTGGGGTTTAGTTGGTATCAAGTCCTTATTGAGTCATGTTGTTTTTTTCTTTGTTAGTAAAAAAAGTGTCAAACCAAAACACAAAAGTGTCAAACCAAATTGTTAAACCCGTTTTAATCCAAAGTTATCCAAAAAGAGTCCAAAAGTGTCTAGCCAAAAAAATTGTCCAAACAATGTAATAAATGAGACAAAAATCAAACGTTGTCAAAAAATTTGAGTCAAAAGTGTCAAGTGCAAAAGTATCAAGCACATCCACATTGTATACCATGTTTACAAACCAAGTCCAAGCCTTCCAAAACCAAATGAAACAAATGAGGCTAGAGTTGGATATGAAACTTCCTATAAAAGAAGCCAAAATAAAAGTTCCAACAATTATTGGCAAAAATGATCCCGAAGCCTATTGGAAGTGGGAAATGAAAATGAAAAATATCTTCAATTGTAATTTTTACAATGAAGAGAAAACAACTATGGTGAATACTTCAGAATTTAAGGAATATGCCTTATGTTGGTGGGATCAAGTACAAAAAGATAGGAGTAGATGTAGTGCCAAACTAATTGGTACTTGGGAGAAATTGAAAGATGTGATGAGAAGTAGATATGCTCCAAAAGCCTATCAACAAGCCATTCACAACAAGTTATTAAGGCAACCCAAGCCAATCCAAACAAAGTTTGAACCAATAGAAATCTCAAGGGAGTTTAGAAGAGCATTAAAATATGCATCCACAAAATGAAAAAGAGAGTTCGGAATCATCAGTGAAACACTTGTGAGTATGAGAGATTTGAGTGAAACATTTCTGAGTTAGAAAAACACTTTGAGTGAAATTTCTTTGAGGGAAAACACAAAGAGTGTAAACACTATGAGTGGTATTCAAAGTGAGGTTAAGAGTGTTGTGGTTTCAAGAGCACTCATATTCCTACCCTCTTATGGGAATTTTTTTACTATTAACCATTTTAATGAAAATTGTTTCTCAAATTTTGTTGATCAATTTTTGCAGGGTATTGGTGAGTTATTTTCCAAAGAAGCAATTATTGTTCTTCCATCTATCACCTCAGATGTGGAACTTAGAGATGTGGTGGATCATGTGCCAATTTTTGAGACACATAATATTGGAGATTCAACTTTGATGATAAAAAATGACTATTTTCAAATTACATTTTTTTTTGCCATTAATCAATATATTTGTCAAAGGATTGATCCAAGATGAATATGTTGAGAGTTGGAGTGAAAGAATAAAGAAGATTGCTTTTGATCCGGGAGGATATGACCATTTGAATTTGAGGTCAAAATCTCTTCAAGAAGGAGAGGATGATGTGACATAAGGGGGTGACCTAATTTTCTTGGGAGAAGTCCATAAATTGCCTCATAATGGCCATGAGCCAGGCCAAAAAGCTGTACAAGCCAAGCAGGCACCAAGCCAAGCCAAGAATTCTGACCAGAATACATGGACCAGACCTGATCGTGGCCTTGGACGCATGAAACCAGGCTGGGCGTGGCACACATGCATGTCCTACCCTGATCAAAACAAATGCACCAGGCTGGGTATGGAAGCAGGCTTGACCAAGGCACATTAGACGCACCAGACGCTGTGCGAATGAGACAGAGGCACTAGGCGCAGGGTTATTCTGATGGAGGCCCATGTGCATAATGGCACACTGGCGCACCAAGCCTTGATGTAGGGCACATGACCTGGCCAACTGGGCGTGGTACTTTGGTCCAGCCATAATTTGGCCTATATGGGTCAATAAGTAAGTGGGGCCCATAAGCAATATTTTGGCACACCATTCTCACTTGGATTTAATTATTTCCAGCATGCTTTAATCATTAATATTTCAAATAAAATGTCTTGTAATTCATGAGTAAAAGAGCCACTAAAGTGTAACCCCTATGACTACATGACGAAGGGAATGTGGCTGCCATGTATGGATGAGTGTTGTTAAGTGTGTTTTAACTTTATAAGGCCGTTGGAACTCCTTAGTTCCTGTCCAGCCATTCAGCTCAAATACACATGGGAAGATATCTATGATTTGGAATCCAATGCAAGTCAAGCCCATGAGCTAGCCGTGTGCTCATTTATCATACTTCTTGACCATGAAGAATCAAGGATCCGATGTTCATATTCATACTAGGCATCGAAAACTTGATGGTGAATAAATAAATTTAACCATGGGACCAAAGGAAAAGTGCTCATGTAGAATTACTTAAGATGAGATACTATGCTAACTATCGATTGAGCCGTGAAGGGAGTTAAGGCTTTTCTACCATGTGCTCAAAGAATTTATGCTATTGGCCAAAGACATCAATGAAGAAGGAATCCAAGGTTTCTCAAAGTATTGGGGTTGTGAATTCAAGCAATAAATGCCATCCTATGTTACTCAAATTTAATTCCATCTTTAATGTAATAATGTAGGCAAATAAGCATGCGTAGAATTCTTCTAAGTGTCCTAGCCATGAATCACATGTATAAGGACTTGTTAATGTGTAAGTTCTTAGTCAATAAGCATCCTATGATGAACAATCTTAAAGTAGTGCTTTAGGAGTCTTAATTAGGCAAATTATTAGATTTTTTTCCTTGTAATTTCCAGGAGGCCAAGCTATGCCAAACCACTATATGTATGTTTGTTGAATGATGAAATAAACAAGTTAAACTTTGTTTGGAATTGATTTCCTTTAGTTATGCTAAGGCTCCTAAAACCATTCTTGGCTGAACCAAGAATTATCCATCTTATCAAGGATTCTTTCTTGTGGCGATTATCACTTGGCTTACCAAACAACTCACTTGTTTGTGGCGCCATCACCCTTCATTCTTCTTTATTTCTGTTATCCTGACATATACAACTCCTTTCCCCACATAAAATTAGCCTACACAAAATTTGGCTCAGCCAAGACCAATTCTGACCCATCTAGACTCGGTCAGACCAAGTCAACCTTGGTCAGGATCACTCAACCTCAGTTAGAATCAGCAGTACATGCTAGACTCAGCCAGTCTCGGTCAGACTCATACAGACTAGGCCAAAAACACATAGGCACGGTCAGAACAGCCAGCCTAGGCCAGGAATGCATCCTGACTTGGCCAGACAACCTTAACTCACAAATTGGCTCGGGCAAAGAGCATTTTGTCTTGGCCAATCTTTTGCCTACAAGTTGTCTCGACAAAATAAAGCTAGCCTAGGCCATGGTTCAAGCAATTCCGGTGAAAATGATACACCGTCCAAGAATAATCGCAAACAAAGAAGCTTTCCCAAAAGGGTTCACATTAGGTGGTATCAAAGCCACTTCTTGTTTGGTGTGTAGACCACCTGTGATTTAGTTGGTATCAAGTCATTCTTAGGTGGTGTCTTTTATTTTCTTTGTTAGTCAAAAAAGTGTGAAGCACAAAAGTGTCAATCCAAAACCAAAAAGTGCCAAACCAAAACCAAAAAGTGCCAAACCAAAACCAAAAAGTGGCAAACCAAAACCAAAAAGTGTCAAACCAAATTTTCAAACCAGCTTCAACCCAAAATTGTCCAAAAAGAGTCCAAAAGTGTTTGTCGAAAAAAATTGTCCAACAAGTGTAATAATTGAGTCAAAAATCAAACGGTGTCAAAAATTTTGAGTAAAAAATGTCAAGTGCAAAATTATCAAGCACATCCATATTGTATGCCATGTTTACAAACCAAGTCCAAGCCTTCGAAAACCAAATGAAACAAATGAGGCTAGAGTTTGATAGGAAACTTCCTATAAAAGAAGCCAAAATAATGGTTCCAACCTTTATTGGCAAATATGAACCCGAATCCTATTTGAAGTGGGAAATGAAAATGAAAAATATCTTCAATTGTAATTTTTATAATGAAGAGAAAACAATCATGGTTCCTACATTAGAATTTAAGGAAAATGCTTTATGTAGTGGGATCAAGTCCAAAAAATTGGAGTAGATGTAGTGCCAAATCAGTTGGTACTTGGGAGAAATTGAAGGTGTGATGAGAAGTAGATATGCTCCAAAAGCCTATCAACAAACTATTCACAACAAGTTATTAAGGCAACCCAAGCCAACCCAAACAAAGTTTGAGCCAATAGACTTCTCAAGAGAGTTCAGAAGAGCATTACAATATGCATCCACAAAAAGAAAAAGAGAGTCTGAAATCATGAGTGAAACACTTGTGAGTAAAGAAGATTTGAGTGAAACATTTGTGAGTGAGAAAAACACTTTGAGTGAAAACGCAAAGAGTGCAAACACTATGACTGATACTCAAAGTGAGGTTAAGAGTGTTGTGGTTTCAAGAACACCCATATTCCTACCCTTTTGTGGGAATTTTTCTACTACTAACCATTCTAATGAAAATTGTTTGTCAAATTTTGTTGATCAATTTTTGTAGGTTATTGGTGAGTTATTTACCAAAGAAGCAATTAGTGTTCTTCCATCTATCACCTCAGATGTGGAACTTAGAGATGTGGTGGATCATGTGCCAATGTTTGAGAGACATAATATTGGAGATTCAACTTTGATGGTGAAAAATGAGTATTTTCAAATTACATATTTGTTGCCATTAATCAATATATTTGTTAAAGGATTGATCCAAGATGAATATGTTGAGAGTTGGAGTGAAAGAATAAAGAGGGATGCCTTTGATCTGGGAGGATATGACCATTTGAATATGAGGTCAAAATCTCTTCAAGAAGGAGGGGATGATGTGACCCAAGGGGAGTGACCTAATTTTCTTGGGAGAAGTCTATAAATTGCCTCATAATGGCCATGAGCCAAAAGTCTAATCTTGGCCAAAAAGTTGTACAAGCCAAGCAGACACCAAGCCTACCTAAGAATTCTAACCGGAACACATGGACCAGACCTGATCATGGTGCTGGACGCATGGAACCAAGCTTGGCGTGGCACATATGCATTTCCTGGCTGGACCGAGATAAATGCACCAGGCTAGGCATGGAAGTAGGCCTGACCGAGGCACATGAGATGCGCTAGACGTTGGGCGCATGAGACGCAGGCCCTGGGCATTGTGTTATCCTGATCGAGGCTCATGTGCATTATAGTGCACTTGCGCACCAAGCCTTGGCGTTGGGCGCGTGACTTGGCCAGTTGGGCGTGGAACTTTGGTCCAGCCATAATTTGGCCTATATAAGTCAATAAGTAAGTGGGACCCATGAGCAATATTTTGGCACACCATTCTGACTTGGATTTAATTATTTCCAGCATGATTTAATCATTAGTATTTCAAATAAAATGTCTTGTAATTCATGATTTAAAGAGCCATTAAAGTGTAACCCCCATGTCCAAATGAATGATGGAATGTGGCTGCCATATATTGTTAAGCGTTGTTAAGTGTGTTTAAATTTTGTAAGGTAGTTGGAATTCATTAGTTCCTATCCAGACATGCCGCTCAGATATGTAACTAACACCGCGAATTTTACGATTTTGAATTATAAGATTTTATTAATATTTTTATTAATTATATTTTCGAAAATGAATTTCTTGGAATTTTCGGTAAAGAATTAGACGAAAGTCTGGTTGAGTTTTAGTTTTGTAATTCTATTTCCAATTTGGTGGTAAATTTTCATGATTTTCGGAGACAGTCAATTTCGGACCGCTGTCGGGGCCGAATCTCACCCGGTACGGCTCAAAAAGTGGTTTTTTGAGTTCCGTAACTCGGAATCGAATTCTGATCATGCTGTTGGCTTCGTAATCACATTTCAAGTCAAGATAGACCCTGAGTTGGTACATTACTATTTTCTAAAATATTTTCACTCGGAATGTCGAAATTCGAAGTTCCAACTGTAAAGTAAAATCGGGCGATCATTTTTGGCTACTCGAATATTGGCCGACAATACTCGAGCATGGTTTTAATTGCGCGCGTTTCGCTGAACTCGTCGCGTCGCATGAGTCACTTCACAAAATCTACCTACTAAATCTTATAGATTTCAGTCATTAATACCTTGATTTACTACCACAAAATCCCCTAAATCACTCACTTAACCCATGATTCACTCA
>NC_032015.1:16141875-16142173 GCF_001865875.1 Lupinus angustifolius | reverse complement strand
TTCTTCTTCTTTCAATCTTCAATCTCTTCACATTCAACCAATGGATGTTGATGATATTGAAGTATGTTGTTCATGAGTATGTCAAGAACATATTCAACCGTTGAAATTTTCTAAAACACTTTCTAACTCATTTTGGAAGCAAAACCGAAAATGAGTGTTCTTGAACTCATGAAAAATGTGTTTTGAAATTATGAACAAGTTGTTTTAAAGAAGTTATTACATTGTTTTAATATATGAAATTTTACTTGTTTAAGCCTTTAACCATGGATTTGGATAAGTTGGAAAATGGATGGATGAA
>NC_032015.1:16141042-16141775 GCF_001865875.1 Lupinus angustifolius | reverse complement strand
TCAAAGGTTTTGGGGTTAACTTGGGTTTTAAGAAAACCAAGATTTTTATGTTAGGATGCTTTTGAATATATAGGATTGTTGATGAAATGTGTTGAATATGGTATATGAATGTTGTTGGGAACTTTTCTGTGTGCAGGTGTTTAAAAAAACCATGTTTAAATATGTTTCAGTTGTCAAAAAGGGCAAAATCGATATTCTGTCCAAGTCCCTGTTGCTTGGGCGAGGACTGGGCGAGGGGAAGTTTTGGTTCTGGAATTTCCTCGCTTGGGCGACAGAATCTCGCTTGGGCGAGGAAGGGCCTCGCTTGGGCGAGAACGCCCAGGATTTTAATGAGCCCCTGGAACTCTCTCGCTTGGGCGAGAGATGTCTCGCTTGGGTGAGAGATGTCTCGCTTGAGCGAGGAGAGGCCTCGCTTGGGCGATAGTACCTTCGCCTGGGCGAGGAAGGCTTCAGTTTATTTGAGATTTAAAGATGAATTGTCGCTTGGGCGACTAGTCCCTGCTTTGTCGAGGGACAGTGTGGAAAGATTGAATAAGATGATGTTGTGAACAATGCGATGAACCCGGGTAGGGTGTGTTATGATATAAAAATTGTGGAATGAGATCATGGCTTAGATGAGAAACATGACTCCACAATAGTGTGAAATCATTGTTTATCTTTATGCCTTGTTGGGCAAGTATCCGACTTGAGGTCGTGAACTAGGGGGTACCCTAGTAAGGATACATGATATCAC
>NC_032015.1:16138752-16140942 GCF_001865875.1 Lupinus angustifolius | reverse complement strand
TTGCGAGGATATGTTATTTCGGGTGCGTACAAAGAGGCTTGGTATGTGACCTGTACTCTCGATTATTTCCGATTAGGATGTTGGATGGATATTGGTGTAAGGTGGATAATCATGACATATCATGCATACATTATCATTGTGTAAGTGAATTCCCACATGTGAGTTACAAGGATTGTGTATTCCTACGTTTATGCATGCGATAAGGTTATGAGTAGAATGTTGATTATATTACTTGATATATTGGTAATGTTGGAATAAATGGTAAGTTATGTATTTCTTCATGATGTCAATGATAAATGATGAACTTTATGTTAACATAAATTTTATGTTTGAGTTTGATATTCTGAGTAAGTCCACACCGTCAATGAATTTATGTACATTAGATGTCTTACTCTCTCTGCTGTATTGTTGTTGTTTTGTGTATATTCGCTATGCAGATGACCAACAGCAACACTCACATTCGAGGTTATCACTTCACGATGTCCCCGATGGGACAATGGACTAGTGATAGACACAGATATACATACACAGGCCCCTGCGGTCTGTCGTTGCACATGGTGTGCAATAGGTCATCGATGATGATCCCTCAACCTGAAACCTACATTGACACTTCCTTCACCTTGCCGCCAAAGAGGCTGATGTCTTTAGAGGTTGGACTTCGATACCCGCCAATCAGGAGTGATGGCCCTATTCCCTCCCACGGTTATAGGACGTGGCCAGATTGTTTGGGTGCTCCGTCATCCAGTAGAGCCAAGAGAAGCAGTGGTCTTGGAAAAGGTCCCTACAGGAAGGCTCCAGTGTTGAGAATGTCATCCCCTCCGAATTATGCCGCTGAGTTATGGCATAATGAAGTGGAGGAAGAGGAAGAGGAGGACGAGGTTGTTGAGCTCGTCAATGTAGAGAGCTTAGTGGAGGTTATCGACCTCGTGTCTGACACGGAAGAGGAAGAGGACCCGAGTGAGGGGTCCAACATTCCTGGAATCTTTTGAGTCAGCTTGTGGACCAGTCGATGTCCCCTTTTGTTTTTGGTGGGGGCTGTGTTTCTTTTGATTTTGTATATGTTAGTGGCGATGTAGTTTCCGCCTTTGCTGACCTAGTCTGTATGAACTAACTATGACTTAACCGATTATATACATCGTATTATTCAGGAAATTGTGAATCAGGTTAAGTTGTCATTCGATAACGATAAGTTGATTTTCCGTATTCGAGTTACTTAAAGTGATGTCCCGAAAAGGGAAAGGTTTTTAAAAGGAAACAATTTTATATCACCAATTCAAAAAAAAATTTACCCATTTTTCCGCAATGTATTTGAGAAGTATTTTTCGGGGCGTTACAACATGGTATCAAAGCGGCTCTTTCCTATTCGGCCTAGGATGGCCTTACATGCTTTCTTCTGTGACTTTGTGTGATAGTTGTTTGTTTGAGTATGATTATTTGATTGTCGTTGAAGTTCGACGATGGAAGTTTTGGTGTGAAGTGTATCTCACCTAGTTTAAATGTGTGGTTAATAAGTTGGTTGGAAGAGGAACCGCAAACCTGGACTTCATGGCGGCGATGACCGCGACAATCCAAGGTGTAAATGCTAATTTACACGAGCTGGATCAGCAACAACATCAGGCTCAGTCATCTCAAGGGTCGACTCAGTATAAGGGGCTGGACGAGTTCTGTCGTCGTCAACCCTCAAGATTTGAAGGAGGATTCGCATCTGAGGCTGCAAACGAGTGGATCCAAGAGCTGGAGAAAATATTCCGGGCACTCATGTGTACCGATGAACAGAAGGTTACCTATGCTACTTACATGCTGAGTAAGGAAGCAGATAACTGGTGGGAGTTCACCAGGAGGCAGATGGTGCATGAGCACCAGGTGGTCAGCTGGACCACATTCAAGGANCAGAAGTATTTCCCTGCTGATATGAAGACGAGGAAGGAAATGGAATTCTTGAAGCTTCAACAGGGGAGTTTGTCGGTGGGAGAGTATGCCGCCAAGTTCGAGGAATTGGCAAGGTATGCCCCACATTACAATGATATTGGAAACGAGAGGTCGAAGTGCGCTAAGTTCGAGGATGGACTTAAGCCCGACCTGAAGGTGATGTTCGTTCAACAGTAGATACCAGACTTTGCAACTTTGGTCAACAAGTGCAGGCTCTACGAAGAGAGCAGCAGAGCGAGGAATGCGACACTGAAACATGTT
>NC_032015.1:16136808-16138652 GCF_001865875.1 Lupinus angustifolius | reverse complement strand
TCAGGAAGTCATCAGAGGAGCTTTCAGCCTTATAACAACAGAGGCTTCAAACCAGGAAACAACAACAACAACAATAACAACAACAACAGTCGCAACAACAACAGCCGGATGAGTTCGTCTGTTGGGAGCTACAATCAGACTACGACACCAGTGTGTCCCAAGTGCAAGGGAAGGCACGTTGGTAACACCTGTGTGACTTGTTTTCATTGCAATGAGGTAGGGCACTACAAGTCTTCATGCCCAAAGCTAAAAAGGGAAGCAGTGAACTCAGTGCAGGCGGCACGGCCCAGGGCTCAGGGCAGAGTGTTCACGATGAGCGGAGCAGAGGTCGGGGCTAACGAAGATCTCATTCAAGGTACCTGCAACATTAACGAGATTCCTTTATCTGTACTGTTTGATTCGGGTGCGACCCATTCCTTTATTGCTATTGATGTTGTCAACCGTTTAGCTTTACCTTATGATTTGCTTGTATCCACCCCCACTAGTGAACCAGTTATTATCTCAACCGTGTGTTCCCAATGTCCGATAACTTTAGAAAACCGAGTATTTTTGGTAGACCTGATATGTCTACCCTTATCCCAGTTAGATATCATTTTAGGGATGGACTGGTTATCTAAAAATCATGTTCTTTTGAACTGTTTTAGTAAAACCGTAGTGTTTAGCGGACCTATAGAAACCAGTAAACCTAACTATGAGGCTAAAATTACACTTGCCAATGAGATGGAGAAGTTGTTGAAGAACGGAGCTTAGGTGTTTATGATGTTGGCTTCGTTGGAGAGGAAGGGTAGAGCAGAGATTCAGAGCATACCTGTAGTCAGAGATGAAAGTGCGCATGTCAAGATAGCACTTTTGATTAAAACTGCCTAGATGTTTGCTTTATGTCATGCCTCTATATGTTTATTTGTCTCTTGTTCTAAATGATATATGTTGTAGTGCAAAATTATACCTCGTGATAACTTCATCTCGTGATTAAAAATGTGTCGATTAATCCGTTAAAATGCATGCATAAGCCCTAAAAAGTTGAAACCATTCTCCTAGCTGAAAACCATTTTTTTACCGTGTTTAATCGATTAAACACTCAGTGTTAATCGATTACCTATGCATCATTTTCTGAAAAATCAATTTTTACATGATTTTAATCGATTAACCATGCCCGTTAATCGATTAAAACCAGCAGCTTAAGTGCAGACAGCACCTCGGTTTCACACTTTTTCCGGCATTTTCTCCACCTCTTTTCACTTGTAAGTCTCAGAAATTGCAACTCAACTGATCCAAGTGCTATAAAGTAGATAAACCTCTCCCTAACCCTCTCAAAACCACCTTGAAATCTCACATTATCATCCTCATTCCATCATATCCCAAAATTTTTTTCCAAATTAAACCCTAGGTTAAGTTTGCTCAATCCTTCTCTGCCTCGTCCAACATCAACTCGAGTTCTACATTAAAATGGAGCAAAGTCGCACAAAAAGGTTCAAAACTGCTGCCAATCGTGGACGAAGACCGGAAGCTGGCTCATCCTCCACTCGGGACCGCGGTGACCCTTATTATTCCCTCATTTTGCAAGAGACCCATTTGGCGAAGTTCCTAGGACACAAACCCACGTATGTAAGGTATGACGACTTAACCTGGATGGTGGAACAGAATTTCAGCTTTCCGCATGATATGGAGGCTCAGGGAGCCGTTAAATTTCTGGAATTAAAGGGACAAGTTTACCATGCTCTAGTTAGGGAATTTTATGCAAATTTCAGATATAAGGATGGTAAATACTGGTCTATGATTTCTGGTAAATTGTTTGAGATTAGTGATGAACTGTTTATGAATGTCGGTGGATTATCATCTTCGGG
>NC_032015.1:16135603-16136708 GCF_001865875.1 Lupinus angustifolius | reverse complement strand
GGTTAAGGATAACTTTGATCCTACTGAGGTTTATCAGTCATTTCTTAGAGGTCTTCATTTGTATATTCCAGGTCAAATCACCAAGGCTGGGTCATTATCTGTTGAGAACAGGCTACTACATTATATCATTGCTTATATTATGGTACAGAGGAACACAAATCATGCGCAGCCCACTGTGAATGATTTGTGTTTCATGTACGCTGTTAAGCATAATGTAATGATTAATTGGCCTGAGGAAATATTGAAATTTATGAACAATGTGTCTCTGTCTCAGTTGAATTTGCTTCCCTACAGTATATTCATTTCACGCATTGTGGATTATTTGCATATCGATGTTTCTGACACCATCATTGTTGAGTATACTGATAAGGATCATCTGGTTGGTCATCTGGTTGGTGAGAGTCTCATTCATAAAATGGGTATATACAAGTATGGTACTACTTGGCAATACCAGGATGACTAAACTACTATTGATCTGGAGCTGTCCAGTGATGATGATCAGGGTGGCATGGGTGATCAGAATGCTACAAATCAGGGGGAGCCCTCTAGGACAGCATCACAGGATTCTGTTTTCGGTATGGCTCAGATGGAAGCTATGGAGCAAAGGCTCAACAACCGCATGGATCTTCATTTTCAAAGGTTGAAGGACTCATACTTTGCAGGTATGGAACAGTATGAAGAGCGTCAAATTGCCTATTCAGATAACCAATCAATCAGTGAGAAATTTGATTCAATCAGCAGCCGAAGCTCAAAATGCCTTCATTCGATCTACTGCTGAAGCTCAGAATGCATTGTTTTGTTCTGAATTTCAGAAGTTGTCTATGCTGATCAGGGGTGACCAGAACATTGTTATTCCTGATGATGAGATTGATCCTCCTCCACCTCAACCATAGTATAGAAGACTTTAGACCTAGGACATCTTACCCTTAGGTTTATTTCTTCATTATTGCACTTTATGGATTCAGTTGTTGTTACTATTTCCAGACTTGCCCTACATTGCTTATCATGCTAATTGATATGGTTATTCTTGTATGCCGTTCTCTTTACCTCTTAGTTATTTTAAATGTCTAAACAAACGCATGTGTTCAAGCCACCGAAAATGAAA
>NC_032015.1:16134160-16135503 GCF_001865875.1 Lupinus angustifolius | reverse complement strand
ATCTTGAAGCTAATTCATCAAACAATTGGTGTAGTGTTTTGTCATCATCAAAAAGGACTATGGGGTCATATTGATGGATCTTCTTGAAAGTGCGCATGTCAAGATAGCACTTTGGAAAGCTCTTTCTATGTTAGGACAACTTGTGATTATAAGAGCTTGAAGATCATCAACAAATCAACGTGCTTAAGTCTCAAGATTGGTATTAGACTTAGACTAGTGATTAGTTTAGGTTGAGTCTAAGGCTTAGGTAAACTCTATACATGTCTCATATGCATAAAACTTTAAATCATTTTAAGTTTTGAGATATGTCATTTATAATATGTTCATGCATCACATAAATACATGTAATCTGTGCATCCTAGGCATATACTTAGTGTTGAACGTGTATAAATTAAGTGCATAACGTATTTGAGTTTTGTAATTTGAAAATACACTTAGAAATATGTTGTTAATCGATTAAGGCATGATTTAATCGATTAACATAAGTTTTTGAAAAGTTGTTGAAACTGAAAACTGGAAAAACAGAATCAGTTATGATTTTAAACCCCGTTAATCGATTAACCAAGGTTTTAATCGATTAATTGGGCTAGCTGCTGAAGTGATTCTTTATAAACTACGTTTTCAGAACTGTAGTCATAACTTGCATGTTGCATTTTTTAGAGAGTTAGAGCATATTTCGTGTTTAGTGTTGCATCTATATGGCATTGCATTTGTGAGATTAGAAAAGAGAGAATTCTATGCTTTAGGATTGAGAGGCATTTCATGTTTAATTTCTCACTATTTCACCTCACATGTTCATGCATTCATTGATGTTTTTGTGAAGATTTTGCATTCTGTAAAAACTGTTTTTAACTAATACATTGTCATTGTATATGAGACTTGTATTAGGGCTTTAGAGTTAGATCTTAATTGTCTGTTTTGAGCATCATAATTGCTTTAGTTTACTCTATGTTTTTGCTGTGAAAAGTGTTGTAACATTGGGAATCTCAAGGTGTCTTACCACCAACGAGATTGTGTTGTATCTTCGATAGCTTAGTGTTCTTGATAGGAAGAATAAGTTCTTGGCTGGGGCTACACCGCGAGAAAGGTTTTCTTGGGCGGTAGGAAGGGAGTCAAACCAAGGAATAAGGTTCTTTAGTTTCAAGTGAATATCTAAGTGTTGTAATTGGAAGATTTGCTTGTAAAACATTATTTCAATTATAGTGAAGAAAAATGTCCCAGATCAGCCGGGAGGCCTGGATGTAGTTTGCAAGTGGACACGCAAACGAACCAAGATAAAAATCATGTTGCAGGATTTTTCTCTCTCTCTTTCTCTCTTTCTCTCTTTATTGCTTTAATTAGTT
>NC_032015.1:16133422-16134060 GCF_001865875.1 Lupinus angustifolius | reverse complement strand
AACCGAATCTGTTTGTAATTTCTGAGCTGATTTAATCGATTAAAGTAATTCTGTTAATCGATTATTTGTATTCTGTTAATCGATTAATCTGGGGTTATTTTTGAATAATTTGTTGTTTTCGAAAAAGCGGATACTCTGACCGCTACACCTCTTCAAACCCCCCTTCTAGGTGTATTTTAGCCACTGATACCTAACAAGAGACTTCTCCGAGGTATTTCCGGAAGACATTCCTGGATTACCTCCTGTAAGGGAGATATAGTTTGCTATCGATCTAGTTCCTGGAACTGGACCAATCTCTATCCCTCCTTATAGGATGGCGCCGTTGGAGCTAACGGATTTGAAGAAGTAGTTGGAAGATCTACTGCAGAAGCAATTTGTAAGACCTAACGTTTCGCCGTGGGGTGCACCAGTATTGTTTGTCAAGAAAAATGATGGTAGCATAAGGTTGTGCACCGATTACCGGCAGCTGAATAAGGTCACCATCAAGAACATGTATCCATTGCCGAGGATTGACGATTTGATGGATCAACTGAGAGGAGCTACAGTGTTTTCTAAGATCGATCTGAGATCTGGATATCAGAAAATACGCGTGACGTCGGAGGATTTTCCGAAAACTGCTTTTCGGACGCGTTATGGTC
>NC_032015.1:16113257-16133322 GCF_001865875.1 Lupinus angustifolius | reverse complement strand
CATCATCCAGTAGAGCCAAGAGAAGCAGTGGTCTTGGAAAAGTTCCCAGCAGGAAGGCTCCGGTGTTGAGAATGTCATCCCCTCCGAATTATGTTGTTGGGTTATGGCATAATGAAGTGGAGGAAGAGGAAGAGGAGGACGAGGTCGTTGAGCTCGTCAATGTAGAGAGCTCAGTGGAGGTGATCGACCTCGTGTCTGACACGGAAGAGGAGGACGAGGTCGTTGAGCTCGTCAATGTAGAGAGCTCAATGGAGGTGATCGACCTCGTGTCTGACACGGAAGAGGAGGAGGACCCGAGTGAGGGGTCCAACATTCCTGGAATCTTTTGAGTTAGCTTGTGGACCAGTCGATGTCCCCTTTTGTTTTTGGTGGGGGTTGAGTTTCTTTTGATTTTGTATATGTTACTGGCGATGTAGTTTCCGCCTTTGCTGACCTAGTATGTATGAACTGACTATGACTAAACCGATTATATACATCATATTATTCAGGAAATTGTGAATCAGGTTAAGTTATCATTCGATAACGATAAGTTGATTTTCAGCATTCGAGTTACTTAAAGTGATGTCCCGGAAATGGAAAGGTTTTTAAAAGGAAACAATTTTATATCACCAATTAAAAAAAAAATTACCCATTTTTCCGCAATGTTTTTCAGAAATATTTTTCGGGGCATTACAAGATACACATTGGAAAGTCTCTATGATTTGGAATCCAATGCAAGTCAAGAACAAGTCAAGCCCATGACCTAACTGTGTGCTCATTTGCCACACTTCTTGACCATGAAGAGTCAAGTATCCTATGCTCACATTCATACTAGGCGTGGGAAACTTGATGGTGAATTAATAAATTAATGGTGGGACCAAATGAGAAGTGCTTATGTAGAATTACTCAAGGTGGGATCTTATGCTAACTATCGATTGAGCCCTGAAGGGGGTTAAGGCTTTTCTTCCATATGTTCACAGAATTTATGCTCTTGACCAAAGACATCAATGAAGAAGGAATCCAAGGTTTCTCAAAGCATTGGGGTCGTGAATTCAAGCAACAAATGACATCCTATGTTACTCACCTTTATTTCCATCTTTAATGTAATAATGTAGGCATATAAGCATATGTAAAATTCTTCTGAGTGTCATAGCCGTGAATCACATGTATAAGGACTTGTTAATGTGTATGTTCTTAGTCAATAAGCATCCTATGATGGATAGCCTTAAAGTAGTGCTTTATGAGTCTTAATTAGGCAAATTATTAGACTTTATTTCCTTGTAATTTCATGGAGGCCAAGCTATGGCAAACCACTATATGTATGTGTGTTGAATGGTGAAATAAACAAGTTAAATTTTGTTTGGAATTGATTTCCTTTAGTTGAGCTAAGGCTCCTAAAACCATACTTGGCTGAACCAAGAATTATCAATCTTATCAAGGATTCTTCCTTATGGCGATTATCACTTGGCTTATCAAACAACTCACTTGTTTGTGGTGCCATCACCCTTCATTCTTCTCCATTTCTTTTATCCTAACAAATATAACTTCGCTACCCACATAACATTAGCTTACACAAAATTTGGCTTGACCAAAACCAATTCTGACCCAGCTAGACTCGGCCAGACCTAGTCGGCCTTAGCCAAGATCAAATAACCTCGGTCAAATCAGCATATGAGGCCAGAATCAGCCAATCTCGGTCAGACTCACACAGACTGGGCCATAAACACTTAGGTACAGTTAGAAATGCCAGCCTGGGCCAGGACTACATCTTGACTTGGCCAAACATCCTCAACTTACAAATTGGCTTGGTCAAAGAGCAATTTGTCTTGGCCGAACTTTTGCCTACAAGTTGTCTCAACCAAAATAACGCTAGCCTAGGCCATGGTTCAAGCAATCCCGGTCAAAGGTGATACATCGTCCAAGATTGATCGCAAACAAAGAACCTTTCCCAAAAGGGTTCACATTAGGATATCCATGGATATATCCATTTGGATCTAACTCATCCAAAAACATACATTGAAAAATGGAGATCAATTATAAGATATGTGGATGTAGTTAATATTAAAAGTTTGTTCTTTAGTACATAATATTTATTAAAAGTTGTAGACCTAGAACTTTAAAAGTCGCATGCATGTAGAATATTGTAAAAAAACTGAGGTTAAAAAAATAGTGTTTTAAAAAAATTAAGAGAATGTTTTAAAAACACTATTTTAAAAGAAACATTGTTTAAAAAGTGATTTAAAGTAAAAGAAAACTATGTTTTAAAAGTATGATTTTAAAAAATATTTTATTGAAACGATGATTTTTAAAAGACTTATTTTCTTCATAAGTGTTTTTAGTTTTAATTAAAAAATTAAATGGATTGGATATCCATCCATCCAAATCCATGAAAATGATGTCACGATTAGATTGGAATCCATCCATTAAGTTTGGATATAGATAATTTAAATTATGATTTAAATTGATTTATATGGATTGGGTGATGACTTTTCATTCATCCATTAGTATCCAAATCTATATCAATCCAAATCCATCAATTTGCCACTCATACTTCTTGAATAAGTTATCATTATTTTTCATAGAACTCTTGTATATAAGCCTTGCTATGTCACTTTCATCGAATCAAATGAGGTTTATTTAAACAGCAAATCACAATATGGTGTGAGAGCCTTCATTTTGAAGGTTGTAGTTACTCTTGTTGCACAATTGCAATTTATGGTTAAGATTCATGGCCAAGATCATTCATAAACACCTTATCATGTTCATATTCTCAAGCTTCTTCAATAAGAAGCCATGACAGAAAGCCTCGAGCAAGAAAGAGATTTGCATCTTATTTCCAACAACAACAATGCAATACCCCATACTACCTTCATCTTGGTGAAAACCCAAGAGTAACACTAATCACACCCTCATTAGATGACACCAACTACTACTCTTGGAGAAGATCAATGAAGAGAGTCCTAATTTCAAAGAACAAATTCAAATTTGTAGATGGATTAATCACAACACCAAATTCTTCAGATCCAAACCTTGATAATGGGGACGTTGCAATACAATGGTAATTTCTTATATCACAAGGTACTTATCGCCCCAAATTTCACAAAGCGTGATCTATATTGACAATGCCCAAGAACTTTGGCAATATTTGAAATATAGGTTCTCTACGAGTGATCACTTTAGAATTTCTAGTCTACTCCAAGAGCTTCACTCGATAAGATAAGGAGACATATGGATATTGAGTTATTTCACTAATTTAAAGACGCTATGGGAAGTTCATGAGTCCTTGAGGCTAATGCCTTTATGTGTGTGTGAAATTAAGTGTAGATGTGGATTTCTTGGAACAGTGAAAGATTATCATGACAAAGAGTATGTGATATGCTTCCCCAAGGGTCTGAATGATGAATTCAACACCACAAAGGCACAAATCCTCTTAATGGAACCTCTTCCCACCATAAACAAAGTTTTATCATTGCTACTTCAACAATAAAGGCAATTTGTTAGGACAGATCTACTAAATCCCAAGATCCTATTCAATACAAAAAATAGCAAACCACAATCAAGCCTAAATGATCAAGGACAACATGGAGATAAAGAGAAAATTTTGAATGAGGAAACTTCATACAAGGCAGATGTAGAGGCAAGGTGTGTGTATTCTGTGGAAGGAAGAGACACATTGCGGACAAATGATATTTTAATCATGGATTACCACCAAATTTCCAACCAAACAAGCCAAGATAAGCAACAAGCATTATCAATAGTGCAACCTGATCACAAAGAACCTAGGGAGTCTCAAGCTTTAGAGAATGTCACAATGAGTTTCAATTTTGGCCCAAAGGAATATGCATAGTTAGCATAATTGTTGCACAATGTTGGCTTTAGGAATCCAAATAACAATATAAACCAATTAAGTGTGAATCCCAAACCAACAAATGAATCCAATGCCCATCTTTCTCATGTAAACAAAGAGGTTACATGTAACATTTCTTTTTGGGTCCTAGACATAGGTGCCACAAACCTCGTTTGTAATGATTTGAGTAAATTTGTTACATTTTACTCCATAAAACCCATCGTCGTTAATTTGACAAATGGTTTTACCACATTTGCATGATTTTCATTACTGTCATTCCTTTTAACTCATTAGTCTTGCATAATGTGCTTTATATTCCTAAAAGTAAATTCAACCTCATCTCCATTTATAAGCTAACAAACTCCATGCATTTCAAACTAATCTTTGATAGTTCAAAATGTTGAATTCATGATATGATTACCTTGAAAATGATTAGACATGTTGAAGTATGGAATAACCTATTTGTTCTTAGAAGGACCTTTAAAACTACTATGGCTAATGAACACAATCTAAAAGCACTATGTAGTGACCCTTATTTTGATTTGTGACACTTTAGGTTAGGACATTCTTCTTCTTCTTCTATATTGAACTCTATATGTAAGGAATATGACTATGTCAACTCCGATTCTGCAAAATTTTGTGATCTATGTCATCTAGGAAAGTAGGAGAGGTTACCTTTTTGAAATAACACAAATAAGAACTTGTATATCTTTGGTTTGGTGCACATGGACATATGAGGACCCTTAGCCAATCCATTTATCTATGAGCACAATTATTTTCTTACTATTATAGATGACTATTTTAGGGACATTTGGTTGTTCCTAATGAAATCCAAAGCCGAGGCTAGGGGATTAAAGAAAGAGTTTGTTGAAATGGCACAAATTCAATTTGATGAAGTAATGAAAGTTATAAGAACATAGAACAGAGCATAACTCTATATGCCTAGTTTATTTAAGGATTATGAAATCATGCACCAAACATTCTATGTTGAGACTCCACAATAAAACTCTATTGTAAAAAAAACGTAGGTACTTACTTAATGTGACTAGAATCTTGCTTTTTCAATCCAAGCTAGGCAACAACTTTTGACTTATGTTGTCCAACATACTGCTTACTTAATCAATAGAGTACCTAACCATGTCCTATCACATAAGACACCTATGAGCTTATACATAATAGGCTACCAAGCCTACTTGAGACTAGAGTCTTTGGTTCCCAATGCTATGCCTCCACCCTTGCTCATCAAAGGAAAAAGTTAACATTTTGAGTGGCACAAAAGGATACATCCTATTTTGACTTGCAAACCAGGGAAATATTCGTTAATGACATTTGATATTCTATGAGCACTTATTCCCTTATTAGTTTGTTGAACCTAGCAATAAAATCATTGACTCTGTCCCTAAGAATACACTTGTCTTCTAATATAAACCACACCCTAGAACGAGACTCTTCTAATTCTAGAGAAGGTGAAATTCAAGGGAATTACCCTTTATCAAGCACGACTAACACTGATACAAATCTCTTAACAATCCAAAGTCCATCAAGGTCAAGTCGCCTTAGACATTCCCCCACTTAGCTACAAAACTTTCATTGTAATGTGCTTAACACACATAACCCTAAGGTCTATGGGTGTTCAAATCCAGACCGGACAAAAAATAATACCGAAAACTGATCTAAAATAGACCGAAACTGTAAAAATCGAATGTGTTTAGATTGTATTGGATTTTTTTGTTAAAGACCAATCGGTCCAGTCCGGTTTTTGGTTTCACCTCTAGGATCCAAACTGATCCATACTGGAAGGTGAACTCGACTTCTACCTCTTCTGATTGTCTTGGAGTCGCCACTACGCTTTTTGCGGTTAAAATGTAAAAAACTCTCGTTTATGCCAAATTTGGATAAAAAATGGTCTTTGAATAGAGACTCTGAATTTGGAAGTCGATTGCGGATAGGGGAAGGTATTAGCACCCCGTCCGTCCGTATTAAAATGGTACCCTCACTAACAACACAAATTTTTATACCCTTAATACTTATTCATTTAAAATTCAATTAGTAAAACCAAATATTTTTTATATTTTTTTATTTGTATCTGACAAGAGGTTATCCTGCTCCTACGTATCTCCGGGTGCAATAGGGAAATCAAGACTACGTAGTTCTTAGTTCGAAAATTGCTCAGCTACTTTGGTTAATTGTTAGTGATTTAGAAAGTATCGATAAGTCTAGAAATATTAATTTATTGAATCGATTAATATATAATTGTTTTGACTGAATACGACTAATAATTTAGAAGTGATGTTGGTCATAGACTTTCTCCTCATTTTTAGGGGAGTTAGAGACGACTCGAACCATGACTTCACTATTCAAATCTTCTAAAATTTATTTGGTAAAAATAGTTTCTAATTATTTATACATATAGAATTTAGTGATAAAATGACTTATTAATTATCTATATATGGAATTAATAGATTAGAGATGGTGTTGGTTGTAGACCTTCTTCTCATTTTCGAAGAAGTTAGAGATAACTCGAACCATAACCTTACTATAAAAATTCCATAATTAATTATATAATATAATATATATATATATATATATATATATGGGGATTTAATTTAATGTGAGTAGGTATCCTACAAGAGCCCGAATGGTATGAATGGGCCTGAAACCTTTTGATCCAACAAATAAACAAATTTATAGAAAAGCAAAAAAGTAACAAAAAAAGAATTAAAAGAAAAATTAACAAATACAAATTAAAAAATATAAGGGAATGACTTAATTTGGGTAGGTCATTCTCCTCTTCATTTCACGTGTTCTAGGGAGAAAATCCCTAATTCCCTCTTTAACATCTCATCTCCATCTATGGCAGCGAGGAACGATGGCAATCCTGGTCCCGAATGAGTTGCGGTAATGAGGAGCCCATGGTCGTGGCACTGAAGCATACCCCAGCGAAAAAGGTGGGCACATTTCCATACCCATAGAAGTTCCAATCCGTCTTTGCTGGATCCGGTTGATGCCCGAGGCACCGAGGCTGTGATCTGCATCGAGGACTAGATGATGGCAGGGGTGGCGCGACGGTGGCAGCGGTAAGGGTGGGTGGAGGTTGTGGGTCTTCAATTCCGGTGAGTGAATAGCACCGCAGAGAGAAGGTTGTGGTCTTCACCCATACTTCCTCTACAAATTCGTGTCCTCTACAACATGACACCGGCTATGGAGCACCGGTGGTGCCAAGGGCCAAGCCTAATCATCCTAGGAGTCACGGCCAGGGGTAAACCCCTAATTTTTCGTTTCTCCTTTCCCGCAACCTCCACTCTTCTTTCTTCTTCGTTTAATGGCGGTGACACGGTTGTTATGGTGAGGTGCGGTGGTTCGAGGTTCAGGTCGCGGTGGTTTAATGGATTCACGATGAAAGAATGGTATCTCTTGAGGTAGTGGTTTACGGTGGTTCCGAATCGATAATTTATTATCGCGGTGGCTCACGGTGGTTCCAAATCGAAGGTGAACTCATCTTCTTCTTTACTTTTTATTTTTTATTCGGTCCAATCATCTTTTTCCTTTCATTTTTACTTTTCGTTTTATGAATCGATAGCTATGGCATCTGCAACTGCTTCCTTCTTTTCAGATAGATTATTTTCTAATTATGTTAATATGCAGTTTGAAACATTATTTAAGATGTTTATCAAACCGGGATAGTAACCATGGTTCTTGCGCTGGTAATGACGGAGATGTCGTTGGCCCGTGAGTAATTGCTCTTGGACTGTCCGGAAGTATTGACTATTAGCCTCACTAAAGACTTCTCACACAAAGTGATGTCAACACAGGTTGGTATTTTTTACTTTAACAACCATCCAATGCTTCAGAATATGTATCTTAGATGTATGAATCTCATTTGATATATAGGTTATCCTAAGGGTATTTTATTTTACTTGTAATTATGTAATGAAAATGATAGTTGCCTTACCTGAATGTGTTCTTATCTACACGTTGATGTTATTGACTCCTTGCTGAGTTCCTGCCTTTTGTTCTCGGGTTCCTGCCTCTGTGTGTATTTGGACTATTGTGTATCTGCTCAATCTTTTCTATTTTTTTCTGTCGTTTTGTGCACAAATTGAGACATGCCTTTTATAGATGGTTGTAGGTCATTAGCTGGTTTGTGAAAACTTTCTGACTTACCAACAATATGTAACATGCCATGACCTATTGGTTTTCTGATTCAATGCATTGAAGCTGCCATTTAGGTTGATTGTGTAACTGAAAGCATAATATTTGCATCTGTTTAATTGCTCTGGTTTATCCCTTTTTACTCATTGATATTGCCATTCATGAGGATACTTTAATAAAGCATAAATGAATAGCTTCTGGATGCCTTACTGCCATTTTGAGATTCTTGGCTGGTATACTTAGTCTCACTGATTGCCCTCTCTGAAATTACTCAAATAATTACTCCATGATTATGAGCCTGTGTAACTGTTGAGAGGTTCTTTGTTTGCCTTTCACATAAACTTCCTGGTTGTCTGCTTTTTATTTGTGTAACTGAAGGTACCTCTGGATTATTCTCTAGTCTTTTAAGGCTGCCCAGTTATTTGTTGGTTCATAGTTAGAAGTGTAATTGCTTGATCATTGTCATCTCTTTGTAGGAACGAAATCAACAGACTTATCAATGTACTCTGCTCCGGTCCCTAGTAACCTTCAGGTGTTTTTGGGAATACACCAACGCTGAAGTGGCCATTAGTCGACTTCAAGAAAAGATAACACCATCCCACTTCTATCACCATACTTTGCAAGAAAAGGTAAGTGCCTAAACTGTGTTAATATGCTCATTTCTCAAGCAATTAATCAGATAGATGTCACATTCAGCTTGTACATGTGTTACACCCTTATAACTGAATTGCACTTTTTGCAGATCAAACCAACGTAGACATCATGGGTGATGAACACATTGACTGATCCAACAAGGGGATAATGAAAATCATGTGACTTTACACAAACTGAATCAGTCTTTACCTATAACCCTCTGGCTTAATTTTAGTGATAATTTTGTAGGATATGTTATTAGCCTATGTTGATTATTCGAGTAGGAATCAAACTCAGATTTTAATTATTTAGCTTTTTGAGGGATACAAACTTTTATTGGTCTTTAGGACTTTTGTTTCTTCTTGCCTTATACTGGTTGTACCGTTGGATTGCCTCTTCAAATTGTTTCTCATTTCACCAAGATGTGAACCCCACGAGCATGTAACAAATTGTAATCCCGATGCAGCTTCCTTACTTTGAATTACTCAAACAGGCTATGCATGATTACTAAATCAAGGCCTTTATATTGTTGCCTCAAAAAATTCTTGATATGTGGTGCACTTGTATACCCATATTTATTGTGGTTGGTTATCACATGATCATATTAATATAAAAGTTATTGTCTGCTCCTAGTAAAATTGTAATCATACAACAAACTCTTCTTTTTTTTCAAAAATGTCAAAATCATGTTCTAAGTAGAGTGAAAGCTGGCTGTTGTGTATAAATTAATCTAAGTTAGAAGACATAGTTGATTTTTTTGGCATTACCTATATATGAATCATATACAACAATATTAATCTGCAACTTAATTATCCAAATGCTCTCGTGAATTATGAAACGATGTTATATTTTTTTTTTGAGTTTTGCACCAAAGATAAAAAGTAAAGGTAGGACAAAATTGGGTGTTCACAGCCACTCTTTACTTATTGCTTACTAGATAGCAAATAAACCGATGTTTGAGTGTTATCTTTGTAAGCAATTAGTAAAGAAATGAACGCAAATTTTGTTACAAATAGGCGAAAGCAGTGATCACGACACAAAATCTGACAGAGAACGTGGTGTTTATTAATGGGTCATAATATAACAATAATAAATGTGAGAACACAAGTCGGGTTTTGCTTGAATAAAAGGTGGGTGCGAGAACGTAGACTGGGTACTGCTTGAACTCGATAAGGTAAAAAGGTAAAGTGAGAACGCAGGTCGGGTACTGCTGGAACTCGATAACATAAAAAAGGTAAAGCGAGAACGCAGGTAGGGTACTGCTGGAACTCGATAACATAAAAAAAAGTAAAGCGAAAACGCAGGTCGGGTACTGTTGGAACTCGATGATATAAAAAAGGTAAAGCGAGAATGCAGGTCGAATACTGCTGGAACTCGATAACATAAAAAAGGGTAAAGCGAGAACGCAGGTCGGATACTGCCGGAACTCGATGATATAAAAAGGTACATTGAGAATGCAGGTCGGGTATTGCCGGAACTCCATAAGATAAACAGGTAAAGTGAGAACACAGGTCGGGTACTGCCAAACTCACCTATCCGTAGGTTGAGAGGGATTGAGTTGGCTTGAGCTAGCGTACTTTCTACCCATTGTGGCCTAAAACTAATTTTTTTGCAACGAATTTCATGAATGGATGCATAATATAAATGAGATGCTTTTTTAGTTTGTGTATATGTAGTACGAAGTAGGTGATTTTTGCTTGCAATGTTTGCATTATTTATTGACAAAATCATGATTTATTTTATTTTACAAGTCTGTCATCTTTGAATTTGATTTTGAGCATCCTTACAACCTGAAGTTTCGACTTCATTGAGTGTTGAAACTCAAGTAATAACTCTTTTATATCGACATGATTTCGGTTCTTCTTTACGGATAGCCAGACTGCTCGATTACTTGTTTTGATTGATTATCGCAAAAGGTCATATTATTATTCATCAATGTATTTTTATAAAAACAACTCATGCATTATTATAAGAGGGATAATGAACGAGGTAGGAAATTGTATTGGTATTAACATATGGAAGTACAAATTTGAAGGGGTTTTAGGAATGGGGTATGACATCTCTTTCAACTTTCTATAACAATAATAACATTAATTTCCCATTTCCAAGATTCGAACTTCGTTAAATTTTTGTTTCCTCAAAACTTTTGCCCCAGTGTTTTTGCCAAAAGCGCAATTGTTCAACAGATTTGCCCTTGCGTCTTGCTATGAATTTATTGGATGGGACTGATCATTCAATAAATTGCCCCCAGTATTTGCTCATCAATCTGAATCCTCTGAATCACTCCATAATCTGCTTCGGGACCTTTGCTGCAAATTTATTGGGGGAGCTTGCTCATCCAATAAATTTGCCCTAGTATCCTATTCTGATGTTTTCCTTAGTGATAACTCTTCCGTTTGAGGACGACTTTCTTCGATAATAATCCCTGACTTTTGCTTAGGCCGCCCTTCCAGGTTTTCGACCTAACGGGAAGTTCTTTTTTCTCATTTTTACTTGTTAGAAATATTGGCGTAATGATCACTTTGTGCGAGTGTTGGTTTAATAACATGAATGCATTTAAAACACTTCTCTTTGGAGTCAGTTTGCTTTTTACCCTAGCATGGTTCCAAACAAATTATTCCTCAACAAGGACTTTTCGGGCTTGAATCCTGGCCTGGCTAAATGGCTGTCAAGAAAATAGATATTAATGCTCAAATTGTGTTCCCCTTCCCACTACATCTCCTTTTCTCCAATTTCCTATTTCCAATTATTTCTCTTGTGATTTTATTGCTTCGTTTTTTTTATACGATTCAGGGTCTAGTATGTTTTTTGTCCTAATTTTTGCCTAAGATCTTAGCGGACCTTTTCTCATTTTTGATATTTCTAGACTCTCACTTATTTGATTAGAAGCACTATTCTTTTGAATTTTGAGGAATATTTGAAAAACTACCCTTCCCCGGTCATTAATGTTTTTTCGAGATTTTTATTTTGATCATCCTTCATAAAGTCTGGGCTAAAATAGGGTGACTAGGGATATCTTCATAAGTGTTTAGGGGTTACAAAGAAGCACAAGTATCTGAGAATTTACAGCTTATGGGAATTTGTCTACGTCATTCTCCATTTTCACCTAAACATGCATGCAACTTTATGAATAATGATTGTGCTCATTACAATAATATTCCTAAGAAATTGAGTTTATTCCTAAGATAATGGGCCTCCATCATAACATTCAATTGATCCTCTATCTTTCACGCTCGTATCAAGGCTTCCTGATATTCCTTCAAGGTAGCCCATGCTTGGCTGGCCTATAGATTTTCTATTTTTGATTCCAGAATGTGGACATCATGTTGGGTAGTATGTAGGGCTCGTCCTCAGGCTTTCAGTTGATAGGCCATGTCGGCCATCTGTTCATCTTTCTCCCTTCCAGATCTGATGAGTTCAGTTATTTTTTCATCTTTTTCCTTACCAGCTCGGATTAGATGGCACTTATCGGATGACGAGCACATGCTGGCATAGTCCCGTTTCAAACTGATTTCCTCCTTTTTCTGGGCAGAGACGGATTTGTTAAGCTTTTCAACCGTCAGTTTATACTTTTCAATCTCATCTCGAGCCTCTTCCAACTTGGCTTCTAGAAGCTTGTTCTGACTAATGAGTAGCAGTTCATTTTGGGATGGCCCAACTGGTTCTTTCGGTGCTTCGGGTGGTGGTAGCATAGCATATTTCATTCTTTCATTTCTCCACCTTTTATATTCTTCAGTGTAATAGGCTTGGTGTTCTCCAAGTTCATTCTTCTGCAGAGATGAATATTTCTCAGAGAATTCCTCACAGAAATGAGAACTTCCCTGGTGGTTTCTTTATCTTTATACCAGATTGTAATCCCTTGCAGCTTTTCCTGATGTACAACATTTATTCCCCATTTCAGTTTCCCAAGTACAAGGGCCGGGCTAAAAGAGATGCATCCTCGAGGGCCCACCAACATCATGTTTGGATATTCTCCGCATGAGTACATTATTGCATGGTGTTTATCATACAAGCAACATTTTGTCCCAAAGTTCCTAGGGGTTACTTCTTTGAACAGCTTCTTCCAATAAGACAATTGCATAGGTTTGATTGCAATGTTTCTGAACCTACGCAGAGGGTATCTGCTCCAATCTGGGTATTGGTGATGTACAAACCGAGTAACCATCCATACATAGAGCAACTGCACACAACATCGGACTTTGTGGTAACCCTTCTAATGACACCTTTGAAATGACAAGAGAATCTCTATGATCACCGCTGGTACTAGATTAACTCTGAATCTCTTGACTCTGACGAAGACATCCATCGCTGTGTGGTCCATCATATCATAGACAAAAGGAAATAAGACCATGCCATATATCGCTAAAGAAAATGTGGGTTTGAATAACTCCCAATTTCCTTGTTCAGTCATCTTGACAAGATAATTCTTCAAAAAGGTAGTCTTTAGCCCATAAACTTCTCCTTGTTTGATTATCTGGTATGGACCTGGACGTACCCCAATCAACTTCTCGATATAATCCTCTGTGATATTCTGATTATCACTATACTGATACAACTTGAGCCTGTTTGATAATTCGATATCCACGATGGAAGAACTGATATCAAGGAGGACTTCATACTCTTCCACAGTTGGGGATGCATCTATATTTGGGAATTCAAAGACATGTAGAGTAGTATTCTAGTATTGGATCATATCCTTCATGGCCTTTAAGGTCTCTGTATCAACTGTGATGAAAAGAAGGTCGGACAATCTTCCATACTCTCTGGCCAACTGATCCTGAACCTCTTGAGAGATCTTGGGGACTAGATCTGTTAGACAACTCACATCAACAACTTGCAACTCCACCATTACTCCTTTCTTCACTGACAGAGTGCTGACAGAACCCACAACTTGAGAATCAGTCTTCATGTCTTACTATACCAGTTTTCTCTTCGACAAAATAATCTGAAAAAGTATGATGATTGTAAAGGTGTTAAATAAATGAAAGAAAGAATGCATGGATGAATGCATGAATGAATGATATGCATGATGTATACCCCCTAGGATAGTGGTCCCTATTTAGGGGTAGTAAAATCTTGAATATAATTTATTATATTATTATTTCATAAGTCAATATGGTGATATAAACTTATCCCTAGAGCCTTGAGGATACTTTAATAAAGCATAAATGAATAGCTTCTGGATGCCTTACTGCCATTTTGAGATTCTTGGCTGGTATACTTAGTCTCACTGATTGCCCTCTCTGAAATTACTCAAATAGTTACTCCATTCATGCTGATTATGAGCCTGTGTAACTGTTGAGAGGTTCTTTGTTTGCCTTTCACATAAACTTGCTGGTTGTCTGCTTTTTATTTGTGTAACTGAAGGTACCTCTGGATTATTCTCTAGTCTTTTAAGGCTGCCTAGTTATTTGTTGGTTCATAGTTAGAAGTGTAACTGCTTGATCTTTGTCATCTCTTTGTAGGAACAACATCAATAGACTTACCAATGTACTCTGCTCCGGTCCCTAGTAACCTTTTGGTATTTTTGGGAATACACCAACGCTGAAGTGGCCATTAGTCGACTTCAAGAAAAGATAACACCATCCCACTTCTATCACCATACTTTGCAAGAAAAGGTAAGTGCCTGAACCGTGTTAATATGCTCATTTCTCAAGCAATTAATCAGATCAATGTCACATTTAGCTTGTACATGTGTTACACCCTTATAACTGAATTGCACTTTTTGCAGATCAAACCAACGTAGACGTCATGGGTGATGACTGCATTGACTGATCCAACAAGGGGATAATGAAAATCATGTGACTTTACACAAACTGAATCAATCTTTACCTATAACCCTCAGGCTTAATTTTAGTGATAATTTTGTAGGATTTGTTATTAGCCTATGTTGATTATTCGAGTAGGAATCAAACTCAGATTTTAATTATTTAGCTTTTTGAGGGATACAAACTTTTATTGGTCTTTAGGACTTTTGTTTCTTCTTGCCTTATACTGGTTGTACCGTTGGATTGCCTCTTCAAAGTGCTTCTCATTTCACCAAGATTTGAACCCCACGAGCATGTAACAAATTGTAATCCCGATGCAGCTTCCTTACTTTGAATTACTCAAACAAGCTATGCATGATTATTAAATCAATGCCTTTATATTGTTGCCTAAAACAATTCTTGATATGTGGTGCACTTGTATACCCATATTTATTGTGGTTGGTTATCACATGATCATATCAATATAAAAGTTATTGTCTGCTCATAGTAAAATTGTAATCATACAACAAACTCTTCTTTTTTTTCAAAAATGTCGAAATCATGTTCTAAGTAGAGTGAAAGCTGCCTGTTGTGTATAAATTAATTTAAGTTAGAAGACATAGTTGATTTTTTTGGCATTACCTATATATGAATCATATCCAACAATATTAATCTGCAACTTCATTATCCAAATGCTCTCGTGAATCATGAAACGATGTTCTATTTTTTTTTTTAGTTTTGCTCCAAAGATAAAAAGTAAAGGTAAGACAAAATTGAGTGTTCACAGTAGTCTAATAATATATAAAGTCAGATCACTGAACCATCATTATCAAACATTTAATCATTTTAGTCAAGACACGATATTTTAATATTAATAACTAAAATAATTAAATGATGAAATCCATAACAGTGAAGACAATTCACCCTTCTTTAATCATTTTGTCTAAGGATCCTTTGGAGACGTCAATGCTACATTCTAATACCACTATATCTAATGTTTCTCATTCACCTGAGTTTATGATGTGAACCTCTTCAGGAGATTCTAAAAACGATCTTTTCTTGGTTGGTGTTTGCTTATTTAAGGCCACGGTTTGTAGTGTTTAGGTTTGTGTTTGGATTAATGAGGAGGA
The DNA here is from genome assembly GCF_001865875.1 of Lupinus angustifolius. Taxonomy (NCBI): domain Eukaryota; kingdom Viridiplantae; phylum Streptophyta; class Magnoliopsida; order Fabales; family Fabaceae; genus Lupinus; species Lupinus angustifolius. Next base: position 16,117,834 of record NC_032015.1, on the reverse strand, counting down.
GATTTGTCCCTAGTTCATACCAAAGGGATATCCACAACAAACTCCAAAGACTCACTCAAGGGTCTAAGAGTGTGGATGAATATTTCAAAGAGATGGAATTAGCCTTGCTAAGGTCACTTTGAGGAGGATAGGGAGGCTACAATGGCAAGGTTCTTGCATGGTCTAAACAAAGAAATTCAAGATATTGCTGAGCTTCAACACTATGTTGAATTAGATGACTTGGTTCAACAAGCCATGAAAGTGGAGCAACAACTTAAGAGGAGAAAATCAAAATTTTCCTCAAGTTCTAGTTCAAAGTTTCAAAGTTCCAAATGGGTGGATAGAACCAAGAAGGAGGGAGTATCATTCAAAGGTAGTGCATCAACTACCAAAGAAGCCGTGGCCACAAGCCAAGGCAAACAACCAATGGGTTCTAATCAAAGGAGCCGAGATGTAAAATGCTTCAAGTGCTTAGGCCTTGGACATATTGCTTCTCAATGTCCTACAAGGAGAACTATGATCATAAGAAATGGGGAAGTGGAGTCTCAATCCGAGAACTCTAGTGATGAGGAGGAAGATGATCATGAGGAGGAAAGTGTTACCATTCCCGAAGGTGACTTGTTCATGGTGAGGAGGCTCTTAGGAAGCCAAATCAAGGAGGAGGATGCAAGTCAAAGAGAAAACATCTTTCACACAAGATGTATTGTGGATGGTAAGCTATGTTCACTAATTATTGATAGTGGAAGTTGTGCTAATGTGGTTAGTGCAAGATTGGTGTCAAAACTTAATCTTGTGACTAAGTCACATCCCACTCCTTACCGTTTGCAATGGTTAAGTGAAGTTGGGGAAATGATTGTTAATAAACAAGCTGAAATTTGCTTTTCAATTGGGAAGTACATGGATTCGGTTGTGTGTGATGTGGTGGACATGGATGCTAGCCATTTGCTCTTGGGCCGTCCATGGCAATATGACAAGAAAACCACACATGATGGCCGAACTAACAAGTTTTCTTTTGAGCACCAAAACCGCAAGGTTGTGCTATCACCTTTGTCTCCTAAGCAAGTGAGTGAGGATCAAAAAAAATTGAGAGAAAAGATTGAGTTGGAGAGAAAAGAAAGGGAGAGAGAAAATTTGAGTGAAAAGCCAAGTGAAAAGAAAATCAAAATGAGTGAAAAGAAAGAAACAAGCAAAAGCAAAAAGAGTGAGATGACAAAAAAAGAGAGTTATATGGCAACAAAAGGAGAGATAAAGCAAGCTTTGATTTCAAAGCAACCATTATACCTACTCTTTAGTAGGGAGTTTTGCCTAACTTCTAACCCTTCTAATGAAGGAAGTTTGCCTATGTTTGTTGAAAATCTTTTGCAGGAATTTGGTGATGTCTTTCCAAAGGAAGTACCTCACGGGTTGCCACCATTGAGGGGTATTGAGCATCAAATTGATCTCATGCCGGGTGCATCTTTGCCTAATAGGCCAGCCTATAGGTGTAACCCAACCGAGACCAAAGAAATCCAACACCAAATTGAGGAATTGATGGAAAAGGGATGGGTTCAAGAGAGCCTAAGTCCTTGTGCGGTTCCAATCATATTGGTACCCAAAAAGGATGGTACTTGGAGGATGTGCACTGATTGTAGAGCCGTAAATAACATAACGGTAAAGTATAGACATCCTATCCCTAGACTAGATGATATGTTGGATGAATTGTATGGAGCCACAACTTTTTCAAAAATCGATTTAAAAAGTGGCTACCATCAAATTCGGATCCGAGAAGGTGATGAATGGAAAACAGCTTTTAAAACTACTTATGGTTTATATGAGTGGCTTGTTATGCCATTTGGGCTAACCAATGCCCCAAGCACTTTCATGCGTTTAATGAATCATGTTTTAAGAGAATTTTTGGGTAAATTTGTGGTGGTTTACTTTGATGATATCTTAATTTACTCCAAAACTTTAGATGAGCATCATGAACATCTAAAGGCTGTTTTGATTGTTTTGAGAAAAGAAAAGTTGTATGCCAATATGGAAAAATGTACTTTTTGTGTGGATCATGTGATTTTTCTTGGGTTTAAAATTAATGCTAATGGGGTCCATGTGGACCAAGAAAAGATTAAGGCCATTCAAGATTGGCCAACTCCCAAAACCGTGACTGAGGTTAGGAGTTTTCATGGATTAGCAAGCTTCTATAGGAGGTTTGTTAAAGATTTTAGCACCTTGGCTTCACCCCTAAATGAACTTGTTAAAAAGAATGTTGTTTTCCATTGGGGTGAAAGACAAGAAGAGGCCTTTAACCAACTTAAGGCCAAACTTACTAGTGCACCTGTTTTATTGCTTCCAAACTTTGCTAAATCTTTTGAGTTAGAATGTGATGCTTCTAACATTGGAATTGGAGCTGTGTTAATGCAGGAAGGTCATCCTATTTCTTATTTCAGTGAGAAGTTAAGTAGGGCAGCCCTTAATTACTCCACCTACGATAAGGAATTGTATGCCTTGGTAAGGGCACTACAAACTTGGCAGCATTACCTACTCTCTAAGGAGTTTGTGATTCATAGTGATCACGAATCCCTTAAGTATCTTAAGGGCCAAGGTAAGTTAAACAAGAGACATGCAAGATGGGTAGAGTTCTTGGAACAATTCCCATATGTGGTGAAACACAAGAAAGGCAAGGCCAATGTGGTGGCCGATGCCCTTTCTAGGAGGCATACTTTGCTTTCCACTTTGGAGACCAAACTATTTGGTCTAGAATGCATAAAGGAGCAATATGAACATGATAAAGACTTTTCACAAATATATGCTTCTTGTGTGCATTCGGCCCATAATGGATATTTTAGGCACAATGAATTTTTATTCAAAGAAAAACAATTGTGTGTGCCTAAAAGCTCCATTAGGGATGTTTTGGTAAGGGAATCCCATGAGGGGGGTCTTATGGGGCACTTTGGTGTACAAAAGACTTTAGACATGTTGAAAGAACACTTTTATTGGCCACGTATGAAACAAGACGTGTAAAACTTTTGCGAAAAACGCATAACATGTAAAAAGTCTAAGTCAAGGGTCATGCCACATGGTCTTTACACCCCATTAACCGTCCCAGATTCACCTTGGATGGATATATCCATGGACTTTGTTTTGGGGCTGCCCAAGACAAAGAAAGGCAATGATTCAGTCTTTGTGGTTGTTGATAGATTTTCAAAAATGGCACATTTTATTCCATGTAGAAAGATTGATGATGCTAATCATGTTGCTGACTTATTTTTCAGGGAAGTGGTAAGACTCCATGGAATACCACAAAGCATAGTAAGTGATAGGGACGCCAAGTTCTTTAGTCACTTCTGGAGGACCCTATGGGGGAAGCTTGGCACTAAGCTCCTCTTTTCAACTACTTGCCATCCCCAAACGGATGGGCAAACTGAAGTAGTGAATAGGACTCTTTCCACCCTCTTAAGGACCATAATCAAAAAGAATTTAAGGTCATGGGAGGAGTGTTTACCTCATGTTGAGTTCGCATACAATAGAGCAACTCATAGCACTACTGAATTTTCTCCTTTTGAAATTGTTTATGGTTTTAAGCCACTAACACCTCTTGATTTGTTGTCTATTCCTAATTAATCTATTTTGAAGCACAAGGATGGATGGGCCAAAGCAGAATATGTTCAACAATTACATGAGCAAGTCAAGATTCAAATTGAGAAAAAGAACGCAAGCTATGCAAAACAAGCCAACAAGGGGCGTAAACAAGTGTTATTTGAACCCGGAGATTGGGTTTGGGTACATATGAGGAAGGAAAGGTTTCCTGAACAAAGGAAATCCAAACTTCTTCCAAGAGGAGATGGTCCATTTCGAGTGTTGCAGAAAGTCAATGACAATGCCTACAAGCTTGAACTTCCAAGTGAGTATGGTAACATAAGTGCTACTTTTAATGTGTATGACTTAACCTTTTTTGATGTAGGTGATGGAGACTTAATTTCGAGGTTGAAATCCCTTCAAGAATGAGGGGATGATGTGAACCCGAATGAACCTAAGGATGAGTTGAGGAATTAAGGCATTTTCATAGATTTCCATTGTTTTCATTAATGTATTATTTGAATTGGGAGCCTTTCGGTTGTACTTGGTCCTAAGGCCGTGGCTTGCCCCTATAAGTGTATCTTTTAACTTTGAATAAGATAAGTTTAATTTCGTGTGAAAAGACAAGGTTTATTCCTTCTTGTGTGAGAGTGTCTTCTCCTAACTTCTTGGCTGAACCAAGATTACAAATTCTTATCAAGAACCACGTTCTTGTGGCGAATAGCACCCGACTTATCAACATCATTGTTGTGGCGCCATCATCCTTCTACCTTAACCATCTTCATTTATCCAAAACATTTCAATTCGGCCTAATTTCATCTTCAAAGATAACCCATCAAAACCGTGGGTTCCCTTGCACCAAACACGATAGATTGTTGTAAAAAGGATCTCCTTAAGAGGTTCTCACATCAAGTGGCATCAGAGCTTAGGCTCTTGCTTGGTGTTTTTGAAGTTACATCAACTCTTGCAAACCGTGAGTTCTTGTTCAAAGCAAAAAGTTTTCTGCCAAAACTTTTTCTTGCACATTTTGTATTCTGTTTTTG
>NC_032015.1:16111254-16113157 GCF_001865875.1 Lupinus angustifolius | reverse complement strand
TTGTGTTGTTTACCATACAAAAAGTCTCAAAAGAAGCCTTACCTTTTCTGCCTACAAAACCGAAAATCAAAGTGCCATATTTTTATTGAAAGTTGGGTGATTTTCTTGTCACAAAAATGTGTGTTCTGTTTTGGTTCATTCAAGGAACCTTGGAGAGAATAGTGAGTTGAGTGATTGAGAGAAACACTAGTGAGGTTTGAGGGTTTTTACATTATCCACAAACACTTTGAGAGTTTTCATCTTCCACAAACACATGAGTGAAACACCAAGAAAGTGAGTGAAAATGTCTAGTTTGAAAGTAGTTCCAAAAAGAGACTTGTTCATGGTGAGGAGGCTTCTTGGAAGTCAAATCATAGAAAGTGAAGCAAGCCAAAGAGAAAACCTTTTTCAAACAAGATGCCTAGTGGAAGGCAAACTTTGCTCTCTAATCATAGATAGTGGAAGTTTTGCCAACATGGTTAGTACAAGATTAGTCTCCAAACTAAATCTTGAGACTACACCACACCCTACTCCTTACCAAGTACAATGGCTAAGTGAGGTTGGGGAAGTGCTTGTTGATAAACAAGCCAAAATTCACTTTTCAATTGGTAAATATATTGACTATGTCATTTGTGATATGGTAGACATGGAGGCGAGCCATTTGTTGTTCAGCCGCCCATGGCAGTTTGAAAAGAGAACTACTCATGAAGGGTACACTAACAAGTTTTCCTTTGAGCACCAAAACCGCAAGGTTGTGCTATCACCTTTGTCTCCTAAGCAAGTGAGTGAGGATAAAAAAAATTGAGAGAAAAGGTTGAGTTGGAGAGAAAAGAAAGGGAGAGAGAAAATTTGAGTGAAAAGCCGAGTGAAAAGAAAATCAAAATGAGTGATCTTTATGATCTTTATGAAGATTGGGTTGGGTGGCTTCTCCTTGATGTTCTTTATGAGGAGCATAAGTACATTTAGTCCAAGTTTGGGCCTTGTTCTTGGCTTGGGCCCACTTATGCCTAATAGCTCATTCTTTGGAATCTTGGGCATTTTCTGGATCACATCAGTTTACGTAAGCTTATTTGTCTAGCAAATGAACTTGTTCCCCCATCATCTCCTTCAATCTTGAAATCTTTTATCTTAAATATGCCAATAACAATCAAGACAACAAATTAAATTCTAATCTACCTAAAACTAACAACTACTTTGATAAACAATTTTTAATGCAAAAGTACACATATGAGTTTCAATTGGAGAACAGTAGAAAAAAATAATATATATATTATATATACTATAAGATATTGGTTTTGGAACTTTATGCGAAAGAATACCTAAATAAATAAATAAACCACATTAAAATAGTTGCACTATCACTGACCAAATACAGAGTGAATTTATTCAACGTAAATCAAGAATTGTTTTGGGGTAATTAAATGCAAACTCTCATTTTAGTACTTGGAGTTGTAAAAACCAGTCATTTTATTCTATGAAATTATCATATTAGTACTTCAAATTGTAAGCATAGGACATATTAATCACTCATAACAACCATTACTCACCTAACTAATTTAACTGCTGCATTTCAATTTCTGGGACTAGTATATTAATTTCTTAAAGTCAGTGACTAAAATGACCCGTGGTAACAAGTTTAGTTGTAAAATGGTAAATTATTATTCTAATAAACAGTGTTGTTAAAACCGTACCGGTTATCAAACCGGTCAGGGTATTGGTATAGTGGTACAATGGTTCAACCAGTGGTTTAGTAATTAAACCGCATGCCGGTTAAACCGGACATACCTACTTATATTTATATATATATAAACCTATAACAAAAAAATTCCAAATAGGTAGATACTCAAATTTATAATCCATATTTATAATCTACTCAAAATTCACATAAATAAACAACTTTAAGTCTTTAACAAATTCAAAGTCT
>NC_032015.1:16080336-16111154 GCF_001865875.1 Lupinus angustifolius | reverse complement strand
ATAAGTTCACAACTCACTCTACAAAACAAATAAATTTGGAGTTTTCATATTTAACACCAAAGAGTCAAAGTTGTCTCATATGAATATTATACTTTTCTACCAAATCCTATCTTCAGACAGTACTCCAAGATTACACAAATGTCACTGAGATTACACACGAATATTACGGAACCAAAAGATGTAATCTAAGTATGTCTTGGAAGTATGTGCCTTGAAAAGGGTTGAAGAAGAGTTGGAAAGATGGGTCACCTTGTAATTGATTTTTAATTTTTTAAGTTTTTTTAAAAAAAAAAATGTGTATATAAACCGGCCGGTTTAGTAAAATACTGGTCGGTTCACCGGTTTTGACCAGTTTTGATATTTGGCCGGTTCAACACCTGTACCGTACCGGTTAGGGGCCCGGTTCACCGGTTTTCCAGTTGAACCGGCCAGTACAAAACGGTTTTTATAACTATGCTAATAAAGGTAACTGCAACTACAAGCTCAGCCAAGTTTCTTAAAACTAAAACAGTAAAGAATTAAAAAAATAAGTTTCAACATAGCTTGCAATCATTAGCACATCATTGCTTCAGAGGGTAATGATAATGTATTGAATATTTGCATACATAATGGGGTAATTCAATCAAGTAGTTGTTTTGGTTTCATATTTAAAAACTATTTCATCCCACAACTACCAGCATATTATAGAAAAGGATTTGACTTTGTTAAATGTGAAAGGGGGAAGGAATACTAATTGTTTTCATGCGGTGACAGTAAGAGAAACAAAACAATTTCATGAATTATTGAATTTAAGGGGGTGGAGTATGAAGGAAAAATTGATTACCTTGTTATCTAATAGGATTCCTCTCCAGTACTAAACTCTCCGGTACTTGGAATATGAGGGGATGTTTTTTTTTAATTATTTAATTTAAAAATAAACTAAAATTTGAACTATTAAAAAATTATTTTTGCCATATATCATAATCTGAAGTATGTACTGACCTCTCCTGTAATGGAGAGAAGCTAGACTCCTTATTATCTGCCCTTTCTTCTATCAATTGCAATTATAGATTAGTTAGGAAGAGTAGTTTTTGTTTCCTCCCCACTCAGCTACATTTATATTTAAAATTCTGTTTTACCTTAAAAGTAATTAAATTAAATAAGATAGTCACAAAAGAATAGTCTAGCATATCTAGGGTAACTTTGTTAAAGATTATCCCAAATAATTTGTGATTGACTATCAAGTTAATCAACAAATATATTTGTTTTCAATTTAGTTGAAAATTTTTGTGGTGTTACATCCACCAATATGATTAGTCCCCAAAACTTTTATTATTATAATTAGAGTGTCAATCGACAATTCGTACCTATCGACCCGCATTCATATTTTTCTAATATGTATCATTTTTGTGTTACATTCTTTAAAACAAAATAATTTAATATAAGAAATGTTACATAGAAACTCAATAGTAGGGGTGTAAGCGGTTCCGATTTAAACCGCGAAACTGATAGAACCGAACCAAACCGCAAAATGTGGTGCGGTTTTGTTCAGTTATTTTTTTAAAGAACCGTTTATGTTCAATTCGGTTTATGGTTTTAGAAATTTAGGAACTGTTGGAACCGAACCGAACCACATATTAAAGAAATATATACTAGGAATTAGAGAATAATGTTTTGTTATTGTTTAAATTCTTCAACCAATTTTCTAGCTTAAATTATCAATTTTTGTATGAATGGTAGTGTTATATATGTTACTAAATTGTTACTAAGTTAATATTATATATGTTATTAGTTACTAAATTATTTCCTAGTGTCTGATGATTTGTAACATATTTTCTAACTTATGTGATATTGAGTTTGAAACTAACATATATCATATATTGTTATACATGTATTGTTACATGTGTTACTAATTATGAAATGTAAAGTTATAAATATAACTATTATATATTTTACTAATTGATATATATGTTACTAATCATGAATTGTATTGTTATATATGATTTATAATTTTTTATAATAATAGTAGTAATGTTTATATTTTATGGATAAACAATATCTCTTGTAATACATTTTGAATTTTCAATTGATGCAATATTTTTTATAAAAAAAGTAAATGGAAAAACCGTGGAACCAAACCAAACCATTCAAGAGCGGTTCGGTTCGGTTCTTATAGTTAAATTTACAGTTAATTGAGCAGAACCAAACCATATGTTTTTTATCGGTTTGGTCACTAAAATGCACCAAAAACAGAACCGAACCGAATTTTTACACGCTACTCAATAGAGACCAAAGATGTAAGAAGATTAATAAATATAGAATTAAAGAAGAAAAGATAAAAATAAGAAAATGGATGCAAAAATAATGATGTATTGTGAAAAGAATAAAAGTAATATTTGGAAATTTATGATGATTATTAATGGAGTTATTTGTAGATTTGACTTTATATATAGTATAAATAAAGACCACCATTTAAAAAAATATTTTTCAAAGTACTAACTCTTATATTGAAATTTTTAATGATATAAAAAAACTTTCATTATTTTTATTTCTTATTATAGGAGTTGTTGGCAACAAACCAAGAGTAAAAAGAACATTAGTAGGATAAACTAATCAGATTTATTGTAAATGTGAGATTATGGAATGTGACTTTGTCGTGCTAGAGATAGCCTATCGGATTGCAAGTAGTCGCCGACCACCAGGGAAACTAGATAGTGTTACACTAATTCATGGACATGCTTATGATTGAAGACTGCTAAATGTAACATGGAAAAAGGAATGTTGCAAGTTATTTTGCTACTTTTTTGGGATAATTTTTGGGTTATTTGATATTTTTTGTGTGTTTGTGATAATTTTAGAGTGTTGGTGATTTTTTATGTGTGTTTCTTTGCAATTTTTTTGATTGAGAGGTACAACTACTAAAACATTTTTTTGATATTTTTTAGAGAGGAGGGTGAGTTTTTTGAATTTTCTGGAATGATCTTTTTGGAAAGATTTCTATGTGCATCTATCCTTCTTATTTATAGTGATGAAATTTGCTCATTTAAAATAAAATAGGATCTCCCTATTAAATTATTAAGAGATTTAATGATAAGTATTCTCTTACCCATAAATTAGATTTCTTGTTTTTTTGTAGATTTTTTATCTTTTTAGTGTGTGATTTCTCTTATTTCAAGAGTGATTTCAACACATGTTTTAAAAATAAAAATGCAATTCATAATTCATATTCCAAAACATTATCATATCCTTAATAATAAAATTCGAATTTGAAAATAATCATAAATTCAAATTGAGTAACTTTGGGTTTTGGGACATCTAAAAAATGCATTTCTGTGCAAAAAATAGTCCAATAATTTTTATAATATCAAAAAAATGAGCTCAACATAATTATTTGACCTTTTTAAAGTATTTGTAGCCTGAAACATCTTTTTGGATAGAAAATTATATAGTGATTCTATAAAATCCCAAAATTATCACATTACCTATAAATAGGTAAAAATCATCATTTGACTTATATAAAATCACAAAAGGGATATTTTGAGTGCACTTTTATTTTAAAATTAAATAGGAAACAAAAATTTAAAGGATTTTGTTATATGATTTATTTTAGAAATTGGAATCCTTCCATAATTAAGATAATGCTAAGGACCTTAGCTATTTGAATGTTTTAGAGTTAATTAAAGTTAGGTTGTGGTTATGATTTAATTCTAGTGTTGGTTGTACTAATATTTTTTTGCTCTATTGTGTTTGGACCCTTGGTCTTGTTTGGAGAATTGTTAATGTTCTTGCACCCTTTATGCTTTTTTAATGAATGTTTATTTTTGCTCAGCAAAAAAAAGTTACATAAAATCATTTTAAAGTGAAAAATGAAAATGAGATAATATTTGACCATAATTACCCATTAACCATTTTAATACCTCTGTTATTTTTTATTTCAAAAATTTATTTGCTTATTATTTTCTGAGAATCATTTATTTTAAGAAAAAATTGTTTTGAATTTTTTCTGGGTCGGACAAAAATAAGCATTCATAATATATATATATATATAAATCTAGTATAATATTCACCACGGTTATAAATACTTTATCGCAACAGTTTATATATAAATTTTTTTAATATTTTTAAATTTTTTTTAATTTATAACACAATTCATACACATTTTAATAATGGTGTTATATGTTAAAAATAATATTTATAGAATTAACTCATATATATTTAATGTACAATCCATTATTCATTTATATTTAAAAGTCAATAATATTTAAATTTTAATATATATAATACAATTATTGTATAAAAACTATTATATTGACAGTATATACATATTTTTCTGATAATTATATTATATATTTATTATAGTATATAACCTAGTTGATATACACTTTAATTATTAAATGATCATTGAAGTTCTTTACACCTTATGATAACTGGTATAATATAAAAACTGATATGGAATGTATGTATTATAAACATGAGTCATGTCACACTATCTTAGTGTCAGATTAAGTGCTTGCACATAAGCTGTGCACGTCATTACTTACATCACTCATGCCTATCTCTCGTATCCACTTTTATCAATAATATAATCCTTTATTTTGATATGAGTATTTTTAATAAAACAACTTGATTTGTTATACAAATTGTTAAATATAAGTTGTTCAGATGATAATATTAGTTATAAGCATCGAGAAGTATAGAGATATATATAATTAATATATTATTCTATATTTATTTATTTGGATTATGTTTTGAAAAGTTAATAATAATAAAATATGAATGATGATTATATAATAATAGTGTATAAAACTTATACATTATTAATGTATACATTTTTTCTTATCTATTCTATATATAATTATAAAAAATGTATGTACTGACAGTGTATGAATTTTATACATTGTCATCATATCATTCACTACCAATACTTAATTATTATTGACTTATCAAAAAAAGATAGTCCAAATAATTATTTGATAATGTAATGATTGTGTTAAATTTTTATATTGTTCCTATATAAATATTGAACTATAGTTCTCATTCTATTTATTGTTTCTCACATGATTAATCATTTGTTAATGGTAAAATGAAAGAAGATTATTTGTCCCATTTTTTATATCCCAACTAATTAAAGAGTGTTATCTAATTAAAAATAAAAATAAAAACAATCTTTTTATAATATTAGTAAAATTTGATTAACTTGGACATAAAAACATATTTTTTTTGGGATATGATGTAGTTCTCCAATTAACTGCACCTATCATATACCATTTCTTCCTCTTTGAACATTACAACAACAAAGAAATTTCTTAGTCTTTGAACATTACAACAGCAAAGAAAAGAGTGAACAATACTTTGGACTCTTATATTACTATTATATTTCGCATGTGAATGAATAGTAAATTAAATAATAACAAAACATTTATCTATATAAATCCTTATATTAGAGCACCTAATAGTTCTTCTACATAGGTTAAGTTTCCATGGCAAAATCAAACCAAATAGTTGTTATTCCAAGTCCAAGTTTCACCCACTTAGTTCCAATAATTGAATTCTCCAAACGATTTATTCGACTACACCCAAATTTTCATGCAACCTGCATCATTCCCTCACTTGGGTCACTTCCAAATAACTCAAAATCATACCTTGAATCTCTTCCTTCAAACATAGACTCAATTTTTCTTCCTCCAATTAACAAAGAAGATTTACCCAAAGGAGCACACCCTGGAATCCTTATACAACACAGTATTACTCTCTCACTTCCATCAATAAAAAATGTACTAAAAAACTTGGCCTCAAATGCACCACTAGCTTCTTTGGTTGTAGATGTTTTTGCATTAGAAACATTGCCTATTGCTAAAGAGTTCAACACCTTGTCCTTTATATATTTTCCTTGTTCAGCTTTTGCATTGTCACTTTTTCTTTATATACCAAAATTGGATCAAGAAGTTTCAGGTGATTTTAAAGACTTAACAAAACCTATAGAGATGCCAGGTTGTGTTCCACTTCTGGGTCAAGATCTTCCTGCTCCAACTCAAAATCGATCAAGTGATGCTTACAAAAACTTCCTTGAATGTTCCAAAGGAATAACTATAGCTGATGGAATCTTATTAAACAGCTTCTTGGAAATGGAACCAGGTATTGAAAATATTGATTCAACACCTAGATTACTCTAGATGCACATATTGAAAACATGGATTTCTAATTTAAGGGCAAGGTTTATTAAGAAATTGAGGAAAAAAGTTGTTTTGGAAAATTACCTTCGGACTTTTTAGTTTATTCAAATAGACCATTTTTCTATATACTTTTTCTCAATTGATTTCTTAAAGAGTTATCCGAAGCTCTCTATTTCCATCAATTTTTATTCAAAACAGAACTCCAAAATAAACACTTAATAACTCTAAATAGAATTTATGGCATTTATCTAAAGAAATGTACCTAGATCTGAAGCATGGAACTTTTTTCTTGGTCCTAGGTAATAATACTATATTTCTCTAACTTTATCTTGTAGAGTCTGTTTCTAACCACTACCAAATTTATGTTAAACAATAATAATATAAGGATTTAATATATGTACACCGATAGTATAAGTGTTTTTTATACTTTAGTAAATTATTCACCATTGATTTATTAACCACCAGTGATTCTAAAACAAAAACAAAACAAATCAATAAGGATGACGTGCTGACAATATACTTTACAATATTAGTGCAAAGATTTTGAACTCAAAAAATAATTCTTGTGAAAAATTCATCCTATTATTCTCATTTCTTTTAAATGTTCATTCCTCTGATTATCTCATCTTCTACAAAAAAAAATACTACAGATACTATAAAAGCATTGGAAGAGAATTTAAATGGCAAGATGAGCTTTTACCCATTGGGACCCATTACACAAAAAGCTTCAACAATTGAAGAGAATGGGTCAGAATGTTTAAGATGGTTGGACAATCAACCACCCAGTTCTGTGTTATATGTTTCATTTGGAAGTGATGGAACACTCACTCAAAACCAAGTTAATGAGCTAGCTTTAGGATTAGAATTGAGTGATCAAAAGTTCTTATGGGTTTTAAGATCTCCAAGTAATTCAACTAGTGCTGCTTACCTAGGTCCACACAATGATGATCCTTTGAAATATTTACCAAATGGGTTTTTGGAAAGGACAAAAGACAAAGGTTTAGTTGTGCCATCATGGGCCCCACAAATACAAGTACTTGGTCATAATTCTGTTGGTGGATTCTTAAGTCATTGTGGTTGGAATTCAATATTGGAAAGCATGCAAGAAGGAGTTCCACTTATAACATGGCCACTCTTTGCAGAGCAAAGAATGAATGCAGTGATGTTAACTGATGGTCTTAAAGTTGCATTGAGGCCTAAAGTTAATGAGGATGGTATAGTAGAGAAGGAGGAAATTGCAAAGGTGATAAAGTGTTTGATTGAAGGGGTTGAAGGTAAAGAAATTAGGAAAAGAATGAATGGGTTGAAAGATGCTGCTACTAATGCAATCAAAGAAGATGGTTCATCAACACATACTATGTCTAAATTGGCTACCAAATGGGAAAATTTTGGTGGAGTTTAGAAAAATAAATGTTTTGAAATTGTTTGTGTTTTGATCTTTCTACTTGTGTTTTTATTTTGTTTTTAAAGTGGTCTTTGTGTAATTTCTTAGAGGTTTTTGTGCATGGACTTGCATATTAGATTCAAATATAGTGTTGTAATTATAATCGTGATCATGATTAAGTTATGTTTATCATAATTGCATAAAATATCATCCATGTAACTACAATTCAGACATAATATTATTTTGAATACTTACAAAACTTGCAATATTACAATCACAAATTTTTATTGAAATATAATCTAAAAGTTAAATTGGTTTTCAAATTGAACTTGTCCTCTATCTATTTACATTTATTACGTTAATTTAGTTATTAAAGTTTATATTAAATTTAAAAAAAAATTAAAACATTATAGTTTCAATTCATATGAACGATATTAATTAAAAAAGGTAATTACTTTTTTAAATGAATTAATTCTTTATTCTTTGAGTTTGGAGATAGCGTGATAGGATCAAAAAAGTTTATGGTTACGTGTTGCTTTTCCAACTCTACTTTTTGACATATTATACAATAATTCTTGGACACTAGAAGAGAAAATTTGATATCAGCATTTATTCAATCATGTCTCGTCCATTGACTTTATCACGCGTATGTCCCGTGACAGGCTAACTTTGGTATTGACAATGAAATATTTTAGGATGAATAAAATTGGATTTAAATGTACATGTATCAATCAATTGGAATGCTAGTGCAATACGAGAATAATCATTTTATAGTGTAGAATCCAAGGTGAGTTATGTAGTACACGTTTCGATCATACAGTTTAAGTATTTAAAATTTAATAAATAATATAACAATTCAATACAATTTGATTAAATATCCATATTAAATTTTAATATACTTCTCATAGTTAATTTCCCACAATGGATATAAAAATGGCTTGGGCAGAGAAGAAGGATGACGAGCGTTACAAGCTCAAGGTTGAAAGATAAGAGATTGCGAGAAAATTATGTGATTTGGAATTGAAAAAAATGATTATTCATTACGTTAAAAGTCACATCTAATACTGGTCATTCAACATATTTAATAGCACAACGCTATTAAATATAAGGCAAAATAAAATGAACAACACTCTTTGAAGCAAACACTATGAAACGTAATAAGCGAATAAACAATCAATAATGCTTTCTATAATGAGAGCGGTTGAATGTTTGCCTCAAAGATTCAACAACGTTCCTTTAAATAAACACTATTAATTTGTATTGATTCAACAATATCCTTTATAGTGAGCGCTATTGAAACTCGTGATTTTTCAAGATTTGACATACTTTTAAAAGAAAAAAGTAAATGAATACTAACATATATTTGTACGTATAAAATGTCTAATTTATTTATTCAAAAAATAATAAGCAAGAACGATCACTGTAACAAGCATTATTGAATGTTTATCCGTATAGTAAAACAAGCGATATTAAATGTTACGATTGTTTAAAACTCAAAACCTAATTCACTTCTCTCTCCACTCTCAAACTTGTTCAAGTACAAACCCTTATAAACTTAGAAAAGTTTTTACACTCAGATAACCCTGATTTACTCAAAAAATTTCAACAATGGATTCTCATACCAGTGATGATGCTATCTAACAAAGTCAAAAACGTACTTCATGTGGAATAACTTCCATGAAGAAAGTCATTCGTGTAAGAAGTAAGAACATCAAGTTACCGGTTGAATGTAACACTAAGAGCCAACCATTAAACACGAAGGGTGACAACACTTTGGTAAGCTACATTGGTGTTACAATTAGACAAAATGTGCCGATAACATTCAGTTCTTGGAATGACCAGTTGTTGAATCCCGTGAAGGAGCACATTTAGAATGATATAACACTAAGTTTCTATTTACGTGTTTATGTTTATGTGTTTTCATGCAATGTATTTATGTATTTTAATGCAATGTATATTTGTGTTTCCATGCAATTTATTTTTGTGTTTCCATGCAATGTATTAGTGTTATATTTATGTGTTTTCAATCAACTTTTGATGATGGTGAGGAACACAAGGATTACATCCTTAAATCTTCCGGCGAGGCTATCCGACAATTCAGAACCGATGCCGATAAGTATATCAAAGATGTTGATGGCAAAATCAACCTCAAACCTCCAACCAAATATGCAAATCTCATTGACGAGGATCAATGAAAGGTTTTTGTCACTAGACGCACGCAAGACGAGTCTTTCATGGTAAAGTCATCTTCTTTGTATTGATTGTATACTTATGCTTTTGAATATATGATTGTACATGTTGTTAATGTTATTTGTTTTTGCAGAAAGCAAATGATGAAAATCACAAGAGGACATCTAAACCTTTGTATCGATACCGAGCTTCTTGAGCGGGGTATAGAGACGTCGCGGAAAAAATTGCAAGTATGGTAAATTTTTATGTATATTATTGGTTATGTTTTGTATACATATCTTATTACATTATTATTGGTTATGTTTTGGCAGCTGGAACTAAATGATACACCATCGAATGCATCATTAGTAGACCTCGATGTTCTATGAGTGGATGCCCGTAAGATTAAGGACGGTGTCATCGATAATAAAAAAGTTCAAGAAGTGGCAAACCGTGTTATAAATGCTTATCATTTAAACTTGATTTCTATACTTTATCTATCAATGTGATTAATTAACATTATGTTTTTTCTTGATGTACTAGGTTGTCCTAAAAGAAAAAGAAGGAGAGATACAAATCCCAGATAGTTAGGAGGTACTTGATAACGCACTAGGACTGCTTGAGTACTCTGGACGTATCTGGGTGTTGGATTTGGGGTTAGCAAGCGACGCTATTTACCCCTAAAAAAGTGCAACCAAAGTCAGCTTGTCTCAAATGCAAAAGTAATTGAATACCCTCATGCAACCATTCAATGAATTGGAAAGTTCATTAAAAAGAAGGAATCTGAGGGGCATTAATAAGACGATGGTCATAGCATCAATGAGAGTTGCATACAAGATACTCACAACATTCCTGAGGTAATTTAATTGACTACTTTTATTTACTTGCCATTTAGTTTAATTATAGCCGTAAACTTATATGTTTTAACTAACATTTAGGGAATCAATACTTGTAATTTATATATGGATATCTCATCTAAGCGATTAGTGGGTATTGGTAAAGTGCGTAACTTACCAAATGTTATGCTGCATAATGCATCTATCTCCCCCAATCATGTGAAAGTCGAGATTGTTGTTACAATTGATGGTGATGCATTGCTACCAATTCCTCTCGATGAGGATACCTTTATAGTGGGAGGGGCTATATGCACTTATGTGGCTTGACCAATAGACCTTGGTTTTAGATCCTCCTAAGGTGTGATTTTCAATACATTAAACTATACTCATTCTTGTTATATTTTGTATTAATTGATCTATAATTGATATGTCTTGTATTGATAATTTCAGGTACATGAACACTCTAAACTTAAAGAAAAGGAGTTAGAAGGCTCAATGACATCCCCTCATATAGAATAATATGTTCATGTACAAAATAAGGCCCAAGTGGTGAAGTCTAAGCATAGCAAAAAAATAGTAAGCTACGGTCTAAGCCTAAAGGATCTTTGGGGAATGAGGCATCCAAAGAGAT
Source organism: Lupinus angustifolius (assembly GCF_001865875.1). NCBI lineage: Eukaryota > Viridiplantae > Streptophyta > Magnoliopsida > Fabales > Fabaceae > Lupinus > Lupinus angustifolius. Next base: position 16,099,982 of record NC_032015.1, on the reverse strand, counting down.
CAAGTTTTGTACTCTGCTGATGAAGCGTATACAAGGCTTGAGTGATGATTGTTTACTTCCAGTATCAAAGTTCGATAAAGTCTTTAGGTATAGTACCACATAATTCATTGGCTTTGATGAATTTAAGGAAGTATATAAACATGATTGGTTAAGTTCATTTGTCATATGTGTATATATGAGGTAATTCATGTTTCCTTAACTTCTCACTTTTGCATTTAATTAATCATTAGTGTTATAATTAACTAACATTGGTGTTATATGTTAGGTACTTGTATGACAATCTTATTGGCAAAGATAAAAAGAAGGTATTGTTTTTGTCCCCATAATAAACAACTTTGGTGATGAGTAACCCCAATAAAAAGAAGAAGAATAGAGGGGGATAACCACAACATGTATATGATATGCTCATCAAACATAAAGACAAGTCATATTTATTTATTGTACCTTATAATACTGGATGAACATTTTTTATAAACATAATTTAATTGTCTTTAGTATCTTTGTGCTTAAAATTTCCTAACCATATGTAATTTAAATGATATACTCTTTTAGGTGATGAGCGTGAAAATATGCTACATTTGCATTGCATTTAATTTACATTCTAGGACATAATTATGTCTTTAGGATTGTTTTTAGCATTTATTTCTCTTTGTTCGTGTTGAGCGGATGTTTTTGGTTATGTTGTGCAGGTGGGATGGATTGAAGCCAAAAGGAGTAAAGATTGAGTGCAGGAAGATGGAAGTCGGTGTTGAGACAATGCGAAGACCAATTGAAGGACCAAAAGAAGTTATATTGGAGGCTGAATCAAAGAGAAGCAGCTTCAAGTAAAGGTGCCACACACACCCAGGCCATGCTTGGGCCCTTGGCCGTGTTCAATCACCCATGGTCGTGATTCACTGGTTTTGAGCCCAAGGTCGTGTGTCAGGCCATGTCCACCACCCACATGATGTGTACCTAGGTCGCGTCCACCACTCATGATCACGGTCATGTAGATGCTAAAAAATTACCCTTTGGAGGGCACGATCCATGATCAGGCCGTGTCCCACACCCATGGCCGTGGATGACATATTTTGTTCCTGAATTTCATATTTTCAAATTTGATTTGTTGGGCTTAGCCTAATCTCTTATAATTAGGATAAATAAGGGTTCTCCCTTAATGATTGAACATGTTTTTACATTGTTATTCTCTAATTTAGAATTTGGTAATCTCATCTCTATCATGAGTGAGTAATTTCCTTTTGTTTCTAGGATTGGGGCTATGTTCTTTTACATTCAATAAACATTTGTCTCTAATCGTATTTCATTGACTGTTGTGATTTGAATCATTAAACTGAGTTTTATTCGTGTGAGTTGTTTGGCCAACAAGTTACATGTCTTAGATACATTGGGGAATGACCGAGAGGTGAACCCAACTACTCGACCATTCAGTTATTCAAACTAGAATCCTAAGTCACGCGAGTAGTCTAGGGATTTTTGGGGGTTTCTAGAATTCATCTTGGGTTGCTACGAAATGATTGGATAGAAAGATCCAAGTAATGAGCTCGATTGATAACCATACGTTGAGAGTAGGTGCAACTTCAAATGAGTACACGTGTTGGAACTCGAGAGAGAATGACACATATCAAAGAGAAATTCACTCTTATGACTTAAAGTTCATGAAAAGGAGCAAAAACAAGATTTGCGAGTATAAAGGCGGTAACCCCTATCCTAAGCACTTTTCTTAATCTGAATTTCAATCTTTTTACTATTTTCACAATTATTATTGTTAACTGTTCAATTGTTCTCAATTGAATTTTAATCCTTTTTTGAGTTAAGTATAAATTAGTTAAAATAATTAAAGGAATTTTTCAGTCCTCGTTGGATGAATATTTTATTACTTGACGACATAATTGTTCACTTGTGATTTGCTTTATCAATTAAAAAGAGAGGAGAGAAGAACAATACCTAGGTTCCTATTAGGGTGCTTGTAATAGGAATTGGATGGATCTAGAACTAGAATAACTATTTGATTCACCATTGACTCAATTGGAAAACAATAAGAGAAATTGGGATGTCATTGAGAGAAAGGGAAAGAAAGGTCCCGTGTGTAGAAGAAGAATAAAAGAGAAAGGAAAGTGTAGTAGGGGCGCGGCAGAGTCACCATTCACAAGGGTTCTCTAATACAATGCAAAATTGTAAATATCATTAAAAAATAACAAATAAGAAAAGAAAATAGATACCAACAAAACCAATCAAACCGAATGGAGAAGAAGAATAAAATAATGGTTATTGTATTGATGATCAATGATTGATTGAAACTTGGAATTGTATAATGTGTTTTTATATCTTTAAGAACTAATATATATAGCTATTTGGAAAGAACTTAACCAACTAAACTAATCAAAACATATAATTCTATACAAGGAAAATTAAATAATAACTAACTAACAATCAAAAACCTATTAAAAATAACAAGTCAAAGGATTCAAGTTAATTGGGCTTGATTGGATTCTTCTTCAATAATGGGCTTGCTTCTTAACATCCTTTAATAGTGTTTCCACCAATAACTTGTATAATTTTATGTAATCATTCTCTATGTGTATTATATCATGTGTTGGAGATCATAATTGGTAGTAGGGTGAACTTCTGAGGGTGTGTGATAATAGCACAACATATTGTCCATAATTAATGGGACCCCAAATATTTTCTTACCTATACAACTAACTTTATCTCTATATGATAAATATGTTATTTTTTTTAAAATTTATTGTCTTGTCAATTATTAATAATCTACTCATAAATTTGTCCAACACTTTGTTGGCTGTAATTAGACATGTCAAAATAGGCTACGCGGATGGGTTCATATTAGCTCGTAAAGGGTTCAAGCTAAATCAGATAGGGATAAAAAGTTCGGGTATAATTTATATATATCTTATATATATCATATTGAAGCCCAAATCCGCCCTAGTGGGTTATGGGTTGTGGCAGGCTGACCAAGATAATAATAACAAATAATTATTTAAAATTTAAATTATTTAATCTATTTAAAAAAAATATATCATTAGATATTAATGTATAATGTTTTTTTAGCACACTTGTTATGTCAAATTCAACCAAACTCATAAATCTAATATCTTATATTGAGTTAAAATATGATGTTAAGTGAACTTATATGATTTTTAACATAAACTATTTATTAAATCTTTCATTCTTATTGGACTCTCACTTCTAAACACAATATAATTTGTGACTTCACTTTAATATATAAACATTTGGACACTATAAAAAATAATATCATGTTAATTTATAGTAATGATAGTATAGGCTCAAGTTCAGAAAGAACTGTATGTGTCTAAGTATAACCATCATCGTAACATATGATCTTCATTATTTACTTTCTATAGGAAGATCCTCTACATGCTCATTATTAACACTTTTATTGTGTTTTAGTTTTTTTTTTTGTAAAGTTAGATTTTTTGTATTAAAAGTTAAATCTAACTAAATATACAATTAAGAAAGGAAAAATGTAATTTATATGGTTTAACATTTCTTCTCATTTGATACGATATACCATTTTGTTGTTGTCCTTAAAATGACATTCTATAAAATCGGACGAATAATATCATGCTTCACTTTATAACATTATTGTAATCTATACATATTTATGTTATAAACATTACTCTAATTTTTTTTGAAAGTTCATAATACTAATATTTTGTATCTATTTTTTATTATAACTTCGTAGTACAATTATGTTGTAAAACATTTTTCACCTAAGACTTACCAAGCCAAAGGTCCCAAAAAAAGATAAAACGCGTAGTCCAAACCCACCTGAGTAAGCTATGCCCGAACCCAATTTTAGTATAGCCTGATAGTTCGAGGCTAAAAAGCTCAAATTCAATGAGAAGTACTTAATATGGTACCCAAGCCCTATAAATTTTCATGTTTTGGTGGGTCAGCCCGACATGACCCGTCCTTTTTGATAGGTTTAGTTGTAACGATCATATAACTAATGTGTATTTAGGAAATAAGGGTCTGACCTGAAATGAAAAAAGTATGAGACCATTTAACGCTCATTAAGAAGATGACCCATAAAAATATATTGGACTCATGACTTGAATAAGTAACAATAATCGAACCTGAAAAGAAAGTGTAACTTATGTTCTCACAGTTTGATATATCTTATTGTCAAAATATTACATAATTAAATTATTTGATATACAATGCTTACTCATTTTTATTTTGTTATCTTAATTTTGTTGTAAGTTCTCAATTTTGTTTGGACTATGATGTTCAAGCTTCATATAGTTAAATTGGGGTCCCAATTTTTTTTCTTGCACCAGACCTACAAAATGGTAGGACTAACACTGATTGGGAGTTCTAGATCAAGATTATAGTTGCATTGAGCTCGTATTGAAGCCAATGAGAAACTAATAACTTGGGTAACCTAATGAATGTTCTCTCACCAAGTAAGCTCAAATGTAACATTAAGGAGTGTCAAACATGAGTTGTGTCATCATGATAAAGTACCCACTTCCACATTGTTAGAAACAAGCAAGCAATCAAATAGTAAAAGAGTATAGAGAAAAGAGAATAACACAATGGATTTGGTAACGAGGTTCGACCAATTGTGCCTATGTCTCTAGGAGCGTTGAGAGTCTACCACTATGTATTATTAGAGAATAAGAATTTGCATTTGAATATTCTTCTCCTTGTTACTTTAGGTTTACATAACATAAATATATAGCTCTCTACCCCAACCCCTTTACATCAGCCCAAGCCCATAACTTGTATTGTTGTTATCTATAGAATACGAGTCATTACACAACAATCTCCACCTTGATGAATAACATCAATCTCCATCTTCCGCAGTTGGGTTTGGGGTGCTCCATAATCCCACATTAGTGAATGTTCAACAAGCTTAAGCAATGGCTGATCTTTTCCACGGTAACCAGATTGGTTAACATATTAGCTGCATTTTCTAAAGTATGAACTTTTTACAATAGTATCTGCCCACAAGCTACCAACTCTCTAATCTTGTGAAATCTCACATCAATATGTTTGGTCCTAGCATGATACACCTAGTTCTTTGCGAAGAAGATAGCACTCTGACTATCACAATGCAGTGGAACTCCACCTTTTTTAATACCTAATTCACTTACCAGCCCCACATGCCACAAGTCTTCCTTAGAAGGTTGACCAGCTGCCATGTACTCTGCTCCAGTTGTGGACATAACAACAACAGACTGAACTGATGATCTCCACATAATTGGTCCACCTGTAAGGATGGAAACAACCCCCATTGTGGACTTTCTATCATCCAAGTCTCCTACATAGTCCAAATCCATTTGACTGCTTCCCAATGTTGCTTCCCTAGTTTAGACATGTACTTGCATACTTGACTAACTACTTGTGCCAAGTCTAGTCTAGTACAAACCATAGCACACATCAAGCAACCCACTGCACTGACATATGGAACCTTTGACATGTACTTCTTCTCTTCATCTGTCTTTGAACACTGATCTAGGGAAAACTTGAAGTGATTTTCCAATGGAGTGCTTAATACTTTAACATTGCTCATATCAATTCTCTCTAAGATCTTTTCAACATAGCTTTGCTGGGAGAACCATAGTTTTCTAACTCCTCTATACCCGTGAATATCCATCCCAAGAATCTTCCTAGCAATCCCTAAATCTTTCATGTCAAATTCCTTACCTAGCATGACTTTCAGCTCATTAATACCACTCAAATGATTAGCCACAATCAACATATCATCAAGATAAAGTAACGGAAAAATAAAAGAATCATCATCAAGGCTTCTTACATAAACACAACAATCATACTCACACAGCTTGTAACGAAGCTTCAACATATAAGTGTGAAATCGCTTGTACAACTATGTGGGAGACTGCTTCAACCCATATATAGACTTCTTCAAATTAAAAACCATGTGACTATGTCCAGCTGCACTAAACCCTTCTAGTTGTGTCATCTAAATTTTCTCCTCTAATTCACCATGGAGAAAGGTAGTCTCCACATCCATATGTTTTAAGTGCATATCCCGACTAGCTACCAAGGCAAGCAGTGCCCTAATAGAAGTGTGTCTCACCACTAGGGACTTTTGCTGTGAATACCCTTTTGCTACAAGACGAGCCTTGAACTTTCCCCCTTCTTTTTCTGATACTGTTGGCTTTATCTTGTACACCCACTTGCACCCAACCGCACGCTTGTCTAGGGGCAATGTGACAAGCTCCCAAGTTTAGTTATTGTGTAGAGACTCCATCTCCTCCATCTTGACACCCATACATTGTTCTTTCTCCTAGAAATTTATAGCCTCTTGAAAGCTACATGGATCTCCTGAATTGATACGGAGAGAAACTAAAGCCATATCTCTCTAGAGGTTTGATAGAACGTCTATCCCTGTCTCTAGCAAGTAGATACTCATGTACACCTGAACTCTCCACATGAAAATCATCATGTTCTTGACTTGAAATAGTGCTTGGTTTCTTGCCTTTATTAACTTGAATCGTTTCATTGCTCACTGGAATCATATTTGATCCCAAAGTCTCTCCATTTGGCTTAGGCACCTGTGTCAAAACTGACTGTTTAAACATGAAATCTTCATCAAACACTACATCTCTACTCAACACCACTTTTCTAGAAATTGGATCCCAAAACTTGAACCCTTTCACACCTTTGGTATATCCAATGAAGATACACCTCTTTGTCTTGGGATAATGTTTAGATCGTTCATCACTAGGTTCATGTACATAAGCAGGACAACAAAATATACGTAACATATAAATGAATGGGTTACCTATCCATACTTCTTCTACAACTTTAACATCCAATAAAGCCTATGGTGATCTATTAAATACATATCATGCCATACTAAGTGCCTCTGCCCAAAATCCTTCAGAAAGTCCAACATTCAGTCTCATACATTTGGCCATCTCCATAGGAGTTTTATTCATCCTCTCTGTAACACCATTCTGCTGAGGATTCTTCTTCACTGAAAAGTGCCTCTAAATACCATGTTCCTCATATAATTTCTGAAACTGTGAGTCTTTTTACTCCATATCATTGCCTGACCTTAGGTATTTGATTTTTCTACTATTCTGGTTCTCTACCTCGGCCTTCCAAACCTTGAACTTGGGGAAGACTTCTGACTTATGCTTCAGAAAATATACCCAGACCTAGCGAGAAAAGTCATCAATGAAGGTAAAAAAATACCTACAAACTCCTAGGGATGGTTCCTGAGTAGGTCTCCATACATCAGTGTGGACACAGTCTAGAATGCCCCGAGTCCTGCGTTGGCTAGCCTTGAAATTAACTCTTGTCTGCTTTCCAAGCATACAATACTTGCACAAATCTAGCTTACATTTGCTGACTCCCTTCAACAGTCCTCTTTTGCATATTTCTGTCATGTCACACACACTAATATGACGCAAACGCATGTGCAATAATTTTGTAGTATCATGGTATGAATTGACTAAAATCTCTTCAGCCACTCCAGCAACTCCACATACAATTATTCTCCCTAACAAATTGTAAGTGTTCCTAGCAGTCCTCTTACACTTCATCACAGTCAGAGCACCTTTGCATACTCGAAGAATATCATTGTCCCCATAAACTCTATAGCTAAATCCTTTGGTCTGCAATGTCCCCAAAGAAATCAAATTCTTCTTCAAATCTGGTATGTGCCTAACCTGACGTAATGTCTTCACTATACCATCATCCATCACAATTCTGAATTCTCCCATGCCAATAATTCCGCATGCATTATTATTTCCGAGATACACAAAACCAATATTGCCTGCTCGGTATATGGTGAACCATTCTCTGTATGATGTCATGTGGTGGGAACAACCAGTGTCAAGCATCCACTCATTGCACTATGATTTGATGATACAAATAGTAGACCAACTTCACTATTGTAACCAGAGTCATCTTTCTATGCAACATATGCAGATGTAGATACCCCATCTTTCCCCACTGGCTTTCTAGGACTCCATTCATTAGGACAATACTTTTTGTAATGCCTAGTATGTTTGCACTTAAAACACTCTACTAGTGTTTTGCCCCTGAAATTTATTCTTTTTTCCTTTGGAAGGACCTTGCCTGCCTTGTATCCTCCCACGTGCTTGACTCTCTTTCACATACAGACCATCACCCTGAGACATTTCCCCTACATTCTCTCTTCTTTGAGTGTGGAACAGAAGCCCATATGTGATCTCATATAGTTTGATTGAGTATTTCCCGTACGTCAATGTTGTCACCAAGTGTTCAAATGAATATGCCAAAGAACACAATAATATTATTGTATTTTCCTTATCATCAACCTTCACATCAAGTTTCTACAAGTCATTGATCATTTGATTAAAAGTGTTGAGATGTTGTTGTAAATCAACACCCTCCTGCATCTTGAGGCCATAGAGTCTCGGTTTTAAATACAACTTATTTGTTAGAGACTTGGACATGAATTGCTTCTCTGTCTCCCATACCTCTATTGGTGACGTTAGATCCATAACATGATACATCATTTCATCTGATAGATAGAGTCGTATGGTTCCTACAGCCTTCTCTTCAACTCTTCCCAATCAAGTTGATCCATACCATCTGGTTTATTCTCATGTGCGACCTTTGATAGACCTTGTTGAGCCAACACATCCTTAACCCTCATTTGCCATAATCTGAAATTACAAGTTCCATCGAATTTCCCCATCTCGAATTTGGCACCTAAGTCAAGAGCCATCTAATACTATTTGTTGGAAACAAGCAAACAATCAAATGGTAAAGAGTATAGATAAAAGAGAATAACACAAGAGATTTGGTAACGAGGTTCGACCAATTGTGCCTACGTCTCTAAGAACATTGAGAGGCTGCCACAATGTTTTATTAGAAAATAAGGAATCATGTTTGACTATTCTTCTCCTTGTTACATTAGGTTTACATAGCATAAATATATAGCCCTCTACCCCATCTCCTTTATATCAGCCCATACCTATAACTTGTATTGTTGTTATCTAGAGAATATGAGACATTGCACAATACACATGATATCCAACTTTTATTCATCTCACCAGGTCTTAATTTCTCTTACAAATATAAGCTCTAGTTTATAAATTACAATAAACCTTCCTACAGTAAAGAATTTTTGTGGCTGCTACATCGAGTAATTAGATATCATACTAATGATGGGTATATTTTTTATATCATAAAAATGAAATTTTATTTAAATAAAATAAGAGTTACAGAAGAGTGAAGAGAAGGTGAACAAGAATAGTTACAAGATAATATTGAGACAATTTAAAGGATTGGAAATCCAGTCAGAATAATGAACTAAGTCTTTCCAACACTGACTATTGATCCAAAACCAAGATTTAATCCTTGTTGATTCCAGAGTCTGTTCAAGATTGGGCTTAACTGAGTTGAAAATGAGATCATTTCTAGATAATCAAATTGCCAAATAGTAGCTAACCAGATGACGCTCCAAACTTTCCAACCTTTCTTATCTTTTACCATGCCCATGTGAGTAGTGAAGTGATAAATGAGTGTTTGGGGGAAAGCAACATTGATGTCCAACAAATTGCAGATAAGCTGCCAGACTGAGTAGGTGAAGTTGCACAAAGTAAAAATATGATGAGTGGATTCAGGATCTTTATTGCAAAAGGTGCATAAGTTTCCTCCTCTATGGTTGAAAGGAATTCCCCTCCTAAGAGTAGAGCATCTCTAGTAGGAAGTTTGTCCTGAAAGAGTCTCCAAGAAAAAGAAGTGATCTTCAATGGTGCTTTGGATTTCTATAGGAGATGAAGATGGAGGTTGTTGAGATTTTATTGTTGATTATGATGAGTAAGAAGGTTGTAAGCGGATTTGAACAAGTATTGCTTGGATTTGTCATGCCTCCACTCCCAAGAATCAGACATGTTGATCTAAAGCACTGAATTGTTAAGTTCCTACAAAAAGAATTAGTTAATTCTAGTTCCCAAGAAAATAGTTGTTGTCTCCAAATTAAGTTCCACTCCCACTGACCCCGACCATCTCCCAAACTTACTAATGAGAGAATCATGAAGAATACTAAAATTAAGTCTTCTGGTTCGATTCATTAGGAGTATTAGTTATTAAGAAGTTATATGCCTCCACTCCCACTCAGTGATGATGGATATATGTTATTAAGTCTTCACAAAAGTATTCATTATGAGTAATAGTTTTCTTCTCCATATATCAGGAGAGAAAGTGTGAAGGGAAAGTTATAGGATTTTTGAAATAACAATTAAACATTTACTTTAACAAAGTTACAACAATCATATAAAAATGGAAACACATAATTATGATATTATTGTGTGTACAATAAAATATTAGATTTTTTTTTTCTCTTTCTCTTATACCGACCAACTCTTAAAATTTATTATCTTTCTTATTACTTTATCTCTACTCATACTCTTTCTTTCTATCTTATTTCTTTCCAATTACTTCCATCAAACATAGATAGCATATGAATGCTTAAATGATTGCCCAGTGTGATTCCTAAAATATTTTGACGCATTTGGTTTTTTTTTTACCCAAAGTCATTATGATTCCCAAAATGAGAAGTTTTTGTTTAAACGCAGCCAACAATAATTTGTAATTAGGAAGTCGTAAAGATTCCCAAAATGAGAAGTTTTTATTTAAACGCAGCCAACAATAATTTGTAATTAGGAAGTCGTAAAGATTATTCTTAAATGTATGATGAAGAGTAAAAGTGATATTGATGAGATCTGTCTCTCTTATATATATATATATAGATAGATAGGGAGTTACTTGCACGTGAAAAGAGTGCACTATTGTGAAAAATGAGAATAGTTGATATGAACTATTTGATCTTATTTAAAAGGTTAATATTAAAAGATATATGCATATTACTATCATATGATCAATAATTAACGTTTAATCTTAATCATACATAATTAATTATAACAGATTTATTGTTCTCCCATTTTTTACTGGACTCATCCATATGTATATTATGTTTGGGAAATATTGTTTTACTCAAGTCATTCAAACCCAATTCAAGTTATTCACGGCTTAATATATGGTATATTGACAAATATTTGTTTAACACGTCTACACACCCATGACTGAACTGTATAAAAGTGACAAATATGTGTTTAAGCACGGCATTAGTTTAAGGTACATATCTTAACTTGCACACAAAGAAATTGTATTAAAAATTAGACTGTTTATAAAGTTTATATTCATCAATTTATCTCTGTTTGTGATTTGTCAATATGACAAGTATTGCTTTTTGGAATAAGTCAAAATATTTCGTTGAGCACACATTTAAAATAACTTGTAATAGAGTTATAACGTGTCACGTTCAATTGTATATTAAAGTGGCCAATATCAAATAATATAACGAAAATATAAGTGTAATATCTATTTACGTCAACTAAAATTCATTTGTATTATTTTTTGTTGAAAAATCAATAATAATTAAACATGAATATTAGATGGTATAAAGACAGATTATAAGTGCATATATTTGGTTTAATTGGACTTCATTCGGTTCTTCATTGATAACAGGTTTACCATTGCAAATAGTCACAGATTGCATATGTGATTGATTTATATAATTTTAATGAAGACAATGACTTAATGAAAGCTTGAAGATAGTGGTAGCAAAATTATCCATAATCCAAAATCCATCCAAATTCATTCAAATTAAATCCATCCAAATCTATCCGTTAGAACTAATGGATTTAAATGGATATAATCCAATGGATAGTATTGATAATGAATGGATTCAAATCCATCCATTATATCCAATGGATATCCATTTGGATGGATACCCAATCCATCCAAAAAATATTAAATTAAAAACAATTTTTTTTCAATTAATTTAGTATTAATATAAAAAATTTCTCTCACATTTCTAACAACAATCAAACACACATTAAAAAAGTTGAAAATTGTAATTGTGATTTTAAAAAGTGCTTATCAAAAAAGTATAAACAGTTTCGGCCTTAGTGCTTTACCCAACATCTTAATGCAAAGTATAAATATATCATTTTGGTTATTGACTAATATGATAATATAATAACAAAATGAAATATTTCAGGATGATGGATTGTTGGATACAACTTGTGGAAGTCCCAATTATTAAGGGTGTAAGCAGTTCCGGTTTAAATTATGAAACTGATGAAACCGAACTGAACCGAACCATAAAATGCGGTTCGGTTCGGTTCTGCGGTTCGATTCAGTTTTTTTATTTGGAATCATTTAAGTTCGATTCGGTTCACTACTTTGTAAATTTTGGAACCGTTAGAACCAAACCGAACCACATATTAAAAAATAATTTTATTTTATATTTGGATGGTTAAGCTTTAAAGTTAAGAGATAAAATATGATTAAGAATTTAGGATTATTAATACATATAAACTATAAGTAAGAGGCAAATAGAAAATATAAATTAGTAAACAAACCTAAATATATATTATCTCTATTATCCATTGAGAAGATAAACTGTTGGACTAAAGAATTAGTACCAAGTTTGTCATTCTTAAATTTTGTTTGACATTGTTGAAGATTTTGTGGACTAAAATTTCAAGTTTGTAGTGCGTTGAAATGTTGAATTATTATTATTTTACTAGAAAGAGTATTAAATACATTATTATTGATATGTTAGTATTCATTTAGTTGATTCTATACTTTGCAAATTTTGTTCAACTATTTCATAAAGGATTTTCTTTAAATAAGTTGAAAAACCGCGGAACCGAACCGAAGCATAAATGAACGGTTCGGTTCGGTTCCTAAATAAAATTTGCGGTTAATCGAGTAGAACCGAACTATATCTTTGTGTTCGGTTCGGTCACTAAATTGCGTCAAAAACCGAACCAAAATTTTACACTCCTACCAATTATATTGCACTAGAGATTCTTGCCAATAAGAATGCTTATAAAAAACTTCACAAATTCACATTTTTAAAAGTGCTTATCAAAAAAACACTTTTTAAATGTGTTTGTTAAGAAAATTATTTTTTTAAAATTGATATTTAAAAATGCTTTATTAAATAATAATTTTTAAAAGATTTTTTCTTCTTCAAATTGCTTTATTAAAAATGTTTTGTTCAAATTAAAAAAAAAGTGGGTTGGATACCCATCCATCCAATCCATTAAAATGGATAGATGGATAGAATGGATGGATTGAAATCCATTGAATATGGATGGATTGGAATCCATTGAATATGGATGGATTGGAATCCATTGAATATGGATGGATTGGAATCCATTGAATATGGATGGATTGGAATCCATTGAATATGGATGGATTGGAATCCATTGAATATGGATGGATTGGAATCCATTGAATATGGATGGATTGGAATCCATTGAATATGGATGGATTGGAATCCATTGAATATGGATGGATTGGATAATTTAAAAATGTGATATAATAGATTTATATGGATTGATGGATAGTTTTCTATCCATCCATTAGGATCCATATCCAAATCCATCCAAACCCATCCAATTGCCACCCCTACTTGAAGACATGAACATCACAACAAACAACATGCCGAAAACTCAAGGTCAACATCATAGACTTAGGATTATATTTTGATATTCTAGAAGTCCTAAGATGATTGTCTAGTTTGAGTATAGGTTAGGTAAACCTTGGGTGGAAGTCTAACAAGAGGTTAAAATGAATCCATATAAAATGAGGCATAATATCCTAAATTATATGATAAGTAGAATCATGCATAAGCATTGAGCATACATGGTGTTTTTGTATAAAAGTATTATATATTTCAAAATCATATATTGCATGTTGCAAGTTCATACATCATATAGAAAATTTACCATGCATAAAAGAAACATACTTTCAACAATATTCATCGATTATAATGGTTTATGATGGATTAAGTCACGTGGGACTCAATTAATCGAGTAAGAATAAATGTAATCGATTAAAGGGAGTTGCAATGGCTAACTACCTAGGATTTCTGGTTCGTCAATCGATTAAAGAAGTTGTTAATGAAGTAAGACATAACAAAAATATATATTTTCATAACGATTAATCGATTAAGGTCAAAGATAATCGATTAATGACAGGTAAAAACAATTTTATATAAAAGCTGTATTTTCAACCGATGTGCATAATAATCAGAAGGAAAAATAAAAACAAGAATATGAGTTTAGAAATTTTATATCATCTTGCTTATTCTGTGAGTGAAAGCATAGTGTGAATTCTTGCAAATTTTCTTTGAAATCATTGAGAGAAAAGAGAGGAAAATCTTTTCAAAAGAGTGCATTACTTCCATACATCTTCATAAACCATTGCATTTCATCACATCTAGTTTATGCTTCTTGTGAGAGTTTTGCAGAGGGTTTAGAGCTGAATTTCAAAGTTATATTAGCACATTAAGTGTGCATCATAACTCAACAAAAATAGTAAATCAATGAGTTATTCTCTTGGTGTGTTGGTATCACCAAAAAAAGATAAGTTGTATCTTCACGAGGGCAAGAAGTCTTGGATAGAGTGAGAAAGCAGCAAAGGCCAGAATGATGAATGCTGTTAGTATCCGAGTAGGCGAATGGAGTGGTCAAACCGAGTTAGGGCTCAACGAATTTGAGAAGGGAGTTCTTGTTGCTTGTATTCGAAGTGTGATTGTAAGAACAATTAATTTTCATAGTGAAGAAAATCTCCCGAGATTAGAAGGGGAGGCCTGGATGTTTCCATGAGTGTTTTGTTTTTGTTATTTGTGCTTACTGTTCATAATCTGTAATAAAATCAGTAATCAAATTAGGGTCATGATAAGTGCCGAAAATACATACTTTTCATACAATATTCATGGCATTTATCCTATGCAAAAATGTGAAAACCAACTTAATTCAACACTTTTTAAATAAATTTTGTGTGTTTGAATAATATGATTTTTTGATCACCTCTTGTCCAAATTTTCTTTGAGTTTCGTAGGAAATTGGACCAAAAAGAATGCTTAGGCTTGAAGAAAGAAAATTTGCTTCACCTTGAAGAAATCAAGCCAAAGTATATGACAAATGTGTGCTTAAACCTAATCATGGTAAAGTGCATGCTTAAACTTAAGCATGACTAAGCAACTTGGACTTGGTTGGAAGAAATTAAAGTCAAAGAAAAGCTAGTCGCAAAGCTGTCTAGCCAAGCACCAAGCACCAAGCCAGGTCAGCTAAGCTGCTCAAGCAGGCAGTTGAGCATGGACCAGATCAACCAGAATGCTCAAGCAGGCACCAGAGTGTGGGACCAGGTCAACTAAGTTGCTCAAGCATGCAGTTTAGCGTGGGACGAGATCAGCCAAGCTGCTCAAGCAGACAGCTGAGTGTGGGACCATGTCAACTAGGCGCTTGGTCCACCAGAAAAATGGTTTCTTGGCCTAGAAGAATGGATTTGTCATGAATGATGTCACAAGCCAAGCAATTAACTAAAGCTAACTTCTGGACCAATTTTATGACCTCATGCATGAGACAAGCAAGTAGGAAGTGTCACCATGCATGTAGCCTAGCCCACAATAGGCTGTCCTAGATGGGACAAGCTGCTGACTCACCAGCTTGGGTGTGCCAAATAGGAGCTAAGCGGCCTCACTTTGCCTATAAAAGACACACCCATTCCTTCACTTTAACATGTCGTAAATGTTGTAAATACTTTGTAAAATTCCTCTTCTTCTTCCCATTTTGGTTATCTCTCCTTTTAGAGTGTTCTTAGGCTTTTTTAGGCTTTTAGTTCATAGAAATTCAAAGGGAATGAAGTTGGCAAGTGAGGTGCAAAATCATGATTTTGTAACCTCATTTGGAATCAAAAGCATCTCATCCTTGGATAGATGACTCATGCTCATACATATTGATTTGGATTATGGGGAAATGTTATTTCTTCTCTTCATTTGTATCATATTTTGATTTCAATACATTCAAGTTATTACTTTTGGTTAAATTTCAATTCTTTAGAAAATGCTTAATGCGGTTTTAGCTTCATCACCTAAAACCTGATTTCAAGATCCAAAATGCTTCTTTTTAAAGTCTTGGCAAATGAACTAAAAAGTAGGAATACACTTTATCTTGATCACCTAAAACTTGATTTCAAGATCCAAAATGCTTCTTTTTAAAGTCTTGACAAATGAACTAAAAAGTAGGAATACACCTTAGTTCATTTGCCAAATCAAAGCATCCATTTTAAGCAACTTGTAATCAAGGCTAATTAATGTTTACAGAGCCTTAAATAAGGTGTGACAACTTATTTTGTCGAGTGACAGTTTTCTATTGATTAGTGTATTTTGCAAGGTTTGAAAATCAATTTTCTCGCCGGGGGACTGGGGGAAATTTTATGAAATGATGTTTGGAATTAACCGAAAGTATAACACATAACTTGTTAAGGTTCTTCAAAATCATTTGAGTTTAGAAATAATTCCATATTTCAAACCAATATTCTCTTCTTGAATTTGTAAATAGTTAATTCTTTACTTATTCATGTTTCTTAGTTCATAAAATCACAAAAACAACTTTAATTGTTACTTTCTTACTTTTGATAAAAGATACAAATTATAAGTACATTTCTATTAGGCAATTCCTTGTGGTTCGATATAACCATAGACTATACTACAATTGAATCTTGAAAGAGATACAAATGTAAAATAGTAAAGTGTTATCAAATAAATTTTATATGTTGACAAAGAAAGAAACCTTGAATCAAAATGCAATTTAATTCATAAATTGTATCTTTGTGGAAAGGTAAAATACACAGCCATAATGAGTGATCTAACTACTAACTTTTATTTTGAGTCATTTACTTTCCGCAACGAACATTTACTTTCTGTCACTTACATTTCTACAATTAACATTTACTTTCTATCATTTAAATTCTACAACTAACCATTTATTGCTTTATTTATTTATTCTTTTCCAATCTTCCACAAGGAAGTAGTTTGTTTAATAAAAGGAAATGAAAATAAATATAACTCATTATCACTTGTGTTTATTTGCTAAATTCATACTAGTAAACCGATGTTGAAATTTATTCAACAAAACCGAGATGGTATGCAATTGTTAATAATTCAATAAAGTCAGGTTTTTGATCAAATGGAATATTCTTGAAACCATTATGTCGGCGTTGGATATTCTTCCCAACAAAGCCGAGATGACGAACAAAGAATAAACCTGTAACTAAATAAATCGATCGAAAACTACAACACGACAAGAAAACTCTTTCAACAGGTCATAAAAATTGAAATTCACTTCATTGGATTACAAGAAATCGAATTTTCTAGAATAACAAGATTCAGTATAATCGGTTTAGACTGTTAATAATCGATTAAAAAGTGCTGAGAATAATCTATTAACAAGACTCATAATCTCTTAACAAAAGTGAGTTTCAGCTTTACGCATTTATTGGAAAAGTCCGACTAGTGATCCACTACACCTATTCACCCCTTCTAGGTGTATTTTACCTTGTTGGCACCCAACAAGTGGCATCAGAGCTAGTACAAAAGTGCTAACTTGATCGCCTTATTCGTTGATCTTAGAGATATTCACTATGGGTTTCACTAACCCTTTCAGCGGGGATGGCGCATCCATCAACCGTCCTCTGATATTTAGTGGCGAGGGTTACGCCTACTGGAAAGTGTTTATGAAAATCTTCCTCGAGGCAATTGACACGGATTTTTAGGAATCCATTGTCAATGGTCCTTTTACTCTACTACATTTGGTGGATGGTAAGCCTAAATAAAAACCTAAAGGCTTAAGGACCGATGACGAAAAACAAAAGTTCTAGCACAACACACGAATATGTGGGATACTTTACAAGTAACCAACGAAGTTAATCGTGCGAGACTAAATGCACTAACACACGAATATGAGTTGTTTCAAATGTTTCAAAATGAATCTATTAGTGATATGCAGAAAAGATTCACTCATATATTTAAAAATTTAGATTCTTTGGATAAAAGTTTTGCTAAAGTTGAACTAAAAATAAAGTTTTGAGAGGCCTTGATAGGAACTGGCAGCCTAAGGTCAAGACAATCATGGCATCGAAGGATCTTGATTCAAGGCCTCTAGCAACACTTTAAAGCAAACTCCAGGAACATGAAATCTAATTGGGGTGCTTAACCATGCATGAGGAAACAGACAGAAAGAAGAAGGGAATATCTCTCAAAGCTACAATATCACAAGAACAAGAAAAAAGAGATGACGAAGTCAAAACCTAAACAATTTACTTGTGGCTTATAGGAGCATCGGTAACCATGCAGGTCTAGGTTACAAACCTTCAAATAAAAGAAAACCATATAAAAAACACCTAGCTCACATGCATAATAAGTATAAACATAACATGCCTACTTGCTTTTATTTTGGTACATATGGTCATACATTGATATCTTGCTATATTAGAAAATTTGGTGTGTGAAGTGGCAAATATGTATGGGTGCAAAAGGGACTAGATCCCTTAGTTACTTACAAGAAGAGATCCAATGTAATTTGGGGTACCTAAACAAGCCAAGTAATTTGTTTTGTAGGTATGCCTTTGAACACATGGAAAACAATGGTATTTTGATAGTGGTTGTTTGAGACATATAACGGGTGGTCCATTAAAGTTTCTTGATGTGTCACTCAAGGATAAATGTAATAAAATGAACAGTGAGATATTCGTTCACCAAACGAAATAGTGCAAGGAGCTTCTACATAATTCGAGATGGACAAATGTAAAGAAGCAACAACACCTATGACATCATTCTGCTATCTCGATAAGGATGAAAAGGGTAAATTTGTTGAGGTAACAAAATATCGAGGCATAATTGGTTCATTGTTATATCTAATGTCTAGTTGTCCGGATATTATGTTTAGCGTATGTATGTATGCAAGATATCAAACATCACATAAGGAATCACATTTTAGTGTTGTAAAATGTATCATGAAGTATCTAAAAGGAACATTATCTATAAGATTATGGTATCCTAGGGAGCCTCATTATCTTTGATTAGGTACTCTAATTCCATCTTTGCCAGATGTAAGCTTGATCGGAAAAGTACTCGTGGAACTTGCCACCTTTTGGGCAGCTCCTTAGTGTCTTGGAACAACAAAAAGCAAGATTGCCTTGCTTTATCAACCGCCGAAGCGGAATACGTTGCCACCGATGTGTGTTGCGCTCAAATAGTAAGCTATTGCCCCACCAACTAGCTAATCAGACACGAGCCCCTCCTGGGGTGGATTCCTCCTCTTATGGATGAAGTAGCATCTATTAGACTTCGGTCTAAAGCTTGTGAAAATATCGATAAAGTGTGATAACACTAGTGCCATTAACCTATTTAAGAATCCCATCATGCATTCTAGAGCTAAGCATATTGAAATTAGACACCACTTTTTGAGAGATCATGTATAAAAAGGTGATTGCATTCTTGAGTTTGTTGAAACCTCAAAGCAATTAGCCAATATTTTCACCTAGCCCCTTCCACAGGATACGTTCTTTGTATTACGTAGAGAACTCGACATACTTGATGAAAAATATCTCAACTAATTTTCATTAGGTTAATATATGTCTTGTCTTGATCTTATGTGTGATAATTGATATGAATGCATGATTTATATGCTTAACGAAATTCATGATTGTTTCATGCTTCTTTTAGTGTGTCATATACCTCTTAGGTTAGAGTCTTGAGTATAGTTGTAAGA
>NC_032015.1:16074896-16080236 GCF_001865875.1 Lupinus angustifolius | reverse complement strand
TGAATTAGTTGACTTAAAATTATGGTAGTTTTTTCTGCAAAATGTAAGAGTTAATGTGCAGCGGATAATATTGCATAAAATAAACAAGAATAAATCAAAGAGGTAAGGGAAAAGAGAGCACACAAAGATTTTATATTGGTTCACCTTCTTGTCCACCGAAGGCTACAACCAGTACTCTTGCAACACAAGAGATTTTTCCACTAAATATTAGGAGTTGTAATTACAATAACTCACCCCGAGATCTCTAAGTATCTTACACACTCACTAATATTTATACCCTTGGAAAAAACCTTTCCAAGTAACTCTATCCCCTTTCTATTCACACCCCGTGAAAGAAAGTTTATTGCAATGAATGAAGAATTTGAATGATGGCTTTTTGAATTGCCTTTACAAGTATGAAATATTATAACACTAGCAATCCAATCAACTCTTTTGTATACTTAGTAATAATTCTCAATAGATTTGTAAAACTTTGAAACAATTACTTCAAGTAACTCAGAAAAATTCTCTTTTGAAAGTTTAAGAACTTAGTGCAAAAGTGCAGAAAAATAGTGAGAGAATTTTTCAGAGTCGTATGAGAGTTGTATATAAGTAGTGTGTTTATGTTGTGATAGTTAGAGTCTTTATATAGACTTTCCAAACACCCATGGTGTCTTTCTGAAAGTGTAGGAGTTGTTTGAAGTGAAGAGATTTCGTTTGGAGTGAAAACATTTCATTTGGAGTGAAAACATTTCATTTTGAAATCTGAAATCTCATGCAATAGTCTTCAATAATCGATTACTGATAGTGGGTAATCGATTACCCAAACTCTCTATCCATTGTTTATTTAAAAATGAATTAGAGTAATCGATTACACCATTTGGGTAATTGGTTACTCAACTTTTGTAAAACTGGTAATCTGTTACTCAAAGGCAGTAATGGATTACTCTGAACAGTTTTAAGTTGGATAACTCTTTTTCTAACACATGTAACTTTTTACTTTAAATGAAGTCACCCGTTACACACTATTTATAAAAAATGTTTTAAGTATTTTTAAAGTGTTTCTTTATTCTTTAAAAATAGTTTGAGCATTACAACTAGTATATTTAAGAGTTTTAGGATAGAAGTACCTATAGAGACTTAATCTAATTTTCTTGAAGCTTTAATCTTCTTTGTCTTCATAAGTATTCTTCCTTTTCTTATTTTTGGTGATGTTGGTGTCTTCATCAAAACCTTGCCAAGGTCAGGAGCAAAGATATTCTTCACAATCTCCCTCTTTTTGATGATGACAAACCAAGATCGAGTTGTCTTCATCAATATCCATGCTATCCATCCTAGAGGAGAGGCAATGGAGTTCATATCGGATTTATTGATTCTGAGAGTCGAGAGCATCCATCCGGTTAGTGATGTAGCCTCGGAGAGAAACCAACTCATCCATAATCATTTGGTTCGAGGGCATGGCAGCAGATGAGGACGATTGAGCATGAAACTCAGACAGTTGTGGTTCAGAAGGGTTAGGAGCTTCAAGTTCAAATGGTTCAGCATCAGTGGTCGGCTTGTCGGTTCTATGTTTGTAGATGCGAGTTTGAGGGTCTTGGGTGAAACCCATTTTGTGGATCACGTCCACATCAATTTGGCTTTCTCGAAGATTCAGAGGCATCTTTGTTTCACCATTCATAGAAACTCCGAAGTGCTGAAGAATTTTGGTTATAAAGATGGCATATGGCAAAGGGCTTTGAGTACCTCTAACAGTCCACATTTGTCTCATTATCATTAGAGACCAATTGATTTTGATGTTAAACTTTATGGCATACATCAATTGGAGTTCTATGTCATTTATTTGAGAATGATTTGAAAATTTTGGTATGATGACATAACTCAAAAAATAATGAAGCAAACGTTCCTCTAGTTTGAGATATCCAGCAGATAGGATGTCTCAGTGTTTAATAGTCTCTCCAAAGCCTTGTTGCTTACGCATTTCTATTTCCCTTTTCGAAAGTCTACATAATGAATGATAAAAATCCTTTCGATCATAATTATCCCATTCACATACAAGGCCGAAACCTGTTATGTTACATAACAATGAACTGAAAGTTTTTAGATCTAAAATAATGTCTTTTCCTTTGACATAGGAGGTAAGACGATTTTTATGAAAGTTCATGTTACAGTAAAATACTCGCACAAGTTCAGGATGAATGTCATTTGTTTTACAATAGAAGTCAAAAAGGTTTTGTTGATGTAAGAGATATGGGAAAAGAAAATCTTCAAACTCAAAATTGTCAACATTACCGAATTTAGGAGTAAAAATGGTGCGACCATGGAAGTACTCCTCAAATATCTTGCGTTGCTCGTCATTAGAAAGAAGCCTTGTCAAATCCAGAGGATTACATTCCAAAGATGTTGTTCCTTGACTCCTTTGAGAGGTATTGGAGTGTTGTTTCTTTGATCTAGAAGAGGAATCCATGGATTTGGGATCTTGAAATTTTAGGTTTGGGATTTTGAAATTTTAGGTTTTGAGGTTCTAGAGATTTTGGGAGTTTTTTGTTCAAGCCACTAATCACGAAAATGATTGGTTAGAAGTGTTTAGAATCGAAAATATGATAGGAATGGGCACAAAAATCTCTTGAAACGGATCAAAAACAAGGTTTTTAGAGGTTGAGAAGCTTTGATAAGAAGAGGACACGAGTCGAGTGAGGAAGATGGGTTTTGAAAAAGTTAAAAATTTCAGAAATTTCATATATAAAGGCAAAGAGCCGTTACTCATTTTGAGTAATTAGTTACTCAAAAATAAAATTTTTAAAATTTCAAACAACAGCTTGGAGTAATCAATTACTCACTTTGGGTAATCAGTTCCTGAAACACGCTATTTACCCCTGTAATCGGTTACTCTCCAGTGTAATCGATTACTTACCCCAGAAACACTTATTTTTAGGCAAAATTAAGCTAGGAAAAATATTTTTAACCCAAAATTGAAGTTTTTGAACACAAATAAATATATTTAGGATCAAGTAGGCATGAGATAATCATAGAGAAACAAACATATAATCATATAAGCATGTTAAGTAAGGTAAGCTGCATCAAGAATGCCTAATTCAAGTCTAATTTTGTAAAAAGGTTCTGTTGCCAAAGGTTTAGTGAAAATGTCTGCAAGTTGGTTATGAGTATCAACGAATTCTACGGATACATCTTTCTTTTGAACATGGTCCCTTAGGAAGTGATGCCTTANGCCTTATATCTATGTGTTTGGTTCTAGAATGCATAATAGGATTCTTTGTAAGGTTTATAACACTAATATTATCACATTTCAGCGGAGTATAGCCTAAGTCTAAGCCATAATCTCGTAATTGTTGCTTAAGCCACGACACTTGGGCACAACAACTACCTGCTGCTATATATTCAACCTCAGTAGTGCTTAGCGCAACACATGCTTGTTTCTTGCAAGACCAAGAAACTAAAGCATTTCCTAAAATGTGACAAGTAGCACTTGTACTTTTCCTTTTAGATTTACATCCGGCAAAATCTGAATCCGAATATCCAACCAATTCACATATACTTCCTTTTGTATACCACAGTCCAATTTCAGTTGTACCTTTAAGATATTTCATAATTCTCTTAACAACAACTAAGTGTGATTCTTTTGGTTTAGACTGATAACGTGCACACAAACATACACTAAACATGATATCAGGTCTACTGGCAGTCAAATATAGAAGAGATCCGATCATACCTCGGTACTTTGATATTTCAATACTTTTTCCACTTTCATCGGTATCAATGTATATGCTAGATACCATAGGAGTAGCTATTGGCTTGCAGTCATCCATATCAAATATTTTCAGCAAATCCCTGCAATACTTGGTTTGAGTCACAAAAATGCCATTATCAAACTGTTTGATTTGTAGTCCAAGGAAGTAGTTCAACTTTCCCATCATGGACATTTCAAATTCTCCTTGCATCATTTTGCCAAATTCACTACACAAATTTTCATTAGTAGAACCAAAAATAATATCATCTACATAAATTTGAACTAGTAAAGTATGATGATTTATTTTCTTTATAAATAGAGTAGTGTTGACTATCCCTTTGGTAAAACCTTTTTCTATCAGAAAAGTTGTTAGACGATCGTACCACGCTCGTGGAGCTTGCTATAGACCATAGAGGGCTTTTTTTAACTTGTAGCCATGAGAAGGATGTTTGTAATCTTCAAAACCAGGAGGTTGTTCTACAAACACTTCTTCATGAATGTAGTCGTTGAGAAAAGCGCTCTTGACATCCATTAGATATAATTGAAAATTAAGAGAACAAGCATATGCAAGTAATAGCCTAATAGCTTCAAGTGTAGAAACTGGAGCGAAGGTTTCATCAAAGTCAATACCTTCTTCCTGATTGTATCCTTGGGCTACTAGTCTAGCTTTATTTTTAACGATAACACCATTTTCATCAGATTTATTTCTAAAGACCCAACGAGTTCCAATTACATGCCTATTTTTCGGTCTAGGAACAAGTTCCCAAACTTCATTCCTGCCAAACTGGTTTAATTCTTCTTGCATAGCAAGAATCCAGTGTTCATCCTTGTAACGCCCCGAAAAATACTCTTTATTTATTACGTGGAGAAGTGAGTAAATATTTTTTTTGAATTTGTGATATAAAATTGTTTCCTTTTAAAAAACCTTTCTTTTCCGGGACATCACTTTAAGTAACATATAACGCGGAAATCAAAACCGGGAAATCAAAACTGGTTACCTAACGGTAACTGAAATGATACAACATTTCCTGAATATACATCTTCATAGATATAAAAGATCATAAGTACTTAATATACATATCCAACAAGAAAGGGCGGAACTATTACTCATCGCCAAAAGACACTAAACAAAGAAATGAACAAGCTGAAGCCGTCAGTGTTTCAAAAGTCACAAAATGATAAACAACTCCTAGTGGCTAACTCCAAAGCTAGGGTACTACCTCTCCTCAATTCTGCATGCCCCCTTCTGGAACATCACGGACGGGTAGCTCCCAATTCGAGCAAAGCTGTCTGCCTGACGAGCACACGTCCGAAAAGCAAGCAATAGAAAAGAAGAGAAATAGAGTGAGTAAGACATCTAATCAATATAATTCATTGACGGTGTGGACTTACTCAGAATATTACACTCAGATATGAAAAGCAGTTCATATATATATATAACATATCACATTATAACTCATCAGTTGTTCTCATAAACAATTATCTAATCAACCTATGTAATGTAAACAACACTTATTCCCAACCAATATTATAATTCACCATTTATCAATATATAATTCATCGACAAGATATCATGACTATAATTAAATAACACATAAGTGAAGATCATACTCCAA
>NC_032015.1:16073374-16074796 GCF_001865875.1 Lupinus angustifolius | reverse complement strand
ACTCACCTCACCTAGACTCTCCCTCAAGGCATTGTTGATGAATCACCGTCCAACAACGCTGTCCCTCTCAACATCACGGTGCTCTAAGTCATCCCGTCAATTTCCTCTCCACTACTCCATTATTAACCATATGCATATGAACACTAACCGCAGTTAGATGATTAAATCTTTTAATCATTATTTACCATGCTTGGCCCACCTTAAGTCATCTCCCTCAGGAATGCTTCTTGTGTGTCCCGATCTTACATTAACACGTAACATAAAGGAGATACATCTCACCACTATGTCCCTACCACTACGACTATTGCTGAATCACCCTGAACGGTCCCAGACCAAGCCACTTACGGTTAGACGATCTCGCTCCGTGGTATCACGTATCCTTTTCTGGGCGTCGCCCTGAATCATACATCCTTTTCGGAATACTTTCTTTAAAATTAATTACCGAGTTTGACTATTTAATTCCAACACCTTGAATACTTTACTTTTGAATTCAGGTACAGTGTTATACCAAGCAGTTTATATCACATACCCATACTAGGATTATTACATACTCAACCAATCAATCCAAATTGTCAAACGCAATTACTGTCTCTCGCCCAAGCGAGGACCCTTCACTCAAGCGAAAATTCAATCTTTCAACACTGTCCCTCGCCCAAGCGGGGACTAGTCGCCCAGGCGACAATTCATGTTTAAATCTCAAATAAACTGAAGTCTTCCTTGCCCAGGCGAAGGTACTATCGCCTAAGCGAGAGAGTTCCAGAAACTCATTAAAATCCTGGGTTTTTTTGTTTTTTTCTTTTTCACCCAAGCGAAGCCTTTGCTCGCCCGGGCGAGAGAGTTCCAGAATTTCATCAAAATTCTGGGCTTTCTCACCTAAGCGGGACCCTTGCTCGCCCAGGCGAGGCTTGCTCGCCCAAGCGAGGCATTGTCGCCCAGGCGAGGGAGTTCCAGATCCAAAACTTCCCCTGACCCAGTCCCTCGCCCAGTCCTCGCCCAAGCGAGACTGTGCTCGCCCATGATCCCAAGATCATCATAGAATTTCTTAAAAGAGGAGTTTTGAAATTCTCCCCCATGATCACTTCGTATAACAATGTTTTTTAGAGATTTTTCATTTTGAACTCTTTTAGCATAAATGCTAAAGGCTGTGAATGCCTCATTCTTATGTATTAAGAATAGAGTCCAAGTATATCTAGAAAATTCGTCCATTATAACTAGAGCATAATAATTTCCACGAAAACTTTTTATCCTTGAGGGACCAAATAAATCCATATGAAGTAATTGTAATGGTCTATCGGAAGAAACCATGTGCTTTGGTTTGAAAGAACTTTTTGTTTGTTTACCCATTTGACAAGCACTACATAGTTTGTCTTTAACAAACTTCATTTTGGGTAAACCAACAACTAAGTCTTTCTTAATGAGTTT
>NC_032015.1:16072145-16073274 GCF_001865875.1 Lupinus angustifolius | reverse complement strand
GGTGGCTTTCCAATTCTACCAACTCCAAGAATTCTTCCCTTGTTGTTGTCACCATATGTGACATATCCTTTGTCCCTTGGAGTGAGGATAGAGAATTTACTTTTATCACCTGTCATGTGTTTTGAGTAGCCGCTATCAGGTACCATAAATTGTAGGTGGCTCTCATGTTTTCCTAAAAACTAAATTAAGTTTTGTTAGGTATCCAATATTCTTTGGATCATAGATGGTTAGTACCTTTCTCGACCCATTTAAGTTTTCCTAGGGGTACACCATATTTTCTAATCATGCATGTGTTTGGTGTATGCCCATGAATTTTACAGTATGTACATATGGGTTGATGAAAGTGTATCCTAGATTTTCCAAATTTATGGATACTTTTCTTTTGAAAGATTATTTTCTTTTGGACACTTGGTTTCTTGAAACCATGGCCTTTTGAATAGCCAAGACCTCTTCGGTCTGTTGAGTGTCTTTGATCATTGATAATCTTTTCTAAGCTTTTACCACTCTTGTTTAGTTTATTAAGTTCAAGGCTTAATGTTAATACTTTATTTTCAAGAGTGACGCAGTTTTGACAAGAGGATGAAGAATATTTGTTTCTAAATGCATCTATTTCAGATTTTTGTTTTAGAAACATTTTTGACAATTTAACATATTCATCATGTAAATCATTAAATGCAGATTGAAGTTCGGAAGAAGAAAATGGATTAGAGTCGTTTACCTCTTCATCATCAGAATGATGAGATGCCATAAGTGATAGATGTGCTTGCTCTTCGTTTTCTGTTTCTGATGCAGAACTTGTATCATTGTCTTCCCAAGCAATGTATGCTCTTCGTCCAGTCTTTATATCCTTCTTTCCCTTGAAAGAACCCTTTTCCAAATTTGGAAAATCCATCTTTATGTGACCGGGTTTGCCACATTCAAAACATGTAAAGTTTTGACTTGAAGTGGAGGCATCATTGCTTTTGGTGAATTTACTTGTTTGGCATGTTTTTGCGCCTTTGTTCCTTTTTAGGAACTTGCGGAATTTCTTTACGAAGAGACTTATATCTTCCGTATCATCTTTTTCTGATTCATCTCTAGATGAGTCATATATATCCAATTTTTCTTTTCTTGCTCCTCGTGTTGATCA
>NC_032015.1:16065359-16072045 GCF_001865875.1 Lupinus angustifolius | reverse complement strand
TACCTTCTTTTTGTCTTCATCGTTCCATGATGATTTTGGCTTTATTTCCCTTATACTTTTGATAACTGTAAAAGGTATATATGGTCCTTCTTCAATGGCGTTCCATATGTCTAAGTCTTGAGATTCAATAAAGATCCTCCTTCTAATTTTCCAGAAATCATAGCATTCTCTAATAAAGCTTGGAGGGCAGTTGATGTTGGAACCTTCTCTTAGGAATGATCTTGAGGCCATCTTGATGTAGGATCAGATTTGAGAGTTTCTTACTCAAATATAGCTCTAGTGCCAATTGTAAGAATGGGATTGCAACTAAGAGGGGGGAGGGTGAATTAGTTGACTTAAACTTATGGTAGCTTTTTCTATAAAATGTAAGAGTTAATGTGCAGCGGATAATATTGCAGAAAATAAACAAGAATAAATCAAAGACGTAGGGGAAAAGAGAGTACACAAAGATTTTATACTAGTTCACCTTCTTGTCCACCGAAGGCTACATCCAGTACTCTTGCAACACAAGATATTTTTCCACTAAATATTATGAGTTGTAATTACAATATCTCACTCCGAGATCTCTAAGTATCTTACACACTCACTAATATTTATACCCTTGGAAAACACCTTTCCAAGTAACTCTATCCCCTTTCTATTCACACCCCGTGAAAGAAAGTTTATTGCAATGAATGAAGAATTTGAATGATGGCTTTTTGGATTCCATTTACAAGTATGAAATATTATAACACTTGCAATCCAATCAACTCTTTTGTATACTTAGTAATAATGCTCAATTGATTTGTAAAACTTTGAAACAATTACTTCAAGTAACTCAGAAAAATTCTCTTTTGAAAGTTTAAGAACTTCGTGCAAAAGTGCAGAAAAATAGTGAGAGAATTTTTCAGAGTCGTATGAGAGTTGTATATAAGTTGTGTGTTTATATTGTGAGAGTTGGAGTCTTTATATAGACTTTCCAAACACCAATGGTGTCTTTCTGAAAGTGTAGGAGTTGTTTGAAGTGAAGAGATTTCGTTTGGAGTGAAAACATTTCATTTTGAAATCTGAAACCTCATGCAACAATCTTCAGTAATCGATTACTGATAGTGGGTAATCGATTACCCAAACTCTCTGTCCACTGTTTATTTAAAAACGAATTAGAGTAATCGATTACACCATTTGGGTAATCGGTTACTCAACGTTTTCTAAACTGGTAATCTGTTACTCAAAGGCAGTAATGGATTACTCTGAACAATTTTAAGTTGGATAACTCTTTTTCTCACACATTTAACTTGTTACTTTAAATGAAGTAACCCGTTACACCCTATTTATAAAAAATGTTTTAAGTATTTTTAAAGTGTTTCTTTATTCTTTAAAAATAGTTTGAGCATTACTACTATGCATAACTAAGAGTTTTAGGATAGAAGTACCTATAGAGACTTAATCTAATTTTATTGAAGCTTTAATCTTCTTTGTCTTCATAAGTATTCTTCCTTTTCTTCTTTTTAGTGATGTTGGTGTCTTCATCAAAACCTTGCCAAGGTCAGGAGCAAAGATCTTCTTCACAATAGTATCTTCGCATCTCCTAAAAATCTCAAAAATGCACTAATATATGTCTTAGTTCTACTATTAATCAATTGTTCTGTGTTTTAATCGATTAATTTGAGTTCTAGTAACCTGAAAATGAATTTTTATCAAACATTAATCGATTAACAAACTACTTAATCGATTGCATGGGCTCAAATTTCTGAAGAATGAAAACCTTAAAATCATTAATTGATTACTAGAGGATTTAATCGATTAAACTAGGTATTATTTTAAACTCGATAATCAATTAAACACTCATCTTAATCGATTAACGTCAGACATAAAACAGATTCGAGTGTATGTTTAGGTCACTTCCGCTAAATCCCCAAAAACCCCATAGATTACTCCTTCTGGATTTCTTCTCAAATCAAGAGATTTCGACCTCAACAATTGTAAATTCATCTCCTATTACATCAAATTCATCTCCCTAGAGTCTCCAATCTAATCAAATTTCAAAATCCTAGCTTTCCCCCTTTTTTGGAAAACCTAATTCCCAATTTGAAAAATCTATTATAAAATCGATTACATATTCCCGTACCTGAAAATTATGAGTGAATCACGACCAAGAAGGGTAAAAATCACAGCTAAGCGTCCAAGAGTAGTGGACGTCAGTTCCTCTTTTGCTCAAGGTGGAAGAAAAGATCGTGGTGACCCTTACTACTTTCCCATCCTTCAAGAAGCTAGATTAGCCAAATTCGAAGGAAGGAAACAAACTTACATTCACTACACAGATATAGCTTGGGTGGTGGAACAAGGTCTTGAGTTCCCTCATGGATTAGAAGCATAAGGAGCAAATCAGTTTATAGATCTCATAGGTAAAATATATCCATCCTTGATAAGGGAATGTTACATTAATTTTCGATATAAGGACGAGGTTTATACTTCAATGATTATGGGAAAGTTGATTATTTTAGATGAAGAACTATTTTTGGACATTGGAGGACTGTCTAGCGATGGATCTTTGTTAGGTTAATGTCACAATGAGTTATGGAACTCATTTGATGCTATTGAGATGTATAAGTCATGTCTAAGAGGACCTCACCTATATGTGCAAGGTAAATTAACCATGGTTGATTCATTATCTATTGAGAATTGACTCTTGCTTTATTTAATTGCATATGTTTTTGTTCAGCATAACAAAAATCATGCACAACCGACTATCAATGATCTTAAGCTGATGTTTGCAATAAGAGAAGGAATTACGGTTAATTGGCCTGCTGAAATTCTGAAGGTCATGAATGGTATAACTTCAGCTTCTTCTAGTCTACTTGCTTATGGGATTTTTATCTCTCGTGTTATCAATTATCTTGAAATCGACACTTCGGATATGGACATCATTGTTACTAATTCCTAATAACACCTAGTAGGTGATAATCTAATTCACAAGATGGTTATTTACAAGTTTGGAAATACCAGGATGTATCAAAAAGATCATAGTGCCAATGTGAATGGAGACTCATGTGATGAAGAAAAGCCTGCAAATCCTTGTGAGCCAAACCCTGAACAACTACAAACTGAGGCCGCCCATGTGCCTCAGGAACCATCGTTTGAGTTAGCACACTTGGATGTTATGGATGAACGCCTTAATGTGCGTATTGATGGATATTTTCCATCATTGAGGGACTCAATGTTGGCTGAGTTCCAATTGCACCTGGAGAGGATTATCATGGACGTTGATCGTATTTTGTTTATTATGCACACCAGTCATGGATATTCATCATCACCACCATCACCACCTAAGGATTAGTCTAGATAGGGATGTCTAGAATCTAGGGTGTGTGTCTTTTGATCGTATATTTTGATAGAATATGTTGTATTATGTTTGGGCCTATTATGTACTTCATGCACTACTCATATTTCTCATTATTTTTGTTCTTAATCTAGTTATGTTAGAACTTTTTCTTGAACTTTGATTATGTCTATCTTGTGTACCTTCTGTTGAATGATTAATATATGTTATCTTTGTGTTACATTATGTATCATTAATAATTCCATGCTTAAATAGTAACTTACACAATATGGATATATATTGCAAATTGATTATGCTATAATTCTGTTTATTAGCTACTTAATCTTTTAACACCTGCTGGAAATCGATTAAAGGCAACAACTGTGCACTTGTTCATTTTTCTGTAAAACTGCTTAATCGATTATGCTTGATAATCAATCGATTAAGTCCAGTAAAAATTTTGAAATCTTTCCTTACTTTTGATTGTTATTACCATATAATGTCACTGCTATTTGATCATGTCAAAAGGGTGAGAAAGTGTTGTTTGAGTGTTTATGTAGGTTGTATTAAGCTTTCATATTCAAATTTGAAGTGCTATCCTATATCACCTCATACATGGATTGAAGGGGAGAGAAATGGGAGGGGGAGATAAATGTGAGGGGGAGCAACGCATTCTGATCCAACCATTGTAAACACTTGCTGACCATCATCAAGCTAATCAAACAAATGATTGTTTAGAGCTTGTCATCATCAAAATAAGGGAGATTGACATTGCAAATAGTCAAAGATTGCATATGTGATCGACCTATATAGTTTTGATGAAGACAAGGACTTAATGGAAGGTTGAAGAAATGGGCATCGCAACAAACAATATGTCGAAGACTCAAGGTCAACATCATAGACTTAGGATTATTTTTTTATATTCTAGAAGTCCTAAGATGATTGCTTAGTTTGAGTCTAGGTTAGGTAAACCTTAGGTGAAAGTCTCACAAGAGGTTAAAATGAAACCATATAAAATGCGGCATACCATCCTAACATATATGATAAGTAGAATCATGCATAAGCATTGAGCGTACACGGTTTTTATGCATCAAAGTATTATATATTTCAAAATCATGTATTGCATGTTCATACATCAATGAAACATACTTTAACTATAGTAATCGATTTTAATGGTTAATAATCAATTAAGTCACGTGGGAATCCGTTAATCGATTAAGGATAAATGTAATCGATTAAGGATAAATGTAATCGATTAAAGGGAGTTAGCTAACTACCTAGGATTTCTTGTTCTTTAATCGATTAAAGAAGTTATTTATAGATTAAGACACAACCGAATAACAGTATTTTCATATCGTATTAATTGATTAAGCTAAAAAATAATCGATTAATGAGAGGTAAAATCATTTTTATATAAAAGCTGTATTTTCAACCCATGTGCATAATAATCATAAGGAAAAAGAAAAACAAGAATCTAAATTTAGAAATTTCACATCATCTTGCTTATTTTATGAGTGAAAGCATAGTGTGAATTCTTGCAAAGTTTCTTTGAAATCATTGAGAGAAAAGTGAGGAAAATCTTTTCAAAAGAATGCATTACTTCAATACATCTTGATAAACCATTGCATTTCATCACATCTAGTTTAGGCTTCTTGTGGGAGTTCTGCAGAGGGTTTAGAGGTGAGTTTCAAAGTTATATTAGCACATTAAGTGTGCATAATAACCCAACAAAAATATTAAATCAAGGAGTTATTCTCTTGGTGTGTTGGTATCACTGGAAAAAGAGAAGTTGTATCTTCACGAGGCAAGAAGTCTTGGATAAAGTGAGAAAGTGGCTGGGGCTAGAATCACGAAAGGTGTTAGTATCCGAGTAGGTGACCGAAGTGGTCAAACTGAGTTAGGGCTCAACGGATCTGAGAAGGGAGTACTTGTTGCTTGTATTCGAAGTGTGATTGTAAGAATAATTAATTTCCATAGTGAAGAAAATCTTCCTGGAGCAGAAGGAGAGGTCCGGATGTAGTTTATAAGTGGACACACAAATGAACCAACATAAAAATCCGTAAGCATTCTTCTTTCCCTATCTGTTTTACTTTTTCAGCTTTTATGATTTCTTGAGTTTTTTATTTCTGTGATATGTGCTTACTATTCATAATTCACTATGCTAGAGTTGGCGTTCAACAACGCTTATTTTAGATCTATAACAACGCTTTCATGCGCTTTCTGTTTGACCATAGTATTATATGGTCATCATTAACAGCGCTTCACAAACGTTGTTGTATTGATTATATACCACAGCGCCACACATAAAAAGTGTTGTCATATAGTGCATCAATACAACAAGGCTTTGTCCACAAAGCGCTATCATATAGTGGATCAATACAATAACACATCGTCCATAAATCGCTGTCATATAGTCTTAAATAAACAACGCATTTTATAGGTCTTACTAACAGCGCTTGTTGCGCTGTTGAAGTTCATATATTTAACAATGCAATAACAGAAAATCGCTGTTGTATTATTCATAAATTTTCTCAAACAACACCTTAGTACAACAATCAAAATTATACAAAGACTACTTGCATCTATTTTTTCCTTGTCTAGAAGAGCATATTGATTTACCCAAAGCCCTTCATCATGATCATCTCTTGACGATTATTATTGACGATTATTTTGTTAGTTAAAAGAACAATATCTTCATATTCTTTAGCTGGATCACTAACATAGAATACTTGTTGAGCTTATGATGCTAGAATAAATTGCTCATCTTTATATCATGGCCTATTAAGATCCACTTGCATGAACCCTAACTCATCAACTCGGAAGCCATTATTGTTATCAACCCACATACAATAAAAAATCGGCATCCTAAACATTGTGTAATCCAATTCCCATATGCGTTCAATCACTCCAAAGAATGGCATGTTCGCATATATTGGGTTTCTATCTTTTTCACTTGACATGTGTAAAGTTCGAGCAACAAGAGTCACACCACTATTTTTCATTTTACTTTGATCATCTTTTTTTTCCGTATAAAATGTGAATCCATTAATCAAGTAACCAGTGTAGGATAAGACATGAAGGCTTGGACCATTGGCTACCCATTTCAATTTTTCAGAAACCGAATGTGCATTTATATTCAACTCCTCATCAATGTGATTTTTTAGCCACTTTATGAAACACTGATTATGCTCTTTGGAAATCCAATTTTCATTCTTACTTGGGTACCATTTCCTTAGCATCTCCTTGGGTGTTTCAACATATGGCTCTACCTCGTCGGCATTATGTAAAACATATAAGTGCGCTTGCTCCAATTTGGTTCTTGTTATAGTCAATATTTCATTCTCAGTAATACCTTCACCAAATGTTTTTTTTTTGCATATCGAGGCTT
>NC_032015.1:16064683-16065259 GCF_001865875.1 Lupinus angustifolius | reverse complement strand
AACAAAGAAGGTGGGAAATACATTTCAAGTTCACACAAAGTCAAAATAATTTGTCTTTGCAATGCAGGTAATTTCTCAGGGTCAATCACTTTACTCCAAATTACCTTGATGAAGAAGCATAACCTAGTTATGGTTCCTCGAAATTTTTTAGGTAGAATTGACCGTATTCCAATAGGCAATAAATGCTCCACAAGTACACGACAATCACGAGACTTAAGACCTTTTAACTTGAGGTCTTTCATTGATACGAGGTTCTGAATGTTGGAAGAGTACCCTTCTAGAACTTTAACACCATGAATAAATTTACAAAATTCCATTTTCTCCTTCCTCGACAAAGTATAAGCTATTGGAGGTAGAAATGTACGTTTTCCCTTCATTAACGACCCCAATTCCTTTCTTATTCCCATACTAACCAAGTCCAACCTTACATTCAAGCCATCTTTGGTCTTTCTAGGGACATTGAGTAAGATACCAAGGAGACTTTCAAACACATTTTTTTTCAATATGCATAACCTCGAGGAAATGTCTTACATATAATGAACTCCAATATGGCAATTCAAAGAAGATTGACCTTTT
>NC_032015.1:16059503-16064583 GCF_001865875.1 Lupinus angustifolius | reverse complement strand
TTCATGCATAAAGAAGGAGGTAGGTTGTATATCACATACATCACTGGCCATGTACTGTGGGAGCAACTTTGAACACTATGTGGGTTAATTCCATCCATTGACCATGCAAGGCGTAGATATCTTGATTCTTGACCAAAACTAGGATAGTCGTGATCAATTTTTCTCTATTGAGGTGAATCTCCAGGGTGTCGAAACTTGCCATCTTTAATCCTTTCTTCATCATGCCATGTCAACTTCTTTGCATATTTGGCATTGCTAACATACGCTTGAATCTTGATTTGATTGGAAAATACCATACAACCTTTTCGGGAATTGAGTCTTCCTTCTTATATCATGATGCATTACATTTAGGACAAAACTGTAATGAAGCATACTCATTAAAAAATAAGATGCAATCATTTTCACCTATGGAGCGTAACATTTATTTTGCATCATAGGTTCGAGAATGGAGCACATTATCTATCGGCAACATATCCTTCAGAAGTGCAAGCAAGTCGGGGAAACTCTTATCAGTCCATCCATTAACAGATTTCAACTTATACAACCTTGACACCATTGCCAATCTTGTGAATTTAGTACAACCATCATATAATGGTTTCTCAGCAGCACTTATCAATCGCTGAAACATCTCAGGACAATACTGAAGATCCTCTTCGACAACATTTACCATTTCCTCGAAGCAATTGTCTTTATATGCATTTGTGTAGTTGTCTTTCACATGCATCTCATCATCACAATCCATAACGTCTCTCGTCTCACCATGTCTTGTCCAACATGTGTAACTTTGATCAATACCATGACACACTAAATGATCTTTTAACTCCTTTGGAGTAATTCGGTTTAAGCAACAATATCTTAAGCAAGGATATACAATTCTATTAGGGTTTTCAGCATTCTCAATTGCAAACCTAACAAATGATTTCACTCCTTCTTCATACTCCTTCATCAATCGATTGACAGTCATCCATTTTCGATCCATTTTCTATTAACAAAAAAATATAATGAACATAAATCCCTAAAGCTTGGAGTTAAGCTTGCAGAGAAAATGCATTATTATGATCAAAACCCTAACTCATAATGTAAGCTAAATGAGTCGGAAACCCCAACTCAATACAAGCTAAATATAATGTAATTAAAAACGGAAAAAACTATAAGAAAAACTCACTTTCAATTCGGTGTTGAATGCATGAATGATGTTTTTGAGGTTAAACGAATGACGAATTTTCGAAATCGATGTCGAATGATTTTCATGTTGAATGAGTGAATGATTTTTGGTGTTGAATGAGTGCGTGATGATGAGGTTGAATGATTTTCGAGATCGACTTTGAGAGTAAATGTGTTTCGCCACTGACTAAATGAGTGTTGGGATTGCTGATGAATGTGTGAGAATGCGGGAACATTTTAATTTTTTAAGGTCTGATAGTATCTTTATCAATGCATAATGAAGAAGGCGCTGTCAACGATACCTAATCAACAAAGCAACCGAAAGGAAACGTTGTGGAAAAACTCCCCATTCAAATATAAAGGTAAGTGTTCCACAGCGAAATCTTAAGGAAACGCTATGGAAGATATAATAATCTTTTTACTAATTCATTTTTTTAATGAAATTCAAATTAGTAATTACGTTATGGCATTCGATTAATGATAATTAATTAAATATATAGAACAATTAATAATGGCAATAAATAACATTCAAACAATTAATCGATTAAGCATCGTGTTAAGCGATTAAGTGCAGAGGAAATAGTTTTGATCATATTGACATCGCTTCTTACTGTATGCGTTGTTGTATAGCTAAAAGAGAATGAATGAGAGATAAGTATTCAATAATGCTTTTTTGTTCATGTGTTGTTGAATTCAACAAAAGCAACAACTCTTATTTGAGAATGTGCTTTTGAATTCAACATAATCAACAATGCATTGTTAAAAAAACATTGTTGTATGGGTATAACAACAGCGCAATCATACAAAAGCGCTGTCGAAGACCATTATTCTTAATTCTACAAAGTTACGCACACAACAGAAAATATCCTGATGCATACAGAAACTGAACATAACAACAAAATGAATGCATACAGAAACACCAAATGACAACTATATAAACACACCTGAGTTTCAATTTATATATTGAACATTAATTACATTGTTTACATAAACATATATTACATAGACCAAATCATATACATTACATTGAATATTAATTGAATTCCCTAAGCTACAATTTGTGAAAAACTAATCAACTATACCTACCATTTGCGAACTAAACTAAGTATAAACTTTGACCATTATTCTCTAATGTGGTTGACTTGGTCATCTGTATATGATTTGCTAACAAACTTGATTTCATTAGTTGGCCACTACTGAATGATGTCCTTCATGAATTTCAGCACATAATAGCCACAATCTACCTCGTTTGTTTAGCAAGGGGTCTACAATTAAAATGAAGTAAACATATAAGTATAACATTAGTTGGCCATTACACATATAATTGTTTGAGATGCTTTGTGCCAATACCTGTATACGAGTCCACTTGATTTTGTCGGGATTTGGTAACTTGTTTCTACCACGATTATTCGATTTGTAAACTTTCACCACACTAAACAATAGAAAATATACTTAATTAATAAACAACTAGGAAAGTGAAAGTGTCACTAAAAGTTTAAATGAGTAGTCCACTTAGTTAGAAAACATCTCTTTCATAGTGGCGTAGTTGGTCATATCACAACGTGCCAATGAGTCAAAGTAGTATATTTCTTCATTGACCCGATTGATGGCAACCAAAACCCAATGTTGCCTAACAAAATATATGTACATGGTTACGAAATGTTTGCACATCCAACATACTAAAGAAAGAAATATAAAAGACAATTACAAAATGCTCACCCGATATTAAAAGGTGCAAGAAATAAATCTGCATCTTCTTTATGATGGATGAGATTGTCTGTAATTCGTTTTGTTTTTTCCTCAATCTCATTTTTTCGTGCGACATCAAAGCGGTAAGGTCTGGGGATATGAACATCACCTTTTTCTTATTTACCTTAATAAAATTTTCATACAAGTACCTAATATATATAACACAAATGTTAGTTAATTATAACACACCTCCATGCAAAAGTGAGAAGTTAAGAAAATATAATTTACCTCATATATATACATACAACACTTGCACCTATACAATCACGTTTATATACATCCCAGACTTCACTCATGCCAACGTATTCATCAACATTATCTCCGTAGACTTCCTTGGGAATTTATATAATTATCATATCATCTCCCATCTTCTTTACATGCTCCATCAGTTGAGTACAATAGTTGGTAGTCTTTTTGGAGCTCACATCCCTAGTAGATGGATTGGAGCTCACATCCCTAGAAGATGGCTTAGACTTTTGGTGCTACTAGGGGTGGAATGTACATTTTCCTGAAATATTCAATAAAAACAGAGAGAAATTGGCAGCAATGCATTATCATCGATTGCAATTTCAATCGAGACCTTCACATGATGGTGTGGAATACGTGCATTATGCAGCATAGCACCGACCAACTTGTGCACTTTCCCAACACAACTACTCGGCTAGTTGCGGTATCCAGGAAAAGTTTGCAAGAACTGATTCCCTGTACGTAAGTTAAGACATATAATTAGTTAATGACTAAGTTAAAATAAGTTAAATAAATTAAAATAAGTTAACTAAATTACCTCAGGAATGGGAATCATAATGGCAATGTTGTAAGGTGCAGGTGTAGTGCAACTCTCATTGACGGTTGAAGGAATAGTGTCAGCATTACTAGCTAGTCGTTGCCACTCAGCTTCCTTCGCCTTCATTGATTGCTCAAATTCGTTGAACCATTGCATGAGTCCATCTAGTTGATTTTGAACCTGGCTCTTTTGGGCTTTGGTTGCACGCTTTGAATGGGGTACAAATGTTCGCTGGCTAACCCTAAATCCTGCACCTCAGATATGGCTAGGGTAGATAGGCAGTTCTAGTGCCTTGTCAAGTATTATGCGACTATCCGGGTTTGCCTCCTTTTCTTTTAGGGCAACCTGACAAATCAAGAAAAAAACATAATGTTAATTAATCATATTTTGATAAATAAAGTATGGAAATTAAATATAATTAAAAAATATGAGCACTTACAACACGTCTTGCCGCTTCTTGAACTTCCTCATTGTCGATGACACCATCCTTGTTCTTACGGGCACCCACCCATAGAACATCGAGTTCTACTCCATGTGGAGTCATAGGTGTATCGCTTTTGTTCTCCAACTAACAAAACATAACCAATGATAATGTAATTAGATATATATGCATACAAAAAGTAACCAATAATGTACAAATTAACAATACTTACAATTCTTTCCTCGATTTCTCTATACCCCGCTCGAGATGCTCGGTATGGATATAAAGGCTTGGATGCCCTCTTCCAGTTTTCATTACTTAATTTCTGAAACAATAAACAACATTAATATCTACAATCATATACAAAAGAATATATACAAAAGTCAATACAACGAATATGATTTTATCAATAAAGACTCGTCTTGTGTGCGTAGGGTGACAAAAGTCTTCCAATCATCTTCATTAACGATATTTGCATATTTAGTTGGAGTTTTTAGGTTGACATTGCCATCAATATCTCTGAGTAATTTTTCGGCATCACTTCAGAATTTTCGGAGAGCCTTGCCAACCGATTTAAGGATATAATCCTTATGCTCCTCACCAACATCAAACGTTGCCTGAAATAAAAACACATATACATTATATATTGCATGCAAACACATGCATATACTTATATTGCATGAAAACGTAACACATATACGTACATTGCATGAAAACATGAAAACACAAAAATTGAAAAAAATAAACTTACTGTTATTTCATTCCAAATACGCTCTTTCATGACATTCCCTACATCACTCCATCTGTTGAAGGTTAGCTTCACATTCTCCCTAACAACAACGCCAATGTAGCTTACTAATGCGTTGCCACCCTTCGAGTTTAATGGTTGGCCTTGAGAGTTCCATTGAACTTCTATCTTTACATCCTTACTTCTTGACCGAATGACATTCTTCATGGAAGTC
>NC_032015.1:16045363-16059403 GCF_001865875.1 Lupinus angustifolius | reverse complement strand
GTGAAGCTTCGTCACCACTGTGAGATACATCATCGCCACTTTGGGAAGCCATTAATGAAGTTTTTTCAGTTTATGAGAGTATGAGGGTTTAGGAGAGTATGAGGGTTTGCTGAGAGTGGGAGGATTTCTTTTCGAGTAAGTTTGAGAGCGTAGAGGAAACGATTCATGTTTTAGATATTTAAACTGTAGTAACCATTTAACAACGCATATTAACAATAACGTTGTTGTATTGACCTCTTCAACAACACATATTAACTGTAGCGCTATTGTATTGACATCTTCAATAGTGCATATTAACGATTGCGCTGATGTTGTGTATCCAGCTGTACACTATTCATTTTATGAACACGACCTCTTCCACAACGCATATTTAACGTAGCGCTATTGTATCCACATCTTCAACAATGCATAATAAGGATTGTGTTGTTGTTGCGTATCCAGCTGTTTACTACTTATTTTCATTAACACATCAACAACGCTACAGGGATGTAGCGCTGTTGAATAGAATCTAATTGACAGCGCTATCTGAATTATGCGCTGTTGAATAGAATCTAATTGACAACACAGTCGTAATTATGCGTTGTTAAACTGAACTCATTATCCAAATTAACAGCGTATTCGTAGTTATGCGTTGTTAAATTAACATTTTACATAACTGGAAAATATTTATACAACATGAATTTACGTAAATTAACATGAAGTTGTCATGAAGTAGATTATTACTATATAATTGTGTTTATTAATACGAAACTTAATAAAATATTAAACATCACATTTTGTTAATTTGTTTTTGTATTTATTAAGTATTGATAATTTGTTTATTGTGTTAAAGTATTAAAGAGAATAACCATCCAAATAATTAAAAAAAAAACATAAATTAACATCCAAAATAATTGTTTTATTATTCATTCAGAGAGGCAAAATACATTATAATGAACTAAATGATTTGGTACATGCAAATATAAGGAACTAAATGATTTGGGAGATGAATACTACAATGAAAATGATTTCAATGATGGAAATTTTTTTTCCTCAACTCTATACAAAACTTCATTGATCTGAGACTGTTTTGAAAAATGAAAGAGCTGAATGAATTAAATAATTCATTGATCTAGGTCCTTTTTTCTTCTACACAAATCTTGTATAATAGTTCATTGATTTCCTTTTAAAATCTGGGTCCTTTTTGCCATGAAGGAAATCAATGAACTTAAGGAATTGTTGCAGATGATGAAGAAAAATAGTTCATTGATCTCCTTTTTTCTTTTATTTCGGTTCAATTGAAAGAGATCAATGAACTAAATTTTCATCTCACGTAAATCTTGTATAACAGTCACTTTCCTTCTGAAATCTGGGACCGTTTTGAAAATTGAAAGAGCTCAATAAACTCAATAATTCATTGACCCTCCTTTCCTTTTATTTCCTTTCAATTGCAAATGAAAGAGATCAATCAACTAAATCTTCATCTCACGCAAATCTTGTATGACAGCCACCTTCCTTCTGAAATTTGGGTCCTTTTACAAAATCAAAAGTTGTTAAAGACCTCCTTGACATGATTTTGAAACATAAACACATTTTTCCCTCAACTCCTCTATACAAATCTTGGTGCTTTTTCTATTTTTCACTCTTTGCAGAATTGCTCTTTTTTTTATTACTTTATGTTTTCTTCCTCCTATCTTCATGAACATACTCTTATAGAAACACATACTCTTAGGCTCTTAGCTTACTGATGAAATAGAACATTGAGTGAACCACAATATTTATAGATGAGAAACCATTAATATTTCGACCAACCAAGAAACGTATAACCACTCAACCATTAATATTTCAACAAATAAAGAGATGCATAACTACTCCACCATTAATTTCTCGGATGCTTAAAAAGTCGTAAAACATCAACTACGCATAATTAAGTAAGTGCGGTTACTATGCCATCTTCAACAATGCTTCCTTAAATATGTGTTGTTGCATATATTCACATCAATAGTGCTTTCTATCAAATGCATTGTTAAATATAAATCATTCAAGCCAGCACTAACGTCACTGATGTTCAACAGCGCATTGTCAACAATGCGCTGTTGAAGTTACACAAATTGATAACGCTTGTTTTATTATGTGCTGTTGATGTTCTTCCGCCTCATTTTCAACAGCGTCGTTCAAAATTGCGCTGTTGAATGATCGTTGTTTATTACGATATCTGGCGTAGTGATTTGTGATAAAACTAGTAATCAAATTAGGGTCATAAAGATTGATAATCACTTTGATTTCATTGCAAGAAATCGAATTATCTAGAATAACAAGATTCAATATAATTGATTAAGGCTGTTAATAATCGATTACACAATTCTGAGAATAATAGATTAACAAGACTCATAATTGATTAACAATAGTGAGTTTCAGTTTTACGCATTTATCGGAAAAGTGGGACTAGTGATTTGCTACACTTATTCACTCTCTCTAGGTGTGTTTTACCTTGCTGGTACCCAACAAGGTTTGCATCTTAACTTCCTCTAATAGATTCCACCAGTAACTTGTATAATTTTACGGAATCACTCCTGTATTTTATTATCATTGTAGGGAGATCATAATTGGTTGTTAGGCTGGCCCATGAGGATGTGCAACAAGTGTGCAGTACATGACCCATAATTTATGCCCCTACACAACTACTTTTATTTTTATATATATGAAAAATATGTTATTATTTTTATTTTTTTTAAATATATTGTATTTTCAATTATTATTACTATTTGAATAAATTTGTATAATATTTTGTTGGTTGTAATTAGACTTGTCAAAACGGGCTACTCGGATGAGTTTTGGTTAGCCAACCTAGGTTCGGGCTAAACCAACTGCGACAAAAACCTTGAGTTCAATTTATGTATATCATATTGAAACTCAAACTCA
Source organism: Lupinus angustifolius (assembly GCF_001865875.1). Taxonomy (NCBI): domain Eukaryota; kingdom Viridiplantae; phylum Streptophyta; class Magnoliopsida; order Fabales; family Fabaceae; genus Lupinus; species Lupinus angustifolius. Next base: position 16,056,502 of record NC_032015.1, on the reverse strand, counting down.
CCCTAAGTGTGTTGCGAGTTATGGCAGGTCAACCCGTATAATATTAAAAAATAATTATTTAAATTTTAAACTATTTAATTCATTTATAAAAAATATATCATATGATATTAATGTATAACCTTTTGAACACACTTGTTATGCTAAATTCATAGATCTAATGTGTTATGTTTGAATTAAGATATGATATCAAGTCCACTTATATGATTTTTAACATAAACCATTTATTAAATATTTTATTCTTATTGGACTCTCACTTTCTAACACAATATAATTTGTGACTTCACTTTAATATATAAACCTTTGGACACTATAAAAACAATAATACATGTTAGTTTATAATAATGGTAGTATAGATTCAAGTTGAGAAGATTTGTATAAGTCAAAATATAACTATCATCGTAATATATGGTCATCACTCTTTACTTTTTATATGAAGATCAATTGTATTCACATTATCAACACTATCATTATAAACTAGTATGAGTTGAATTTGGTTGTGTGGAGTTCTCTATAGTACACAATTATGTTGTCTTTAGTTTTGTTGTAAAACTTAATTTTTTATTTTGTTTGTGTAGTAATAGTTAAATCTAACTAAATATAAAGTTAAGAAAGGACAAGGGTGAGCTATATGATTTAAAGTTTCTTCTCATTTAATCTGATACATCATTTTGTTGTTGCCCTTAAAATAACAATTTTCAAAATAGGATGAATAACCTAACCACTTTGTAACATTATTGTAATTTATACATATTTATCTTATAAACATTATTCTATTTTTTGTTCAAAGATCATAACACTAATATTTATTATTTATTACTTATAATATTATAAGTTCATAGTAAAATTATATTGTCAAGCTTTTTCACGGAAGATTTATTCCTAAGTCATAGGTCCTAATAAAAGAGAAAACAGGTAGCCGAAACCAGCCCGAGTAAGCCCAGCTAGAACCTAGTTTTAATATAGCACGAGCATTTTGGGCTAAAAAGAATGTATTCAATAACAAATACCTAATATGGTACCCAAATCCTATAGACTTTCGTGCTTTGGAGGGCCGACCTACTTGGGTTCGTCCATTTTGACAGGTTTAGTTGTAATAATCATATAATTGTGAAATAAGGGTTTGATATGGAGTGATAAAAGTGTGAAATCGTTTAATGCTCATTAAGAAGATGATCCGTAAAAATATATTGGACTCAAGTCTTGAATAAGTAACAATAATTGAACCCGAGAAGATAACGTATCTTACGTTCCCACTATTTGATATATCTTATTATGAAAATATTACATAATTAAATTGTTTGATATACAATGCTTACTCATTATTGTATTCTTATACATTTTTTCTAAGTTAACAATTTTGTTCGCACTATGATATTCAAGCTTCATATAGTTAAATTAGGGGCCCAATTTTTTTCTCAGAGCGAACCTACAAAACGTTAGTACCAACAATGTGAATACGACGATTACAAAGAAGCTATTCATATTCCAAGTTGTTTACCAATCCATGGCAATGATCTTCCGAAGCATCTTAAAGATCGAGCTAGTCTTTCTTATGAGTTGATTCTAGAACGTAGTAAGAGGTTCTCTCTTGCTTATGGTTTCTTGGTTAATAGCTTCTATGTAATAGAGGGTGAGAGAGTTTCTACCTTGGTTGAAATTGAAAAAATAACAGTTTATTTGGTTGGACCGGTTATACAAATCGGGGCAAGTATTGAAGCAAATGTGTCAGAGTGTATGAAGTGGTTGGAGAACCAAAGACCAAAGTCGGTTTTGTATGTGTCATTTGGAAGTGGAGGCATTCTATCCGAGGAACGGGTTAATGAGTTAGCCTTTGGGTTGGAGTCGAGTGGTCAAAATTTCTTATGGGTTTTTAGAGAATTGAAGAGATCAAATATGTTGTTGTTAGTGCACTAATGCTCTATTTGGTAGGATAGAAAGATGAAAGAAAGAAAAGGAGAGAAGAGAGATTGAAGAGAAATAAACTCTTTTCCCTCCTTTGGTTTAGAGGGGAGGATGGAAAGAGAGAAAAAAAAGTTAGGTGGGATCCATACTTTTTGTTTCTCTTCAACTTTAGAGAGAAAATGGAATAATGATCTATTGTTCTAAACTATGTCCTAAATTTTGTCATGTACCAATGATAATTAAAAAAATAGAAAAAATAATTAATATTTAATATTTTAATTGATATAACATGTTTTCATTATTGTGAGATAAGATTTACAACATTGTTTGGGATAACATATCTCTATTCAAGAGGTTTCATATAAATCTTTCTATTCTCTTTCTTTTCTTTTTATCGCAAACCAAACAACACAAAAATCAACTATATTTCTCATCTATTTCTCTCTTTCTAGTCTCTTTCTTACTTATTTCTTTCTTCTTATTTTCTTTTATACAATCAAATGAACCCTAAAAGAAGATGGGTTTTCTACAAAGGCACTTTCTCAATTTGTAACTGACATTGAAAATTTTCTGACGCAACAAGTATAATAATTTGATTCCAACAATAATCAAATTTTAATCCCAATAAGCGATATCGACTTGTGCAATAATCAGATTTGCTTTCTAAATTAAGATGTAATAGATAAGAAGTAAGCATGGGAAGAAACTATGGTTGGATGTAGGAAAAATGTGATATGTCATTTCTAGTGCTTATTGATTAGACTTTATGTTTGCATTAAATTTGATTAGTGGAACATTTCAATCTATTTTTGTTAAAAGTTGATTTTATTTGCTGAATTTCTGAACAATTTATTGGTGTACATTACTCATAATTTTGTCTAATTGTGCAGAGTTGTAGTTTTGGATGTCTTCTTATGTACGTGTTTCTCTCCCACTTCTCTCTTAATTCACTTCTTTTTTCTTAGACTATTTTGGTTCTAAAGGTAACTTATTATTTTTTGGGTTAAAGTTAATTAACCAAAGGACAATCTGTCATATTCATCAAAACAGTGAAGCGTCTTTGCACTAAAAGAAGTAGAAGTCTAGTAAGAAATTCTACTTTTATTACAAAAAGATTTTCCATTTTCAATGGTTTTATTTTCATTATTTTATCATCTTTTTGTGGTAAAGGAAGTATGAGAGTAGAAATAATTTCTTTTTTTATATTCCAAGAGAAGAAGAGTGGAAACCTCTTGTGTAAAGTGACAAATCTCTCAGGAACAAAGATATGTTGTCCCAAAGTATGTTCCATACCAGTGAAAATGAAAATAAATAAAAAAATAATGAATATTTAATTTTTTAATTGACATAACATGGTTTCATTGATTTGGGACCTAGTTGAGACATGGTTGGGACAATAGATCATTGATCATCAGTCAGCATATGTATCGTCCTCGTCCTGCCCAACATATGTGTCGTCCTGTCCAACAATGATTTGTTATCCCAAATTATATTCCAAACCAGTGAGAATGAAGAAAAATCATAATAATAACGAATATTTAATTTTTTTAATTTACATAACATGGTTTCATTGATTTGGGACATAATTTGGACAATAGATCTTTGATCATCGGCCAGATATGTGTCGTCATGTCCAACATGCTTCCAAGACCATCACTTTACTAACACATTTTCTATAAGTATCAATTATCTTATCACTAATGTCCAATTTAAAAATAGTTTTTATTGTCTCTGACTATAAGGAGACACCCTAAATTAGGTTGAATAACTCTCAAACATTTGTCTCCATTGACCGATCATTCATTGTCTAGTAAATAAGTTAGCGGCTAACGATATATTTTTAGTGTCTATGTCCTTAATATCATAATTTTTTGGTGCTTAATCATATTGTTCATCACATAGTCTATTGAGAACAAAATTCTTAGATAACAAATCATTCTTATTCGATAACCTTAATTCCTTTGTAATTTTATTCTCTGCAAATATTTATGTTTTTACACACACTAGGATATCATTAAAAAATGAAGGAAACTTTTTTGAATATTTAGAATTTATCTACTCTTTTGTTGTCATACTCTGAAATGATATCCCTCAAAGAAAAAATGCTAGTCTAATACGCCATAGTTACAGTTTAACAACACCTATTTTAGATATATAATATCGCTTTCTGTTTGACCACAGTAGTATATTGTCATGATTAACATCTCTTATCCTACGCCGCTGTATCGCATCACTATGCTAGAATTGGTATTTAACAACGCCCAATCAACAACACTTATGTGTTGAATGCTGATAAATATAAGGCGGAAGAGAATTAACAACGCTCATTGAAGAAAACATTGTTAAAGGTGTTTTCTTTCACAATGCTTATTGAAGAAAGCCCTGTTAAAGATCAAACATTCATATATTTAACAACACTTCTTCAGTGAACGTTGTTAAATGTGTTATCTTTAACAATGCTTATTAAAGCAAGCGCTGTTAAAGATCATACATTCATATATTTTACAGCATTTCTTCACTGAGCACTGTTAAATGTGTTATCTTTAACAACGCTTATTGAAGCAAGCGCTATTAAAGGTCACACTTCATATATTTAACATCACTTCTTCAATAAGCACCGTTAAACGCTTGTTTTAGTGACCGGAAATCTTTTCAAATTCATAAACAAAACCTCACTTACAATAATACACATATCAGGCAATTTATTATTTTTCTTACTTTTCTTCTTCTCCATGAGTTTAATTTTTTTCTCTTTTGTTTTTAGTTTCTCTCTTCAAATAAGTTATTAGTTTTTGGTTTTTCTCTTCACGCATAAGGTAAATCATTATCTTATTTTAGCTCATTTATTTATTTTGGATTAAGTCTTGATGTTTGCATTTACACCATAAATAACAAGTCTTTGATGCATTTGAATAGTTATTTTTTAAAATAATTAGTTTATTTATGACCAGTTTGGTGGAAATATTTCACTAATAGTGTGATCTTTATTTGTTGTGAAGTTATGCAGCTATGGTGTTCTAGGTTTTTGGCTATGGTTCACTAGTTTAGAACACAAGGTTTGAGTATAATGGTAAATGATCTTTCTCAAATTGCTTCTATTTGCAATTTGTTTAGAGATGACATTTTTTATTTGTATTTACAGCTTGCAATGATCATTGAGGAACACATGAATACTCTGTAAGGACTTGCACATTGGAGGAGAAAGAATGAACAATTTGCATAATATCTCATTACTCATATGTTATTTTATATATTGGAATCTGTTAAGGTTGAATGTAGTTGGAGTCGTTGGTTATTAAACAAATCTATTGTAAATATGGTGGAGTTGGACATGCTTGTCATGTGTTGTATAGAATGTCTGGAAGATATATTGTCTTATTTAGAAAGTAGACATTTAACAGTGCTTGCTTCAATGAGGGTTGTTAAATGTCTACTTCCTACAACGCTTCAAAAAACGTTGTTGAATATAACCTTATATACTACTGGGCTCATATAGAAAACGCCTAAAAAACGTTTTTAAATGACAATTTTAAGCGTTGTTGTTTTGCTAATGTGGCGTAGTACATATATACAACATCGCATCACACATAAAGCGATGTCATATATTTCATACATATACAATGCAATATATAAGCATGATTAACAGTGCTTATCCTACGTTGTTGTATTACATATATACAATAGTGCATCGTACAAAAAACATTGTCATATATTTCATACATATAAAGCACAATGTATAGGCAGGATTAACATCGCTTATTCATGTGTTATTGTATTACATATATATAACAACGCATACTTAAAAAAATGCTATTGTATTATTCATAAATATTCTCAAACAACACCTTAATACAACATCGCAACAAACAAAGAGCGTTGTTGTATTAAGCATATACAACCACACTCTCTATAACAATTGCTGTTGTATAATCCTTTATAACAACGCATGCTAGAGCTTCCCCTAGAATTCATTGTTGATTTGTACACATTAATACATGCATATTCATTTATTAGCATCACAGACATTCTCAACAGCATAGACACTTATACATTCTCAACAACACAAACACATTAATACATGCCAAAAGTTTGTTCTGTGAAGATGATGTGGCTCCTGACCTTGACAAGGTTTTGATGAAGACACCAACATCACATAAAAGAAGAAAAGGAAGAATATTTATGAAGACAAAGCTTCAAGAAATTAGAATATAAGTCTTTAGGTACTTCTATCCTTATACTCTAATCTATACACTTAATAGTAATGCTCAAAAGTATTTTAAAAGAAAATTGATAAACACAAGTAAAAATGAAAACAATTTCAAAATATTGTGTAAGAGGTTACTAGATCTAAGTAACAAGTTACTATGACTAAGTAATAGGTTACTAGAACTAAGTAATAGGTTACATGAGTGAGAAACGAGTTATCCAACAAAAATTGATCAGGGTAATTGGTAACACCATGTGGGTAACCGATTACACAACACGGTAAATAATTACCCAGTTGGACAGAACAATTGGGTAATCGATTACACCTTTTGAGTAATCAATTACTACCTGTGAAAATCAATTATACAGTTGGACAAACTTGTTGGGTAATCGATTACATCAAGTTAGCAATCGATTACTGAGAGTTGTTACACCATTTTTCAGATTCAAATCACACAACTTTCAATCCAAACGAAATGGTTTCATTCCAAACGAATCCTACCTTTTCTTAGAGATATTCTGGTTAATTGGAAAGTCTATATAAAGGCTTTGAAACTCATTTCAAACATACAATTTTCATAATATAACTCATATTGAAATCACTCACTCAAACTACAATTTTCTGAAATACTTGTTCTACACTTGGTGCAACTTGTTCATAACTTTCAGAACTTACTTTGCAAAGTTGCCTTAAGTGTTATTGCAAGTTATTCAAACCTTTTGAGCATTAGTACTAAAGTATACATTGATTTATTGGATTGCAAGAGTTTATAACTTCAAATCTTGTAAAAGGAATCCAGTGCCATTGTTAAACGTTTTCTTCATTCAAAGTAATGAATTAATTTCTTTCACAAGGGTGTGATAAGAAAAGGGATAGAGTCACTAGGAAAGGGTGTTTTCCAACGAGTGATATAGGTGTTAGAGAATGAGTAAGGTACAAGGGAATCTTGGGGTGAGAAATTGTAATTACTACTGTTAATATCTAGTGAAGAAATCTCTTGTGCTGCAAGAGTATTGGACATAGCCTTCGGTGGACAAGAAGATGAACCAGTATAAAAGCAGTTGTGTACTTTCTTCTCATTTATCTCATAACATTTACTTGATTATTTCTGCATATTATTTTCCGCTGCTATTAACTCTTGAATTATGCAGAAAAATCAGTCATAGTTTTAAACAACTAATTCACCCCCCTCTTAGTTGCCATCTCAGTCTTACAATTGGCACCAGAGCTTTTTTAAGTAATTTATTCTCAAAATTGATCCTGCTTCGAAGATGGCCACAAGATCATTTCTAGGAGAAGGTTCCAACATCAATCGCCCTCCAAGCTTTGTTGGAGAATGTTACGACTTCTGGAAGATCAGAATGAGAATTTTCATAGAGTCTCAAGATTTAGACATTTGGAATGCAATTGAGGAAGGAACCTATGAACCCTTCACATTTATCAACATTGTGAGAGAAGTGAAGCTGAAATCCTCATGGAATGATGAAGACATGAAGAAAGTGCAATATGATCTAAAAGCAAAAAATATCCTCACTTCTGCACTCGGTATTCATGAATTTTTTAGAGTATCAAACTGCAAATCTTCCAAAGAAATGTGGGATACTCTAGAGACTACACATAAAGGAACCGAGGAGGTAAAAAGATCGAGACTAAACTCTTTCCTAGGAATACAAAATGTTTCATATGAAGCCTGAAGAGAAAATACTTGATTTACAGAAGAGATTTAATCACCTTAAAAATCATCTCATTGCACTTCGAAAAACTTTATCAAATAGTGACTTGAACTTAGAAGTTCTAAGATCACTTACCAGAACATGGCAACTAAAAGTTACAGCCATTTCTGAAAAGAAAAGTTTATCAAAGATGTCCCTGACTGCTTTGTTTGGAAAATTGCAGGAATATGAATTAGAACTCTGTCAACTTGAACAATATGAAGAGCAAGAAAAGAAGAATATATCTCTCAAGGCAAAAGTGGATAGATATGATTCATCAGGAAATGAATCTGAAAAAGAAGAGATGGAAGATATGAGTTTGTTCATAAAGAAGTTCAACAAGTTCCTTAAAAGGAACAAAGGCACTTAAACTAGAGAAATGAAGAAATTCACCAAGAATAATGACACTTCCACTTCAAACCAAAACTTCACATGCTTTGAATGTGGAAAGCCTGGTAATATGAAAATGGATTGCCCAAATCTGAAGAGGAATGCCTTCAAGGGTAAAAATGAAAGGAAGACTAAACGAAGAGCTTACATAGCTTGGGAAGATAATGATACTAGTTCCGCCTCTGAACTAGAAAATGAAGAATAAGCACATCTCTCTCATGGAATCTCATCACTATGATGTTGAAGACGTAAATGAATCTAACCTATTTTGTTCTTCTGAATTGCAAATTGCATTTAATGATTTACATGATGAATATGTCAAACTCACCAAACTATTTTTAAAACAAAAAAATGAGTTAGAAGTATTTAGAAATAAACCATCATCTTCTTCATGTCAAAACTGCATTACTCTTGAAAAGAAAATCTCAACGTTAAGTCATAACTAATTAAGGTAATCAAGAGTAGCAAAGATCTGGACAATATTATCAAAGTTGAGAGACATTCTACAGACTCAATAGGTCTTGGCTATTCTAAAAGCCAAAACTCTAAGAATCAGAATGTCTCAACAAAGATAAACTTTCAAAAACAAAGTATTCATGCATCTAATATTAATAACAACAAATGAAGGATACATAAGCATCATCCCATATGCACTTACTGTAAGAACCATGGGCATACACCAAACACGTGCATGATTAAAAACATGGTGTACCCTTAGGTCATTGTAGATGGGTTGAGAAAGGCGCTAACCATGTAGGACCCAAAGAAAATTAGGTACCTAATATTACTTAACCTGTTTTGCAGGAAAATTTGAGAGTCGCCTGCAATTTATGGTACTTGGACAACGGCTGCTCAAAGCACATGACGAGCGACAAAGATAACTTTTCTGTCCTTACTCCAATGGACAAAGGCTATGTCACATATGGTGATAACAATAAAAGAAAAATATTTGGAGTTGGTTGAATCAGTAAGCCACCTTCAACGACTATAGAAGGAGTGTTATATGTCGAAGGACTCAAGCACGACTTGTTGAGCATAAGTCAACTATGCGACAAAGGATTTCATGTGGAATTCTACCCGGATAAATGCATCATTGAAAGTAAGGATTCTAATAACTCTAAACTCATTGGTAAGAGAATAAATAATATTTATATGATTGACATAGATTCATCTTTACCAATAAAATGTTTAGTTGCTAATAGTAATAATGATGCATGACTTTGGCATATGAGAATTGCTCATATTCATATGGATCATTTGAACAAACCGATTAAGAAAGACATTAAGAAAGATTTAGTTGTTGGTTTACCCAAAATGAAGTTTGTTAAAGACAAACTATGTAGTGCTTGTCAAATGGGTAAACAAACAAAGACTTCTTTCAAACCTAAGCATATGGTTTCTTCCGATAGACCATTGCAATTACTACACATGGACTCATTTGGCCCCTCAAGGACCAAGAGTTATGGTGGTAACTGCTATGCTCTTGTTATAGTAGACGATTTCTCAAGTTATACCTGGACTCTATTCTTAGTTCTAAGAATGAGGCATTCAACGCCTTTAGCAAATATGCTAAAAGAGTTCAAAATGAAAAATCGCTAAAAATCGCTACTATAAGAAGTGATCATGGGGGAGAATTTCAAAACGCTTATTTTGAAGAATTTTGCGATGATCTCGGTATCAATCATAATTTTTCTGCTCCTAGAATACCACAACAAAATGGTGTTGTAGAGAAAAAGAATCGGTCCTTAGAAGAACTTGCTCGTACAATGTTGAATGAAACTAATCTCCCAAAATATTTCTAGGTTTATGTAGTTAGTACAGCTTGCTATGTTTCTAACAGAGTTCTTATAAAACTAATTCTCAAGAACACCCCCTATGAACTCTTTAAAGGTAGAAAACCAAACATTTCTCTTTTAAATGTATTTGGTTGTAAATTTTTTGTTTTAAATAATGGTAATGATAAATTAGGTAAGTTTGAAGCAAACGTTGATGAAGTACTTTTCCTAGGCTACTCTCTTACGAGTACAACTTATAGAATTTTCAATAAAAGAACTTTAGCCATGGAAGAATCTATTCATGTATCTTTTGATGAAACCAATCCTATAATAAAGGATGGGCTAACTCTTGATGAAGAGTACTTGCCAAGTTCCCCTTCAAAAGATGATTCTTTTACCAATGCAACAACCAATACTGAGCACTTGAAAATGGATGATACTCTATCTTCTCAAGAAGAGCATATTCATTCTGATTTACCCAAAGAATGGAGAACTCATCGAGACCATCCTATTGACAATATCATTGGAGACATAATATAAGTAAGGGTGTCACTACTCGTTTAAAGCTAAATGATGCTTGTTTAAACATGGCCTTCGTTTCTCAAATAGAACCTTCCAAGATTGATGATGCAATTGAGGATGAACACTGGATTCTTGCTATGCAAGAAGAATTGAACCAGTTTGAAAGAAATGAAGTTTGGGAACTTGTTCTTAGACTAGATAATAGGCATGTTATAAGAACTCGTTGGGTATTCCGTAATAAATCAAATGAAAATGAAATTATTGTTAGAAATAAAGCTAGACTTGGTTGCACAAGGATACAACTAGGAGGAAGATATACATTTTGATGAGACCTTCACTCTTGTTGCTAGACTTGAAGCTATTCGGTTACTACTTGCATATGCATGTTCTTTAAATTTTCAGTTATATCAAATGGACGTAAAGAGTGCATTTCTTAATGGTTATATACAAGAGGAAGTGTTTGTAGAACAACCTATAGGTTTTGAAGACTACAAACACCCTTCTCATGTTTATAACTAAAGAAAGCTCTCTATGGCATAAAGCAAGCTCCGCGTGCTTGGCACGAACGTCTAACAAACTTTCTTATTGAAAAAGGTTTTACAAAAGGAAAGGTCGACACTATACTATTTAT
>NC_032015.1:16030760-16045263 GCF_001865875.1 Lupinus angustifolius | reverse complement strand
ATCTATGATGGGGAAGCTAAATTACTTCCTTGGATTACAAATCAAACAACTCAAGGATGTTATTTTTGTGAATCAATCCAAATATTGTAGAGACTTGCTAAAAAGATTTGAAATGGATGACTGCAAGCCAATTGTCACTCCTATTGGTTCTGCCACATACATTGATATGGATGAAGCTGGAAAATGCATTGGTATATCAAAGTATCAAGGTATGATCAGTTCCCTACTTTATTTAACTGCAAGTAGACCTGATATAATGTTTAGTGTTTGTTTGTGTGCTCAGTATCAATCTAAACAAAAAGAATCACATTTAGTTTCTGTCAAAAGATTCATTAAATATCTAAAAGGTGCAACTGATGTTGGATTATGATATCCAAAAGAAAGTATATGTGATTTGGTTGGATATTCAGATTCAGATTTTGCTGGATGCAAAATTGAGAGAAAAGTACAAGTGGTCATATATTAGGAAATGCATTGGTCTAATGATCAAGCAAGAAACAAGCCTGTGTTTCTCTAAGTATTACTGATGTTGAATACATAGCGACATGTAGTTGTTGTGCCCAAGTGTTGTGGCTTAAACAACAATTGCAAGATTATGGCTTGGACTTAGGCTGCAGCCCCTAAAATGTGACAATATTAGTGCTATAAGTCTCACAAAGAATCCAGTAATGCATTCTAGAACCAAACACATAGATATAAGACATCATTTCCTTAGGGACCATGTCCAAAAGAAAGATGTATCTGTGGAATTTGTTGATACTTATGACCAACTAGCAGATATATTCACTAAACCCTTGGCAAAAGAACCTTTCTATAAAATTAGACGTAAATTTGGCATACTTGATGAAGCTTACTTATCTTAAATGCTTATTCTTGATTATATGTGTACTTCATTATGCTTATAAAATGCCTACTTGTATTTTAATTTGCTTAAATATTTTCAAAATTTTCAAATTATTGGAAATGTAATCGATTACATGTGATGAGTAACCGATTACCATGCATTAGTTATGCTTGAAAATTCAAATTCTGGGTTTAGAGGGGAGGAGGCCTCAATAATCGATTACTCACCTGTGTAATCGATTACCTAAGGTGTTTGTTTGAATTCTGGGAATTATTTTGTGTTGAGTAACCGATTACTCACTATGAGTAACCGATTACTCTGTGCAGTATATAAGTTCCCCTCCTCATTTTTCAAACACTTCTTCTTCCTCCTCAAACCCTGTTTTTCGTGTTCAACCTAGAGTGTTCCTAAACACCTCATTTTTTATCCGATTTGTGTGATTTCTGAGTCATTTTATATCACATTTTCAATTCTAAACACCTATATTCCATAGATTTCGTGTTTAGTGGCCCCAATCAAAATCCCCAAATCTCTCAAAACTCAAAACATAACCTTCCAAAAAACCGCAATTCATGGCATCATCATCAAGATCTAAGAAGTAACGTATCGGTGTGTCTAAAAGAAAGCAAGGAGCTTCATCTTCTCAGGCTAACCCTTTGGACTTGGCACGTCTTCTTGAAAATGATGTTCAACGTAAAACATTCTCAGAGCATTTTCTTGGACGCTCCATTTTCCTTCTAAGTATGGTAATGTCAGTAACTTTGAGTTTGAAGATTTTCATTTCCCTAGTCTTCTAAGGCAACAAGATCTTTTTGATTTCTGTGAGGAATCAAAAGCCTATTATCCTAAACTTGTTAAAGTGTTTTACTGTAACTTCAAGTTTAGGAAAAATCGTCTTACATCCTATGTTAAAGGAAAATAAATTATTTTGGATATTAAGACCTTTAGTTCAATTTGTTGTAACATCCCTTTTCAAGGTAGCATCAAAGATTTCAGTCTTGCATGCGATTGGGATAATTATGATAGAAAAGAGTTCTACTACTCTATGTGTAGATTCTCTAAAAGGGAAATAGAAATGCGTAAGCAAATAACGCTAGCTGAAACTGTTAAGAGTAGAGATATCCTTGTTGTAGGAAATCTCAATCTCAAACAGCGCTTGATTCATTACTTTTTGAGCTATGTCATTCTTCCAAAATATTAAAATCATTTTCAAATAAATGACATGGAATTGCAATTGATGTATGCTCTTCAGCATAATCTTTCAATCAATTGGTTTAACACAATAATGAGACATTTGTGGTCTATTCGAGAATATCACAGCCCTCTGCCTTATGTTATCTTCATAACCAACATTCTTGAACATTTTGATGTATCCATTGTTGGTGAATCCAAAGTCACACTTGATGCACGAGATAGTAAGATTGATGTGGATTTGATCCACAAAATGGGCTTCTTCTAAGATCCCATTGATAGACTCTACAAGCATCAAAGTGATAGACAGGCTGCACCTGTTGATGCTAATGTAAATGCCTCTGCCAATCCTCCTGATCAACAAACTACTGAGTTTCATGTTGAGTCTTCTTCATCTATTCCCATGCCTACTAACTAGATGATTATGGATGAGTTATTCTCTCTTTGAGGCAAAATCTTTATCGGATGGATGCTCTTGATGCTCAGAATTAACAAGTCCAATTTGAGCTTCAACGTCTTTCTTATAAGATCAATAGCATGGACCTTGATGACGATATCACTAAACCTGAATCTTAGATCACTGTTTGTCTGGGAATTCTATTTGTAATGTTGCATGATTGTGAACAATTTGCTATTTGTTTGTTGTTTTTCTGTTTATGATTGAATTTGTACGGACATCTTTTAAATGTCTACTATGCGATATCACTTTTATGATTACCTTTATGCTTGTTATATATTGTATGCTGTATATATATCTATATTGTGCTGGACTCTTGGCTTTCCTTCTTTTTGATGAAGTCAAAAGGGGGAGAAAAGTTGAGAGAGTGTATTTTCTAGATAAAAACTTTTCAGGCACATAACTCCTTATCAAAAGGGGAGCATACAAAATCGGGGGAGCATACTTAAGACAAGTCAAGAATATCACAATGTATGCTACTCTAAGAAAACTAAATTGTGAAGAAATATTGGTTTACTATCATAAAAAGGGGGAGATTGTGAAGAAGATCTGGCTCCTGACCTTGTCAAGGTTTTGATGAAGACACCAATATCACATAAAAGAGTAAAAGGAAGAATACTTATGAAGACAATGAAGACAAAGCTTCAAGAAATTAGAATATAAGTCTTTAGGTACTTCTATCCTTATACTCTAATCTATACACTTAGTAGTAATGCTCAAAAGTATTTTAAAATAAAATTGATAAACACAAGTAAAAATGAAAACAATTTTCAAAATACTATGTAACAAGTTACTAGATCTAAGTAACAGGTTACTGTGACTAAGTAACAGGTTACCAGAACTATGTAACAGGTTATATGAGTGAGAAACGAGTTATCCAACAAAAATTGATCAAGGTAATCGATTACACCATATGGGTAACCGATTACACAACACGGTAAATAATTACCCAGTTGGACAAAACAGTTAGGTAATTGATTACAGCTTTTGAGTAATCGATTACTACCTGTGAAAATCAATTATGTAGTTGGACAAACTTGTCGGGTAATCGATTACATCAAGTAAGCAATCAATTACTGAGAGTTGTTACACCATTTTTCAAATTCAAATCATACAGCTTTCAACCCAAATGAAATGGTTTCATTCCGAGGTTCCCAATGTTAGAAGAGTATCCCTCTGGAATTTAACACCATGAAATTTTTTACAAAATTCCATTTTCTCCTTCCTCAACAAAGTATAAGCTGCTGGAGGTACAAATATACGTTTTTCCTTCATTATTGGCCCCAATTCCTTTCTTATTCCCATACTAACCAAGTCCAACCTTGCATTCAAGCCATCTTTGGTCTTACCAGTGACATTGAGTAAGGTACCAGAGAGACTTTCAAACACATTTTTTCAATATGCATAACATCGAGGAAATGTCTTACATATAAGGAACTCCAATATGTCAATTCAAAGAAGATTGACATTTTCTTCCACCCATTTGTGACCATTTCTCTTGCAAAAGGTATACGAAAGTTATTATTCAAACCCTTTAGCTTTTGAAATAATTGGTCACCCGTCAATGGTAAAGGAGCACGACCTTCTTCATTGTTCTCATCAAATGCTTTTCTCGATCGTCGATTGTGATGATCTGAATGCTAAATCTATAATGGCCAAGGAAGACATTCTTCTTATAGTGTTCAAACCTCATTGAATGAGTATTGTCTTCACATATATGACAAGCAAAATGTTCTTTTGTATTATATCCGGATAGATTACCATCAGCATCGAAATCGCTGATTGTGCCTAACAACAAAGCCCTTGAGTTGAATCTTTCATCCCTATACGCATCATATACATCTATGCATATCTCCCACATTTCCTTCAAGTATTCAATTAATGGAGCCAAATATATATCTATGTCATTTCCTGGTTGTTTAGGTCTAGAAATTAACATAGATAACATCACATATTTAGGCTCCATGCATAGAGAAGGAGCTGGGTTGTATATCACCAACATCATTGACCATGTACTGTGGGAGCAACTTTGAACACTATTGTTGAAAGCGAATTTCACCACTAGGAAGTCCCCCCTCAACATCAAAACGTGTCACTTGTTGAAAGGATTTTCCTAGTGTGCAAGTTATTTTATTTAATTAGAGTGATGAATGATGAACAAATTATTTAGTGATTTTATTTATTTACCCCTTTTTTGGGTTCTTGGTTGTTTAGGTCTAGAAATTAACATAGATAACATCACATATTTAGGCTCCATGCATAGAGAAGGAGCTGGGTTGTATATCACCAACATCATTGACCATGTACTGTGGGAGCAACTTTGAACACTATTGTTGAAAGCGAATTTCACCACTAGGAAGTCCCCCCTCAACATCAAAACGTGTCACTTGTTGAAAGGATTTTCCTAGTGTGCAAGTTATTTTATTTAATTAGAGTGATGAATGATGAACAAATTATTTAGTGATTTTATTTATTTACCCCTTTTTTGGGTTCTTTTTAACCATACCATAAAGGTCGGTCTCGTTTTATTAAGTTAACCATACCATTTCTTACGAAAGGTTGGTATCAAAGAATAATAAAATGAACAAAAGAATAAATTTTGTAGTTAAACATACCACTTCTTTCGAAGGGTTGGTATAAAGAATAAAAGAATAACGCAATAAATAAATGTTAGTTGCAGAAAAGTATATGTTAGTTGCAGAAAGTAAATGACTTAAAGTAAATGTTAGTTGCGGAAAGTAAATGATAGAAAATAAATGTTAGCGGTTAGAATATTATTCATCACTCTTTTATTGTCAAGTAACAATCCATTGATTGGATTGCACTTTTTGCATATTATTCCTATGTACAAAGTTACAAACCATGAATTGATTTGAACTTATGTTTTTAGGAATCTTTAATCAACAAATAAAATTTATAAAGTTTAACACTTTACTATTTTACACTTGTATCTCTTTCAAGATTCAATTGTAGTATACTATAGGGTTATGTCGAGTCAAAGGGAATTGCATTAAAAGAGAATCATATAGGCATATTATAGTAAAAATAATGATTACCAACTGCGAACACCTATTTTTGTCCGGCACAGAAAAATCCCAAAACTTTTATGTATAAAATAATAGAATTCCGAAGATGCTTTTCTAAAAATAATAAAACTAAACCAATTGTTAAGGTTCCTAAATCTAAGCGATTATGTTAACCAAAATAACAAAGCCAAAATAAGATGGTCAAATCAATGTTGTTAAGGTTCCTAAATCTAAGTGATTAGGTTAACCAAAATTCAAAAATAATAATAAACATGTTATGTTAAGGTTCCCAAATCTAAATGATTAGGTTAACCAAAATTCAAAAATAAGACTATCAAAAAAATCAGAAAAGGTTACAAAATTTATATTAACTGCATTCAGTATAAGTTCAAGACACATAAGTGCTCTAACCATATTTCGGCTCGTGATCAATCCATAGATACCGATAGAAAATAAATAGGCACTCAAAACAAGTACATGTTCGAGCATCATTGACCAACTCCTTATCAATTTCGATTCATTTCAATATGAACAACAATTCAAGGCATTTGATTAACTAAAGAATATAATAATAACAAGTCGGGAACAAAAGAATATATTTTTGAAAAACTAAATAAACATGTTATGTTAAGGTTCCTAAACCTAAATGATTAGGTTAAACAAAATTTAAATTTAAAATAACGGAATTCCCAAATAACAGATTTTTCAAAAATAAATAAAAATGCAATAAAAGATAGCTTATAGAAACTCTTACATCTGTCCCTAAAAAATAATTAATAAAGTGACTTTATTATATTTATTTTAATCTTTTCGAAATTATAATATTAAATTAATAAAAATAATTAAAACCATTATTATGGATTTTTTATAATTATTTTCAAATTTATTAAAATAGTTAAATAAAGATGTTTGGCATATTCCCATAAACTTCTATTTGAATTCAAAAAAGATATCATGTAATACTAAAATGAATGGGTCAAA
The DNA here is from genome assembly GCF_001865875.1 of Lupinus angustifolius. Classification (NCBI taxonomy): domain Eukaryota; kingdom Viridiplantae; phylum Streptophyta; class Magnoliopsida; order Fabales; family Fabaceae; genus Lupinus; species Lupinus angustifolius. Next base: position 16,038,764 of record NC_032015.1, on the reverse strand, counting down.
TCAGTGTTAGTTAGCATCCTAAAATCACTTAATCTGGTTTAACAAATTTGAAAGATTAACTAACATAATTTTAGTAATGTGGTTGAATAATTTTTACTATAAATAGAGGTATTGGGATTAATAAAAAACGACACTAGAAAACACTAGAGACACCATAAATATAGAATGCAGTGAAATTACTTTGTTAGAATTTGTTTAGAAACACGTGAGTGAGATTAAAATGTGAGTGCATAATAATCTAGTGTGCGCAAAACCATATTTAGCATTGTGAGTCTTGTTTCTGTCCAATACCAGCCAACAGTTTTGCATACTTTTGGCTTTAGAGCTGACTTTCACGCTACCCAATCCAGTATTGATATGTCCAGCAGTTTTAGTGCATCGCACCGCATTAAATCCTTACCTAGGAAGGAGGGGTGGATCTCGTGCAGTTGAGCGCATGCTAGTCTCCGTGCACCCTCACCCTCTAGCTAACCCGATACAGCCACGTGGACTCTCCTTTGGTGCATCCAGCACCATCCATTGTGAGCATGACTCGTTAGCAACCTTAGTTGGTCTCTTCCACATAGGATTATAGCTCTCATAGGTTTGTTTTTTTTTCTTCCTTTTTTTGCATAATGTTACTATTTGTATATTATAAAACCAACATCATTTAACAAATAAAAATGTAATCTTTTATCATAATATCAAACAAAGATTCAATCACAAAAATAAATAATCAATACTTTTTTTATATTGAATAAATAATTAATAACAAAATGATCATTTTTAGCAACTAGTTAACAAACTTTTTTTTAATGGATAACAAAGTGGTAACAAAATAATTTTTAGGTGACAATAAACTAACAAACTTTTTTATATTAAATGAATATTATCATTGACCATAATTAATTAATAATTAAAATGTTAGTTAACAAAATGTTAGTTAACAAAATGTTATTTGCATTCAAACTTTCCATACATACAATAACTATCATTATCAATATTTGAAAATCGTTATAATGAAATAATTTTAGGAATTAATAAAAGATGGACAGAAGGTCGCCTTGGAGGCTTCTTTCTTCCCAACTCATCTTTGAAAGGTCGTGCTACGCCGTTTCTTTTCACTCGATTAATTCCCAAAATCCAAAATTACTATTTTCAATGAAATTAACAATTAAGTACAATACTTTTTAAAAATAAACACCCAAAATAAATACTTTTCACAAGAAATAGAATTTGCTAACCACATAAAGGATGGAGGGACGGTCGTCGTAGGGCTTCTTTCTTCTCAACTCATCCTTCGGACGATCGCGCTATGCCGCTTTCATCTTTAATTAAAATACTCAACCAACAAACATTTTCTACTAATGAACTACGTAGCCTTGATTTCATATCTAAAACAGGGATACATAGGACAAAGGTTCATCTTGTCAGGGACAATAATAAATTAAATAAATTTGTTCATTTTAATAATTATTTAAATTACCAAATAAATATAAAAATATAATAAAGTCATATAATTTAATGAGGGGTACCGCCTAAGGCGGGCGAGTATGGTGCTAATACCTTCCCTACCTTGTAACCGACTCCCGAACCTGAATATCAAAAATCCAAAGCCCAATGTGATTGGGCGTAGAATATTTTTCTACATTTTAACTATAAAACGTAGTGACGACTTTAATAAAGTCGTGCCGCCGAAAATCAGGGCGCGACAGCTGACGAATTTGCTGGGGACTTTTTTGAGAGAGTCCGACCCATAATTTTTAAAGTGTATGACTAATTATTTATTTAATATTTATCTGGTTATTCAATTTTTATTTTCTAACAATAAAAAAATTTGTAGTTATTTATTGCTATTAATTGTGTGCTTTGTACATAATGTATGATATATTTTGTGATTATGATTATATTTCATGTACACAACTTGTTGGCGCATACATATGCCCTACAAACGGGTATTAATGAAACATTTTTGGATAGAATAGACACTAGCCTCATTGGTCATGGTCTTTGCTGTTTCTAAATGTTGGTGATGTGGACCACTCATATTGTTACCAAATATTATGAGTTAGCCGTTCGAGCTCGACTCTTGTTTCTAACCGCGTAATATTTGGGTTTCTCTTGCGAGGGGATGCAATATGAGCACCTTATAGGGAGTCTAAAACTTGCTAAGGTGTCCATTGTACCTTAGAACTCTACCCTGGGATGTTCCTTAGATAAAAAAAAAAAACTTGTAGGTATACTTATTGGGAAATTTGGAAAATGTTGTATGTTATATTGTATCGCATCATTAGGGATTCTTGACCCTCCAAATAAAAAGAAATCTCACGTTATTTATATTTCATTCAATAACTACCCTTGAGGGGAATTCAAATTCCCCTAACAATGAGATTATCATAAAAATAAATAGGGCAATTTATTTCGGCCCTAAATATATATATACATGTTCAATCGTAATGATGGCTAAATGACCCCCAAGATAGGGTCCATTACCCTAAGGGGCATGCATTTTGCATTTTTAGACATTTGATACATCATGCATTAATAAAAAACACATCATTCAAAAAATTCATTCGTGGATACATAAACATAAAAATACATATTCAAACATTCATTCAATTACCCATTCATTTATGCATTAAAAAAATATAAATCTTCATTGATTAACTTATGCATTCAAAAATAAAAATCTTCATTGATTGACTTACACATTCATTCATGCATTCAAAAAGGAATTTTTTTATTGGTTGACTTATACATACATAGATATATGAAAATTCATCATTCACTACTGATGCATGCATTCATTCATTAATCGTAAATAAATACATTCTACAACATATCATTCAAAAAAAATCATTTCATCCATGCATATGCTAACTCAAAAAATCTATCATTTAAAATAATTCGTTCATGCATGCATATAAGAAGAATACATTACTCATACATTCTTTTTATTAACTATCCATATATGCATTTTTTTTTAAAAATACATCATTTGTACATTATCTTCATGCATCTACTAATGCATCAAAAAATGTATAATTCACGCATCCGCTCATTCATGTAAAAAACACATATAACTCAAACATCCATTCCCTCATTGGTACATTCTACTACTCATTCATGCATTTAAAATGAAAAAACAAATACCAGATTTAAACATTCATTGACTTTTGTCTTCATACATTCACTAGAAAAAGAAAAGTGCATTACTCACACATTCAATCATTTATGCAATTAAAAATGAAAATTCATCATTCAATTATGCATTCAGAAATAAAAATAAATATTCATTGACTTATGCATTCAGAAAGAAAAATAAATATTCACTGACTTATGCATTCATTCATGCATTAAATATTATTATTTGCTCATTTACTCATACATAAACACATCATTTATACATACAGTCGCTTATTCATATATTCATCAAAAAAATAAAAATCAATTATTCCAAAAGAGAAAAAAGTCATTCATTCATGAAAAGTACACCATTCAAATACATATTTATTTATAAATTCATTCTGCATAGATTCATAAAAAAAACATCATTAAAAAATGTATCATTTCATTAACTATTTTTAATGTCTTCCTTCATTATGATAAAAAAATTCTTACATATCATAACCTTCATGCATTCAAAATCATTTACATAATAAATTACATTTTCAAGCATATCATGCATCATAAAAAGAAAATTACATGCATTCCTACATTTCATGCATCTTAAAAAGATTTGCATTCTCAACCATTCATACATCCCAAAAAATGCATAATCATACACATTCCTTGCATCATTTCGAGTTATAAGTTGCATCTCAATTCATCTAGCATGATTAAAAAAATTCACTTTATGCACATCATACATCAATAAGAAATAATTTTTTCTACATGCATTTTATGATCCCATTTCGAAGGACACTCATAAGTTTGAGTTGATTTTAAGAATAATATTGTTAGACTCGACTAAAAGCAATCAATATTGAAACTCAAGACATTCAAGAAGATAGAAAACTCCCATTTTGTGGTTGAGTCCATACTCGATAGTGCATTGTCTTCAACCTCAGCTAAATTAGAGACCAAATTGAAAAATTATCCTCACTTGAGGACCCCATTCAAGGTTAAACCACTCATTTACTCAGGTTTCATGAGTAAAGATTTATTTTCAAATGCATATATTTATAAAAAAATATACTAGCGCATTGATCATGCAAATTTCACCGTCTCATACCTCACCCTACCAATCATATTTACCCAAAAAAGAACACATAACCAAATAAACACAAATAAAATTAATCTATGTATTAATATAAGATATTTTATTAGAAAACGATTCAAAAGTAAAATGGAGGATGATGCAAATGTAAGAACCAAAAAATGATGTACATCTTTAAGCAAATTTTTCTAATGACACAAGGCATTTTTTGTAATTCCTAAACATCTTGGAGATGACCATAGTCACCCCATTTAAGCCCAAACATCATGAAATGAGATAATGTTTTAATAACCCTCAATATTTCAATAGCTTGGGAAGGGTAGCTTTTCAATATTTTTCCTTGACATTCAATTATTAAAGAAAAATATTCTTTTACATCAATCATGTGATTGAAGGATAAGAAAATACAAAGAACGTTCCTTGCTTAAAGTGCAAAACAAAAAACAAATAAAAATCCCACTGAGAATCATCAATTAATATCCCAGGAAAAAGTTAGGGCAAAAGTGCAATATCAATGATCACAAAAGGAACCATTCATGAAAAATTATCGCCTTAATCATAGGTTATCCTTATCTAAACCTGAAAAATTCTCTTAATAGTTGAATGTCATGTTTGAAAAATGTTGAAAATAGGATAAAGAAGAAAGGTGAAAGGTGGATATAGGAAACACAAGTTTTGAGCCTTATATCCTTTTCTTGAAAACCCTTAGCCAAGCCACGGTAGAAGCTTAAAAAAGATCTTGTCGAGGACTTATTTGCCTACGATGTGCATCATGACCAAAAAATGCTGACTCCACAAATATCATAAAATTTTGATAAAATATCTCATCTTTAATGCATAAGTTAAAATTCATTATCACTATCATCATATCAACGCAAGCCCAAACACAAATTAAATATCATCAATCAGAATCAAAGCTCAAACCATTTATCCTTCATAACTTCACCATCACTCATTAACCAAATCCAAATTAAATTCTATTATCACCACTACCACCATATCTACCCAAGCCAAACTCAAATTAAATTTTATCATCACTAACACATCACCATTCATAGCCCAAAAACTCATCAAAATTTGCATGATCATTGTTTTAGAAAAAAGTTATGCATGAAATAAAGAGCGCAAAAATCAAAGAAAAATGAGAAGCCTCTCAAACTGGGGCAGGTTTTAAGATGATTCATGGTCTAAAGTTTTACAGTCCAAGTTTACCAAGTCAATTTGAATAGAAGAATGACTCAAATTATCACATATTGAGACAATGGAAAGTCACAAGAAGGTCAAACTAGAGAAAAATTTGGGGGTCGATCTCATTTTCTTGTGAAAATTTGTAAAAAAGCTTAAAACTGAGGCAATTGTGGAGTGAATTTTCACGACTCAATAAGTTGATTCAGTCACAAGAAGAAGAAGGATCTTAAGTTACCATCTTCAAGGACAACTTCAATAATGACTTATACAAGTCTTCTGCTTCCTATGAATGAGACCATCACATCTGAGGGTGTTCACAAAAAAAAAGAGCAAAAAAAGAGTGTTAGGTTGAAAACCGACATTGGCCACCTAGGAAAAGGAGAGTGGTCCTAAGCCAAAAATCCGCAAAGACGACTTAGGATCATAATAAAATGAGAGAATTCCCAATAGGTACCTACATAGAGTATTCTGGGCAAAAATTGGGGAAAATAAAATAAAGACCCTCAAGATGAAGACTTGCTACTAAACAAACTGAGGCAGCTTTTTGGAGAATCTAAGCCTGATGAATGTAGACAAAATAAGCACATTGGGGATTTGTTGTTGTTACAAGAAAACCAACACTCTAGCAAGAATTCCTCAACAAGCGTACACTGGGGCAAAATAAATGGACTTATTCATTGTCCTCAAGTTGACACTAAGGCAATTTTATGAAAGGTATCTTTAAGCAAATTGAGGCAATTTTGATGGATGAAAAGCAAGTACCAATCCACTATACAAAACAAAGGTCGCTTCGGCCGAGTCTACAAAAGTTGATGAGTTTCATCCAAAAAATAAATTAGGAGTGATACATTAGAACATTGGTGCATGTGTCTTACTCATAATTCCATAACATTCAAACAAAACATATAGTACTCATATCATAAATGGCATACATAGATTACATCATAACTATATCTATCAATGCATAGTTACATTCATACATTAATCATTATAGCATAAACAAACAAAACATTGCATAATCATTCAGCAAATAACCAAACATTTAAACATGCATATACAAATTATTCTTCCAATAAGCACAAAAAACAAACAAAACATTGCATTGCATATAAACATGCATTCAAACATATGTCTCAACATTATTCTTAAAATAAGCAAAAAAAAACAAACAAAACATTGCATTGCATATAACCAAATATTTAAACATGCATCTCTACATTATTCTTTCAATAAGCACAAAACACAAATAAAACATTGCATAATCATTCATTGCATTGAATTCAAACATACATCTCTGCATTACCCCTCTAATAAAGATAAACAAACAAACCAAACATTGCATATCATATAACCATACATCTCAACATGCATTTCTACACCATGTCTACATAAACAATCAGAGGGGGACATTCTATTCCACAAGTGAATTTTATAGCCATGGGGCTTATTTCTTCTCAACTCATCCTTCGGAAGGTTTCACTACGCCACTTCTATCCTAAATTAAAATACTCAACCAACAAACATTTTTCTACTAAAGAACTACGTAGCCTTGATTTCCTTTCTAAAAGAGGGATATGTATGACCAAGGTTCATATTGTCAGGCACAATAATAAAAATAAATAAATTTGTTCATTTAAATAATTAATTAAATAACCAAATAAATATAAAAATATAATAAAGTCATATAATTTAATGAGGGGAACCGCCTAAGGCGGGCGGGTAGGATGCTAATACCTTCTCTACCTTGTAACCGAATCCCAAACCTAGATATCAAAAATCCAAAGCCCAATGTGATTGTACTTAGAAGATTTTTCTATATTTTTAATTATAAAATGTAGTGGCGACTCTAATAAAGTCGTACAGTCGAAAATCAGGGCGCGACACCAACTTTTTTATGATTTTGTGTTATGTTGCATAAAAGTTAACTAAGAAAACATGAACTAAAGCAAGAAAGCAACAAACAAAGTTTAAAATATTAAAACAAAGAAATAGTTTTGCAAAATATCAAATGCATAAAATAAAGTAAATAGAAAACCGAATTTGTTGCTTTGCTCAATTTTCTTCTTCATCATCAAGGCCTTGTGATCTTCCTTTCGGCCATTGAGTGTTAGCAATAAACTCTTCATAGGTTCCACCTTGGATGTTTGGATGAGAGCCTGTTGAAAGGCGAAGTTTTCTCTTCGGTGTGTTTTCTTTATTTGGTTAAGTAAGTGAACTTGGTTTTATTCTTTGTTCGCCATCTCGGCTTTGTTGAAATAAATTCCAACGCTGGTATAATGGTTTCAAGAATATTCCAATTACAACTTACTTCTAATAATCATGTGAATAAGTTATTCCTTCTTTTCCCCATCCTGACTTTGTTAGAATAAATTCTAACGCCGGTACCATAGTATCGAAGCAATCCCCTATTACATAATTATTAAGTACCTTCGAATACCATCTCGGTTTTGTAGAATAAATTCCAACACCGGTTTAATGGTATTCTAATGTACAAAAGTGATGAATAGTTAGTCGTTAGAAACAAATAAATAAATAAAGAACAAAAGAATAATAAAGTTAAGTGACCTTTATTTATTTACTCCCTTTCGGGTTCCTTTTATTAACAAACCAAACTTCTT
>NC_032015.1:16007039-16030660 GCF_001865875.1 Lupinus angustifolius | reverse complement strand
TAACAATAAATAAAAGTTAGTAAGTTAGCTTCATCACGTTTATATATTAAAAGGTGTTCCAACAGATAAATTTATTGATAACACTTTACTATTTTACAATTTACACCTCTTTTAAGATTCAATTGTAGTATAGTATAGGGTTATGTTGAACCACAAGGATTTGCCTAATAGAATGAATCATATGAATATGTCAATGCACAAATAATGAGTGAACATATTTTGGTTGTTTTTTATTTGATTTGATATGCACATAAACTAAGTATTAACAAATTCTTGAGGAGACAAGATCATTTTGAATGATGAAAGTATTTCTCAACTTCTTATGTATTTGAACTACTTAGACAAGTTCTTATGTTTTACTTTGATTAACTCCAAACACCAAGGTCTGAAATCCTCCTTTTAGTGTATGTCCTAAATGTTAGAATGATGATCACTTATATTCACTACTAAATATTACTACGTCCATAAAGAGATTAGGTTGTCACACCCTAATCTTGGCTACTCTAATATTGAAGTAGTAATGAATATTAGATCTTAAGAAAAGTATGCTTAATTTGGCAAATAAACTAAGTAGTACAACTACTTCTTAGTTTATTTGTTAAGTGTTTGAGACAAGTAATTTTTCATCACTTGAAATCGGTTTTTAGGTTATCAATCTAAAAAGAACATTAAGAACTTCTCAAAAAAATAAAATTAGCCAAAGCACCAACTTGAATGATTAAAATTCAAATTTAGAATAAAAGAAGAAGAAGGTTACATAATCAACTTTCAAATGAAATTGTTAGGAGCATGAGCCATCCATCCAAGGATTGGATGCTTTAAGTTCCAAATGAGATTACAAAATGAATTTTTGCATCTCATTTACCTTCTCCTGTCTCTTCTTGAATTATAAAGTAAAAACTATAAAACTTACTTACAAAAGCTTCTATGAACCGAGCTTTCAAACTTGGAAATAAGAAGAGAGAATTGTGTTTTTTCTTAAGGGAAAAAGTCTTTTTTGAATGAAGGAAATGCCTTCCTATTTATAGAGTTTTCCCTGCCACTGCTGAGCTGCTTCTTTGCACCGCTCAACAGCTTACCAAACCCTTCAGCATGGGTTTGGTCACTTGGTCAAGTAGCTTGGTCACCTCCTTAAGCTTGACTCACCAAGGCTAGTTGTGAGCTATGGGACCAGCTATGGTGAGCTACTCCTGAAAAGCCTATGGTCGGCTACTTGAAGTCAGGTCATGCATGACTTCATGCTTTCTTGATGGCTAAGTTAATTCTAGGTGCACACTGCTGAGCACACATGTGGAACCGCTAAGCTGCCTGGTTGAGCAGCTTTGACCGTGCTGACTGAGACATGGCGTGGCTTGGTGCTTGCTGACCTGGTCAGGTGTCTGGTTCACTGCTGAGCACACATGTGGCACCGCTGAGCTGCCTGCTTGAGCAGCTTGGTCGTGTGCCAGGCTTGTGTCTGGCCGTGCCAAGCTTGTGTTCTGACCGTGTCAGGCTTTGTCTGGTGCTAGGCTGAGCGGTCAAGCAGGTCCGCTAGGCTACCTGCTTAAGCAACTTGGTATGTGCCAGGTTGGTTTGGCTGAGCCAGGTTGGGTCTGACCGTGCCTGACTGGTGTCTAGGTCAGCTCAGCGTAGCTTGGTCCACGCTAAGCTGCCAGCTTGAGCACCTTGAGTTTGACTTCTTTTTATTCTTGGACCATGAGTCTTTATTCTCTTTTCTTTTTCTTTCTAAATCCTAGAAAACACATTAAAGAGAAATACAAACACAAATATACAAGATTGTGATATTTTATCCAAAAAGTATTGTTTTTAAGTTGGTTTTTCTCAATTATGCTTAAGATAAGTGCCATAAAAGTGTATGAAATTTAGGTATGTTTGGCACTTATCAGAGCCATAGATGCTATGAAAATGTTTTTACATGCTTGTAATCCCACGATAGTAAACAATTTCTTGTTGGTATGTTATTCTTGAGCAATTTGCTTTTAAAGTGAAGTTAATTTCTCTCCCACATGATGGTTGAGAAGAGGAACCCACATCTCCAAATTTCTTTCTCAAATTGGCCCTAGCTTGGGCCAAGCTTATTTCCTTGCAATGGGATTGGACATAAGAGTTGTTGATCTCAGTTTTTATTCCCATGATCTCTCCATAAGGTCCAAGTGCTTCTTGGTACCTACACAAGTCAGTAATAACTGATGTTAAGATCAAAGAAGTTATACCCCTTGAGATGCAGTCAGCAAGTGCATATGAAATGATGGTCACAATGTCAATGGAATCTTCCTGATAAATGGAGTTGATGGCCGCAATGTTGTAGGAGATTAGTTTTTCCACCAACCCCATCCTACTGCTCAGATGAGCTAGATTCACCCCATAAGATAGCACTGCAATGTTCCCTTGGATTGACTTCAGTATTGGAAGAGAATGTTGTTTTATGATTTTCTGTCAAATGTTTCGCCAGCTGCCCAATTTGAATCTCCATGTTCCTAAGGGAAGCATCAGTATTTTTCTAGTTGGACATTGTCATTTGCATGATTTGGTTCAGAGTGTCCTCTAGTTTAACATTCTTATCTTGGATAGGGTGTTGGTATTGATTGGGTCTGGGATAGAATGATGGTTTCTGAGGATCTTCCTGCCTCCATGGTTGGGTTCCTTGAAACTGATTTCCTCCTCTTGGGTAATTGTTCTGGAAATTTTGCCTTGGGGGATTGTTGACAAATTGGTCCTCCTCAGTCTGAGTTTGGCACTGGCCCATGTCATGATCATCAGTACATTGGTCACATCTAAAAACCTACTTCTTTGAAGACTCTCTGATCTGTCTAGGAAAATCATTGAGATTTTGAGATACTTCATATAACTGTTGTTGAAGAAGTTTGTGCTGAGCCAACAGAATATTTGTTGGGCTTAGTTCTAGGATTCCACCTCTCCTTAGTGGGGGTCCTCTCTGATGTTGACTCTTGTGATCATTTAGGGTCATAGACTCAATGATGTCAATGGCCTCTTGCGGGGGATTTTTCAACAGTTGTGCACCCACAGTTGCATTTAGAATCCATTCATGTTGCTATTGTAACCCATTGATGAAAATATGAATTTGGCTTTGCACATCAAACCCGTGGTTGGGGCATTTCCTCAACATGGACTTGAATGTGTCCCACGATTCACAGAGGCTTTCATTCGCTGGTTGCACAAAAGTGGATATGGCATTCTTCATATCCATAAACTTCCCTTACGGAAAGTGTATGTTCAAGAATTTTTTCCCCCACCAGATTCCAATTGTTTGGATATGTGGAGGTAAATCCATAAACCACTCATTGGCCTTCCCAATGATAGTGAATGGGAAAAGTCTGAGAAACATAACCTCCTCTTCTGCCTTAGATATTCCGATAGTCCTGACTAGTTCATAGAACTTAGTCAGATGATTGTAGGGATCTTCATGATTTAGCTGAGCAAAAGGATTTGCATACTTGAGTTGTACCAATCCATACTTCATTTCAGGAGGCTTTTGATTACCAGCAGGCCGCCCTATTCTGATCATATTTCTTGGGTTGAAGCTGACAAAACCCTCAGTAGTGGGTTGGTTTTCAGCTCGTGAACTATCAACATTCTGTTGATTGTTGGCCATTGATGAATCTTTTTTCTATGGAATAGGTTGAGTCTGTTTTGCCTTTTTATGTGCCTTCTTTTTCTTTCTTAAAGTTTTTTCCAACTCTGGATCGAAAGAAAATTCTATCTCCTTGCTCCTGCAATGCATACATAGAAGGATTCTGTCTATTTCCAAGAAAGATATTAGTAGAGAAGACATGAATTTACAAAGTTTTGTAATTTACATTTTTATACAAATTAAAAATTAAATTTTTACAAAAAGTAAAAAGATTTTTATTCTTCACAATTATAATGATATTATATACTATATAAAATTCTTATAAAAACAACAAAATGTGTCCAAGAAAGCGGATTTCACCACTACGAAATCTGCCCTCAACAACAAAACATCTCACTTGTTGAAAGGGTGTTCCTAGTGTGCAAGTTATTTTATTTAATTAGAGTGATGAGTGATGAACAAATTATTTAGTGACTTGTTTATTTACTCCATTTTCGGGTTCCGTTTAATCATACCATAAAGGTCGATCTCGTTTTATTAAGTTAACCATATCATTTCTTACGAAAGGTTGGTATCAAAGAATAATAAAATGAACAAAATAATAAAGTTTGTAGTTAAGCCAACCACTTCTTTTGAAGGGTTGGTATAAAGAATAAAAGAATAAAGCAATAAATAAATGTTAGTTGCGGAAAGTAAATGACAGAAAATAAATGGTAGCGGTTATATTACTATTCATCACTCTTTTATTGTCAAGTAACAATCCATTGATTGGATTGCACTTTTTGCCAAATATTTCTATGTACAAAGTTACAAACCATGAATAGGTTTGAACTTATTTTTTTAGGAATTTTTAATCAACAAATAAAATTTATAAAGTTTAACACTTTACTATTTTACACTTGCATCTCTTTCAAGATTCAATTGTAGTATAATATAAGGTTATGTCGAATCAAAGGGAATTGCATTAGAAGAGAATCATATAGGCATATTATAGCAAAAATAATTATTAACAACTTTATGATGATTTTGTGTTATGTTGCATAAAAGTTAACTAAGAAAACATGAACTAATATTCACAAATTCTTGAGGAGAAAATTGGTTTGAAATATGGAATTATTTTTTAAAACAATGATTTTTGAAAATAATGAGCATAAAAATAATGATTTTTGAAAACATTAACAAGTTATGTGTTATACTTTTTGATTAATTCCAAACATCATTTCTAAATCCCCCATCTAGTGTCCTAGTATGATAAGATGATTTTCAAACCTTGCATAATACTCTAAACAATAGTTAACTGCCACTCGTCGGAGCAGGTTGTCATATCCTACTTCGGGCTCGTTATCATTGTTTAGCCTTGAATTCAAGTTGCTTAAAATAGATGCTTTGAATTGGCAAGTGAAATAAGACTTATTAGTTCACTTGTCAACACTTTAAGAAGAAGCATTTTTTTTATCTTTACATCAAGTTTTAGGTGATCAAGCTAAAACCACATTAAGATCTTCTTAAAGAATCAAAACTTAACCATAAGTAATAACTTGAATGTATTGAAATAAAAATATGATACAAATGAAGAAAAGAAATAACATTACACCATAATCCAAATCAATGTGTAGGAGCATGAGCCATCTATCACATTTGCCAACTCCTTTCTCCTCTTGAATTCTAAGAGAAAATTACAAGATTTTACCTAAAGACTAGCTTGGAACCGTGGCCCCAAAGTATAAGAATTGTAGAGAGAAGTGTTTTGAAAGAAGAAGTGAAGAATGGAAGTCGTTTTTAATGGTGGAAGAGGGGATTTATTTATAGGCAACCAGGTCACCACCTAACCCTCTTTTTGCCCACGCCAAGCGCACCAAACCCTAGCTACTTAGTCAGCTGCTTGTTGTTAACTCACCAAAGCTACTTGTGAGCTACTTGACCAGGCTGTTGTGGGCTACTTTGAAAAGTGCTCAGGGGCCTTGTCAAGTGAGGTCATGCATGATGTAATTGTTGCTTGGTGGCTAAGTCAAGTTAACCACTTTGTTGGGTCCAGCCTGCTTGACTGCTTAGTTGGCACTATTGAGCTGCCTGCTTGAGCAGCTTGTCCTGCTCAGGCTAGGTGTGTGGTTCTAGTTTGGGCGATACAGGTGCATGCTGAGCTGCCTGCTTCAGCAAGTTGGCTTGTGGCAGACTTGAGTTTGACCGAGCCAAGTTGGTGCCAGGTCAGTTGGGTCCTGATGTCCACGTTAGGCTGTTTATTAGCAGCTTCATGTGTTTGGTCCATGCTTTGGCCAAGCACTTAGCTTGCCATGTGTGCTTTAAAAATGGCTGATGTGGACACCTCCTTGCTTAAGTATTGTTCAAAAAATTTCTTCTCTTGATTTTTTCCTAAAACCTTCACACAAAGATATGCCAAAGAGGTGGACAAAATATATAATCAAAGTATGACATTTTACCTAAAAAGTGTTGAATTAAGTTGGTATTGAATGATTTGCATAGGATAAGTGCCATGAAAAGTGTATGAAAATTAGGTATTTTTGGCACTTATCAATTATGTGGATTAATTCCACCTGTTGACAGTGCAAGACGTAGATTTCTTGATTCTTGACCAAAACTAGGATAGTCATCATCAATTTTTCTCCATTGAGGAGAATCTGCAGGATGCCAAAACTTGACATCTTTAATTCTTTCTTCATCATGTCATGTCAACTTCTTCGCATCTTTGGCATTGCTAAACTTTCGCTTGAATCTTGCTTTGATGGAAAAATACCATACAACCTTTTTGGGAATTGAGACTTTCTTCTTATATCCCGAAGCATTACATTTAGGACAAAACTTTAATGAAGCATACTCATTAAAATCATTTTCAGAAGCATGTATCCTAGTGTAGTTCATGCCAATGGAGCGTAACATTTGTTTTGCATCATAGGTTCGAGAAGGTAGCACATTATCTTTCGGCAACATATCCTTTAGAAGTGCAATTAAGTCTGTTAAACTCTTATTAGTCCATCCATTAACAAATTTCAACTTATACAACCTTGACACCACTTCCAATCTTATGAATTTAGTACAACTATCATATAATGGTTTCGCAACATCACTTATCAACCTCTGAAACATCTCGGGACAATCCTGAAGATCCTCTTCGACAATGTTTGCTATTTCCTCAAAACGATCGTCTTCATATGTATTTGTGTAGTTTTCTTTCATATGCATCTCATCATCATAATCCATAACGTCTCTCTTTTCACCATGTCTTGTCCAACATGTGTAACTTTGATCAATACCGTGACACACTAAATAAACTTTTAACTCATTTTGAGTAATTCGGTTTGAGTCACATCTTAAGCAAGGACATACAATTCTATTAGGATTTTCAACATTGTCAATTGCAAACCTAACAAATGATTTCACTCCTTCCTCATACTCCTTCGTCAACTGATTGACACTCATCCATTTTCTATAAAAGAATTGACAAAAAAAATATAATGAGCAAAAATCTCTAAAGCTTGGAGTTAAGCTCACCAAGCAGAGCAAATACATTATTATTTAATTAAAAATGAGGGAACCCTGACTCATAATGTAATAAAGTGAAAGAGGTCGGAAACCCTAACTCAATACAGGTCAAAATGAGTGAAATCACTTTCTCTCAGTTAGAAGGAAAATATTAATAACTCAATACAATTAATTACATATGTTGAATAATTAATAATGACAATAAATAACATTCGAACAATCTAAGTAAGAATTAATAATAAAGGAAATAATGACAATTAATTAATACTTGAAAGTGTATCTAGTGCATGTGCTTAATTATTGATCATATCAACAACAGTTCTTCCAAAATACGTTGTTGTATAGATAAAATAAAATAATATGAGAGGTAAGTATTCAACAATGCTTCTTGAATAATGCATTGTTGAATTTAACTTAAACAACAACACATCGTTAAAAGAAAATAATATGAGAGGTAAGTTAACAACAACATATTTATAACTCAATACAATTAATTACATGTATTGAATAATTAATAATGACAATAAATAACATTCAAACAATCTAAGTAAGACTTAATAATAAAGGAAATAATGACAGTTAATTAATACTTGAAAGTGTATCTAGTGTATGTGCTTAATTGTTGATCATATCAACAACGCTTCTTCCAAAATGTGTTGTTGTATAGATAAAAGAAAATAATATGAGAGATAAGTATTCAACAATGCTTCTTGAATAATGCACTGATGAATTTAACTTAAACAATAGCACATCGTTAAAAAAGAGTTTTTGTATATCTATACAACAACGCACTATTAAAAAGGCATTGTTGAAGAACATACTTCCTAAATCTACACAGTTAAAGCACACCACAAAAAATAACCTGAATGCATATTGAACAGCTAGAAATAGAACATAACAACAACCTGTATCATACAGAATCACCATATCATAACTATATGAATACCAAGTCCATTTATATATTCAACATTAATTACATTGTACTGTTACAGAAACATATATTACATACACCAAAACATATACATTACATAGACATTAATTGAATCCCCTAAGCTACAATCTGTGCAAAAATCTACTATACCTATGTTATACATTGATTTCCCTAAAAAACTAAGTACATACTCTGACCAATCTTCCCTAATCTGATTGACTTGGTCATCTGTATATGATTTTCCAACAAACTTGATTTCATCAGTTGGCCACTGTTGAATGATCTCCTTCATGAAGTTCAGCACGTAAAGCTGCAATCTACCTAGTTTGTTTGGAAGGGGGTCTACAATTAAAATCAAGTAAACATATGAGTAAAAACTGAATTGAAATATGAATACATTAAACATATAATTGCTTGAGATGATTTATGCCAATATTTATATGAGTCCATTTGACTTTTTGTTGTGAATTTCTAGAATGAATACAACCTCTGTATATTTCCAGCCCCTAAACAATAGAAAACGTACTTAATTACTAAACAACTACGAAATTAAAAGTGTAACATACTTACTAAACATTTCTCTCATACGGGTGTACTTGTTCGGATCACCATATGCCAATGAGTCAAAGTAGTATATGTAAGAACGAGGTTGCAACTAAGAGGGAGTGAATTAGTTGACTTAAATCTATGGCCACTTTTTCTGCAAAAACAAGAGTTAACGTGCAGCGGAAAATAGATGCAGAAAATAAAAAAGGAATAAATCAAAGAGATAAGGGAGAAGAGAGTACACAAGGATTTTATACTGGTTCACCTTCTTGTCCACCGAAGGCTACGTCCAGTACTCTTGTATCACAAGAGATTTTCCACTAAATATTATGAGTTGTAATTACAATATCTCAGTCCGAGATCTCTATGTACCTTACACACTCACTAATACTTATACCCTTGGAAAACACCTTTCCAAGTAACTCTATCCCCTTTCTATTCACACCCCGTGAAAGAAAGTAATTACAATGAATGAAGAATTTGAATGATGACTTGAATTGTCTTTACAAGTGTGAAATATAATAACACTTGCAATCCAATCAACTATTTTGTAAACTTTGTAAAGAATGCTCTTTACTTTGAAACACTTTACTTCAAGCAACTCTAAAAATGACTTTGAAAGTTTGAGTGCAAGTTGCAAAAAATGTAGAGAAATAACTTCAGAATAAGTTTAAGAGCTTTTGGAAATTTTATAAGAGTTGTGTATTGTTCTGTGTTTGTGTTGTGAGAGTTAAAGCCTTTATATATACTTTCCAAACACGCATGGTGCCTTTCTGAAAGTGTACGAGTTGTTTGAAGTGAAGAGATTTCGTTTGGAGTAAAAAACATTTCATTTTGAAATCTGAAATCGCATGCAACAACTCTCAGTAATCGATTACTTATAGTGGGTAATCGATTACCCAAACTCTCTCTCCACTGTTCTTTTAAAAACGAATTAGAGTAATCGATTACACCATTTGGGTAATCGGTTACTCAACTTTTTCAAAACTGGTAATCTGTTACTCAAAGGCAGTAATGGATTACTCTGAACAGTTTTAAGTTGGATAACTCTTTTTCTCACACACGTAACTTTTTACTTAGATGAAGTAACCTGTTAGTCGTATGAGAGTTGTATAAAAGTTGTGTGTTTATGTTGTGAGAGTTAGAGCCTTTATATAGACTTTCCAAACACCCATGGTGCCTTTCTGAAAGTGTAGGAGTTGTTTGAAGTGAAGAGATTTCATTTGGAGTGAAAACATTTCGTTTTGAAATCTGAAATCTCATGCAACAGTCTTCAGTAATCGATTACTGATAGTGGGTAATCGATTACCCAAACTCACTGTCCATTGTTTATTTAAAAACGAATTAGAGTAATCGATTACACCATTTGGGTAATCGGTTACTCAACTTTTTCAAAACTGGTAATCTGTTACTCAAAGGCAGTAATGGATTACTCTGAACAGTTTTAAGTTGGATAACTCTTTTTCTCACACACGTAACTTTTTACTTAGATGAAGTAACCTGTTACACACTAATTTTGAAAAATGTTTTAAGTATTTTTAAAGTGTTTCATTTTTCTTTAAAAATAGTTTAAGCATTACTACTTTGTATATTTAAGAATTTTAGGATAGAAGTACCTATAGAGACTTAATCTAATTTTCTTGAAGCTTTAATCTTCTTTGTCTTCATAAGTATTCTTCCTTTTCTTCTTTTTGGTGATGTTGTTGTCTTCATCAAAACCTTGCCAAGGTCAGGAGCAAAGATCTTCTTCATAGTATATTTCTTCCTCGATGTAATTAATGGCATCCAAATGCCAATATCCCCTAACAAAACATATGAACATGATTAGGAAATGTTAAGCACAACAAACATACTAAAGATAGAAATATAATATACAATTAAAAAATGCTCACCCGATATTAAAATGTGCAAAAAATAAATCTCTAGCTCCTTTATAAATGAGGAGACTATCTGCAATTTGTATTGTTTGTTACCCAAACTTCTTTTTATCATTGCCACTTGACACCAAAGTGGTAACATGTGGGGATATGAACATCACCTTCTTCTTATCTTCCAAGACAAAATTTTCATACAAGTACGTAATATATACACATATAACAGTTACACCTATCCATTGATGTTTATATACATCTTGGACTTCATTGAAGCTAATGTATTAATGAACATTATTCCCGAAGACTTCCTTTCCACTCAGCTTCCTTCACCTTAATTGATTGCTCAAAGTCGTTGAATCTTTGCATGAGGCTATCCAATTGATTTTGAACCTGACTCATTTGGGCTTTGATTGCAAGTTTTGGATGGGGTACAAATGTTCGTTGGCTAACCCCAAAACTTTCACCCCGGGTACGGCTAGGGTACTGAGGCAGTCCTAGTGCCTTATCAAGTATAATGCGACTATCTGGCTGTACCTCCTTTTCGTTTAGGGCAATCTGGCATACAAATCAAGAAAAAAAACATAATGCTAATTAATCACATTTTGATAAATAAAATATGACAATTAATGAGCAATTACAACACGGTTTGCCGCTTCTTGAAATTGTTCATTATCGAGGACACCATCCTTGTTCTTACGGACATCCACCCATAGAACATCGAGTTCTACTCCATGTGGAATCAAAGGTGTATCACTTTTGTTTTCTAGCTGCCAAAACATAACCAATAATAATGTAATTAGATATACGGATACAAAACATAACCAATAATGTACTTACAAATTAACGATACCTACAATTCTTTCCTCAATTCCTTTATACCTCGCTCGAGAAGCTCGATATGGAGGCTTAGATGCCCTCTTGCGATTTTATTGACTTACTTTCTGAAAAGACAAACAACTTTCACATCCACAATTATATATATATATATATATATGTATATATATATATATATATATATATTGCAATAGCATATCTAAGAATAAAGTCAATGCAAAGAAGATGATTTTACCAAGAAAGACTCGTCTTGTGTGCGTGTAGTGACAAAAGTCTTCCAATTCTCATCTTCAATGACATTTGCATATTTCTTTGGAGGTTTGAGGTTGACATTGCCATCAGCATCTCTGATACATTTTCTAGCATCGGTTCTAAATTGTCGGAGAGCCTTGCCAGCAGATTTAAGGATATAATCCTTATGCTCTTCACCAACATCAAAAGTTGACTGAAATTAAAACACATATATACATATAAATTGCATGAAAGCACATACATTACATAAATACACAAAAACTACATATACATTGCATGAAAACACATATACATTATATTGCATGCAAACACATGCATATACGTACATTGCATGCAAACACATATACGTACATTGCATGAAAACACAAAAGCACATCACTTCATTCCTAACCACAACCTTATTACCTAAACATATATAAAAACTTACTATTATTTCATTCCAGATACGCTCCTTCACGGCATTCAACCTAACATCACTTCATTTGTTGAATGTTATCTACACATTTTGCCTAACCATGACCGCAATGTAGCTAACCAATGTGCATCCAACCTTCGAGTTTAATGGTTGGCCTTTTGAGTTCCATTGAAATTCTATCTTCACTTTCTTACTTGTTGCATGAATGACATTCTTCATGGAAGTCATTCCACGGGGAGTTCTTTTATGAACAATAATTTGTTTGTCTTGTGGAGTCGGTGTAGCTTCGTCACCACTGTGAGAACCATGATCACCACTTTGAGAAACCATTGATGAAGTTTATTGAGGTTTTCTTAGAGTATGAGGGTTTCTGAGAGTATGATGTTTTCTGTTCGATTAAGTTTGACAACATAGAGGGAATTGAATCAACTTTTAGATATTTAAAATGCAGTAACCATTATTAAATCTTCAACATCGCATATTAACGGATGCGTTGTTGATTTGACATATTCAACATCGCTTACTAAGGGATGCACTGTTGATATTAAATCTTCCACAATGATGGTGTGAGAAAGCGCTGTTAAATATCCACGGTGAATCCAACTTTTGACAACTCATATTCATAACACATAAACAACGATTCTAATTACTAACGTTATCTTAACTATGTGCTGCTAAACTGAACTCATTCAAGCCATCACTGAATTCAACATCCAAATTAACAGCATTTTCTCAATCTTCCGCTGTTAATTAGAATACAATGTTATTTTTTGTTATTGAATATTTCCGCAAAATACAATATTGCCAAAATATCCCAAAAATATTAAACATTAAGTATTGTTATTAATATGAAACTGCCAAAATACATAACATCCAAAATAATTGTTCATTCTTTATTCAAAGTGTCAAAGTTTGTTGTTGCGAAAATATATTAATTGTTCCCAAAATACTACCAAAGTAAAATGTTCATGATATATTAAAAAAATAAAAACAACAAAAAATAAATTAACAAAAAATTTCTTCAAAGTGCCCCTGACCCGACGAAGAAATCATCTCCTAACTGTATAATAGAATTAAGATATTCCACATAGTCCGGGTCATCGTCACTTTAGGAAGAGATTGAAGATTGAAGATTAGACAAAGAGATTGAAGATTATTGCAAAATTGATATACACATTCTTTTTTAGGAATATCCTTTTTTATATTCTTTATAACAATACTTCCCTTTTTCTTTGTACCTTGTATTGCACTCTTTTTGATATCTTTGTGTTTTCTTCCTCCTATCTTTTTCTCATTGAGTGCCATAACTAATTATAAAAGGAGATAATGGAGTGAACCACATCATTTATAGTTTCAAATGGAAAGAAAAACGTTATCACCATCCTTAGCAAATGTGCAACTAATTAATTTTTCTATTAAAACAAAGAATTTTCATAGAAACGAAGAGACGCATAAAGCATTCCACCATTTATTTTTCTGATATGTAAAATGTTGTATACAAGCAACATCGTACATTAAAGAAAGCGCTGTTACTATGTCATCTTCAACAACTCTTGTTTAATCTCGCGTTGTGGAATAGATGCACCTTAACAGCGCTTCCTATAAATTACGTTGTTAAATAAAACTCATTCAAGTCAGCGCTAACATCACTGATGTTCAACATCGCTTTTTCAAGACTGCATTGTTAAATTTGTATCCACCTACCCAAATTGATAGCGCTTGCTTTAATGTGTGTTGTTGATATTCTTCTGCCTCATTTTTAAGAGTGTCGTTCATGAAAGCGTTGTTGAATGATGGTTGTTAATTACGATATATGGTGTAGTCTCAAAAGAAGAAGAACTAGTAATCTATTCTATAGACATGACAAAAGGAAACATCTTAAAGGCGTTTTGTGATAGTGTTAAAACTTGAGCAAGCAGACTATCAACCATGATGTTCCCAAAATAAAATAATCCAACTTATTGTATCTAATAACAATTGCATTCTAGAAGTCATTCTAGAATTACACACAATATGACTTTCACCACTGAATGATATGCCTAATGTCAAAACAAATATGACTACTATTATGACTATTATTACCCAACAATTATCAATTGCCACCAACAATGTCTATTTTTTGGATATGTAAAATGCATTCAATAGTTGTAACAAGAGAATTACTATAGCAAACGTACAACAGTTCCAACAATTACAACGAACAAAAGAGTAGGAATTTATATAACATTACACTATTTCAATATTAGTGGTAATGTGTGATAGCTCATTCCTACTTAACATGTCCTATTTTCCAATAAACGACACACTAAAGATCAGTAGCCAAAAGCCATAGGAAGGCTATCAAAGCCAACCCGTTATTTGATCTGTAGGCAAACCAACTACTTGTAGTAGCAGAATATGCATGACATTAGATTTAAAATTCATTCGAACCAAGACATGCAATTCACACCTCCTATAGATTTAGTCCAAAGTCAAGAGTATAGTTTAATATTGTCCACTATGTCCTCAACGCTTACTGTATTTTTGTTAAAGATGAATGAATTCCTCATTTTCCATAAGGACCATACTTCGGCCGTCCATATCACTGAAAACTAGTTCCACAACTTCTTTCCTTTAACAAGAAGAGAGTGTTGTAGGAGATGAGTTTTTCCAGAGAATGGCAGAACCAAACTACACTTACTGAAGTTGTCTTTTAGGCTAGAGCAAGTATCAAACAATCTTAAAATATACTTCATAGGTCTCACATTAGCCACCAAGAATTCACCAATCATTATCACATTGTCTGCATATTGTATAAGGTTGATCGTAATGTTATTGCTCCTCACCTTATATTCAATGAATCTGGTCTTGGGCTTTTATAACTACAACAACTCTAGACTGCCTCTCGAATTTCTTCGCTGGAAAATTCGCTTATAAGATACCCATAATCTCCACTATTAACCTGGCCAAAGTTAAATTCCTCGAACTTCGGCCTTTGCCAATTATCCTCAGTGAACTGCTGATGGAAAATGTTATGGACTCCCTCTTTTATTAATTTCACATCATTTATCTAAGTATTGTTTAGATGGATATTGTAGAGCTAGTAAGAGACCCATTATATGAAATTTTCATCTAGCTAAAGTTAAATTTCTCCAACTCCGATCTTTGCCAATTATCCTTAGAAAACTACTTATGTAAAATGTTATCGACTCCCTCTTTTACTTGTTTCACATCATATATCCAAGTATTGCTCAAATGGATACCATGGAGAGTAGTCATACTTCTTTTTTACTTCAATAATCCATGAAAGAATTTTGAATTTGTATCCCCTCGGTCAACCATTTTGCATGAGCTTTCTAGAAAATAATATTGTTCATCATTATTCATAACTTCTAGAACTATGCCCAATGATGTTTCCTGCAAGCCAATTCCTCATTAGACAATTCAACATTTTCACCTTTCAAGTCTAGTGTGCTGATTTCCCCTGTCGCCTCTTCGATATTTTTGTCCAACATTCCAAAGCTCTCCTTGTTCCATTTTTTAGACACAATTTTAATTTTTTAACTTTTCTTGAATCTTGAACATGATCCACCCACTAACATTATTGTTTTCCCATTCTGTTTGAACAATTGATTTGAAGGATTTATCTTCAAAGCACACACAACAAACTCTAAAAGGTTTTGACCCCTGTTCTTTAATGTTGTTTTGGAGAATAATCACAGAGTGATTTGAAATATCATGCTTAAAACATCTGAAGCACGGATTCATCAAACATCCTCACATGTCGGTGTCTGATACGTATCCGACACGAATATACTCGGATTCGCGAAGCATACGTATCCGTAGAATATCCAAAAAATAAATAAATAAATAAATATCAAGACATATATCGGATTCGTTTCCAATAAAATATAATAACAAGAGAATTACTATAGCAAACGTACAACAGTTCCAACAATTACAACGAACAAAAGAGTAGGAATTTATATAACATTACACTATTTCAATATTAGTGGTAATGTGTGATAGCTCATTCCTACTTAACATGTCCTATTTTCCAATAAACGACACACTAAAGATCAGTAGCCAAAAGCCATAGGAAGGCTATCAAAGCCAACCCGTTATTTGATCTGTAGGCAAACCAACTACTTGTAGTAGCAGAATATGCATGACATTAGATTTAAAATTCATTCGAACCAAGACATGCAATTCACACCTCCTATAGATTTAGTCCAAAGTCAAGAGTATAGTTTAATATTGTCCACTATGTCCTCAACGCTTACTGTATTTTTGTTAAAGATGAATGAATTCCTCATTTTCCATAAGGACCATACTTCGGCCGTCCATATCACTGAAAACTAGTTCCACAACTTCTTTCCTTTAACAAGAAGAGAGTGTTGTAGGAGATGAGTTTTTCCAGAGAATGGCAGAACCAAACTACACTTACTGAAGTTGTCTTTTAGGCTAGAGCAAGTATCAAACAATCTTAAAATATACTTCATAGGTCTCACATTAGCCACCAAGAATTCACCAATCATTATCACATTGTCTGCATATTGTATAAGGTTGATCGTAATGTTATTGCTCCTCACCTTATATTCAATGAATCTGGTCTTGGGCTTTTATAACTACAACAACTCTAGACTGCCTCTCGAATTTCTTCGCTGGAAAATTCGCTTATAAGATACCCATAATCTCCACTATTAACCTGGCCAAAGTTAAATTCCTCGAACTTCGGCCTTTGCCAATTATCCTCAGTGAACTGCTGATGGAAAATGTTATGGACTCCCTCTTTTATTAATTTCACATCATTTATCTAAGTATTGTTTAGATGGATATTGTAGAGCTAGTAAGAGACCCATTATATGAAATTTTCATCTAGCTAAAGTTAAATTTCTCCAACTCCGATCTTTGCCAATTATCCTTAGAAAACTACTTATGTAAAATGTTATCGACTCCCTCTTTTACTTGTTTCACATCATATATCCAAGTATTGCTCAAATGGATACCATGGAGAGTAGTCATACTTCTTTTTTACTTCAATAATCCATGAAAGAATTTTGAATTTGTATCCCCTCGGTCAACCATTTTGCATGAGCTTTCTAGAAAATAATATTGTTCATCATTATTCATAACTTCTAGAACTATGCCCAATGATGTTTCCTGCAAGCCAATTCCTCATTAGACAATTCAACATTTTCACCTTTCAAGTCTAGTGTGCTGATTTCCCCTGTCGCCTCTTCGATATTTTTGTCCAACATTCCAAAGCTCTCCTTGTTCCATTTTTTAGACACAATTTTAATTTTTTAACTTTTCTTGAATCTTGAACATGATCCACCCACTAACATTATTGTTTTCCCATTCTGTTTGAACAATTGATTTGAAGGATTTATCTTCAAAGCACACACAACAAACTCTAAAAGGTTTTGACCCCTGTTCTTTAATGTTGTTTTGGAGAATAATCACAGAGTGATTTGAAATATCATGCTTAAAACATCTGAAGCACGGATTCATCAAACATCCTCACATGTCGGTGTCTGATACGTATCCGACACGAATATACTCGGATTCGCGAAGCATACGTATCCGTAGAATATCCAAAAAATAAATAAATAAATAAATATCAAGACATATATCGGATTCGTTTCCAATAAAATATAAGATAATATAGATTCGTTTTCAATAAAATAGGATAAGATAGATTCATTTTTAATAAAACACCAACTTATTTAAAGGCCACAAAGACTCATACCAACATACTGTTACACCACATTGACCCTCAAATAGCCGGTCCACCATACCGACTCTCTGATCCACAATATCGCTATCAAAGATGAGATGAAATTGATACTATTTGTGTTTCTAGGACTAGACAGTAAGCAATTTTATGAATTATTTTTGTATATTTTCTAATTTTGATACTTGGAATTTTGGAGGAAAATGATTTTCAATTTCCATTATATTTTTTACTTTGGATATTTTGGTTTATACTTATGATTTTATTATTTTATACATGTATTCTTGAAACGTATCATATCCTATGTTTTAGAAATTTTAAAAAAAATGTTTGTCAACGTATCGGATACTTATCGTATCCGACACACGTATTCGTATTTGTGCTTCATACCTTAAAACCCTATAGTTTAAGCCAATTCAGATGTTAAACCACTATACGGATATAATAAATATGTTTAACCTGCTCATGTTGTTCGTGTTTGTCATGTACCAAGTGAATTTGCACCCTGCCAAAGGCAAGTTGATGGCCTCCATGTTGTTGATGAAGTTTTAGAAGTCTCGTATTTCTCTGACCGGCATGGCTACTTGGTCCCTTACTCTCATATGGATTTCTTACTACGTTAAAATCACCCAAAAAATATCATACCTTACATTGGTTGGTCCGCTTCCATTGTTGTAGGTTGCTGCATAAACTCTCCTTTTCTGGTTATCATAGGGGGCATAAATATTGGCAATTTGGCATAATTCTAGGATATTATGCCAACATCCAATAACCCCCAAAACCCCGTACCAACAAAGGAGTTGATTACTGAAATGACTAATGCCTTCATACATTCAGAATTCCTCCCGAGTTGTTGTTTGAAGGTTGAAAACTCCAATCAAAATCTTAGTCATCCCAAATATTTTTATAGAACTCCCAATTGATTAATTACTTCCTAGTTTCTCGAAAATATAGAAACTCAATCCATCCCTTCTTTATCAATTTAATGATTTCTCTCTTCTTAACCCCTTTACCCAGACCTCTTACACTAAGACATTATTTTCATGATGATGTTGTGATCCCTTCGACGTTTCTTGCTCTGAATCAATATATACCTTTGTCATCTCTGTACACCTTCTTTCTTGTGTTCCTTTCAACAATTTGTTGTTCCATTTTGTGTAATATCCTTACTATTTCTTCCTTCCCCTTAGCCACCATACCAATTTCTTTCCCAAAATTCTATATGGCCTTTGCTTCCAAATGACAATCTTCTTGATTTAGGTTGAAATGAATGTTTTATTCTTCTGTCACCCGAC
The DNA here is from genome assembly GCF_001865875.1 of Lupinus angustifolius. Lineage (NCBI taxonomy): Eukaryota > Viridiplantae > Streptophyta > Magnoliopsida > Fabales > Fabaceae > Lupinus > Lupinus angustifolius. Next base: position 16,011,707 of record NC_032015.1, on the reverse strand, counting down.
AATCGGCCTCTGCATGTGTCTCTTTCCCAGATTCTGGTCTTGCTAGCCTCGTCATCTGACTTTTTTATTTACTCCATTATGCTTTATTGTTTTTCCTTTATTAAACAGAACCAACAAATCATTCAGGAGCATGTCATCATTCACCATGTGCTCGTCGGAATACGATTTTCCGACATTCTCTCAATGTGGTTCTATCTCCTCACTTGGAGAATATTTCTCTATGTTTTAGTTTCTGCGTTCTAGACAATAGTTAAGATGCTTTGGAATTAATGGACTTTCATGAACAATCGTGTCATTGGAGCAGCCTACCAGCTCGAGTGAATTGTTTTCATCCCTTTTTGAGCCTCATTTTCGGTGGTCACCTCCAACAATAGATTCTAGTAAGGGGATCCTCAATTCTTTATTCTTGACTTGGGTTGGAAGTAGATGGCCCATTTGATGCTTACTTGTTACTAGAGTGGCCTCATTGGAGCTTTTACCTACTTCCCCAACCCATTCAATATCTAAAGCAATTGGGACATCTGGGATATCTTGTACCCCTTTCATTGATGAGTTTGATAGATTATGATCAAATATTTCCTTCTGAGACGCTTCATTTACTCCTTCCCCATCTCCAGAATAAATGGCTAATCCAGAATCCACAAAATTAGCACCCATTTTATTGAATGAAGTATCTTCTTCCAAGGAAAGCTTTTCTCCCAAGAGGTTGACATTGATGAAGAAGTTTGCATTGCCCATGTCATCATCTTCCTCCTCAACACCATCCTTTGATAGCAGAGATATCTGATGATGTTTCTAATACTTCTTAGACACCAAAGAGCATGTTGTTTCTGATTTTGTCTGACAAATCTCCTCAACCACCTTTATATTGAATGATTCACCGTTCATTTTAATTTGGAGAATAACATCCATTGTAGATGTGAATCTTAGAGCTAACAGGATCCTGCCCACATCAATTATATTTATGTTTAGAGTATTGTCAACGATTCTAATGAAGGAGCCAAACAAGCCTGCAATTTTCTGGAAGAATTCTTGTTCCTAGGCACGTGGAGGAATCCCATAACATCAAACGCAACTATGTCTCTCCTTGGCAACATATTTGTATGACCAAACTGGTGAGCCTTTCCCTTGATTATAACGCCAATCTATTCCCCATCATGAGCACTTAAATGAACATTTCTTCCTCTCATGGTAGTTGCTTTGACAGTGAAGACTCATTCACCATACAATTTCCAGTGAAACTTATCCACATCTTCTATGTGCACTAACTCATCCACATAGGAATTTTTCAACCATTTTTCAATTGAGGTCATATGTTCGAAAGAATAGACTCCCGGAGAATTAATATGTTTGGCATCTTTCTCCATTCTCCTGGTAATGTCAATGATTGTCCTTTAAAATTTATGTGTTTTGCCTTTGACTATCTTAGTTTATGATCTCCCATCTCTGGTCCTTTGTTGAATCTTCCACTCTTGGTTTGGGTGTTGTGTTTCTTCCAAACTTTGGGATATTGACCCAAATTATTTTGTTGGCCAATTCAAATCCTGTCAAGCTTGCTTCTAGTTGCCTATCTTCATTAACGTTTCGAAACCTAATGAATTCAAAGCATTTTCCTTCTCTATTTCTTTTCGGAGGGATGAAGATGTCAACTACTTTGCCCTTATTTTGACAAATCCTCCACATTTCCTGTTCTCCATAGTTTTCTAGGATGTTTGAGAAAAAGAAGGAAGTGATGTTGCTCACAGAAGAGTAGTGGTTGTTCCAATCTCTCTTGGCTGCCCATCCGCCCCAGCTGCTTGTCCTTTCGACCCTCTCCTCACTCTCACTCTTTCTTTCTATCGCCACTCAAAAATATGACTATTACTAGTCAACAATATGGCTAAATTGTATTGCCAATAAAAAGAAAAAAATTGCTGACATTTTTTGGGTAATACTAACAATGTATTCTTACTTGAGTAAGAAACTAATTTTTTTTTGGGCTCGTAGTGGCTCCTCCCAACAAGTGTTGCTTCCGGGAATCGAATCCTTAATTTTTTTTAGTAAATCTAGCTGTTGCCCAAAAAATAAGGATATTGAACCAAAAAATAAGGTTACCACCACTAAAAAAATAAGACTGATACCTCGAAAAAATAAAATTGTTGTCCCTAAAAAAGATACTGGTTGTTTGTTGCCACTAAACGACTATAAGAATTTTAAGAAAATAAAGAGTGGAGTAGAGAAAACTAAGAAATAGCATTCAATTGATGCACTTTTTCCAAAAAGAATAACTCTATTTATAATGTTGGATACTGCACAAGTAGATAACCTACCCAATGTGATACTTCATTTTTTTTTTCAATTTACTCAAAAATAAAATATACACAATATAAAACTTCTTATTTTTTCAATTTCACTCAATATTCCAACACAAACACTAAACATTTTGGTAGAAGAGAAGTGCCAAAATTAAAAAGAAGTTCTGACAGTAGTAGCACTGTTTTGTTTTGTTATAATTTATATTATTAATATCATTACTATTAGTATCATTTGTGCCAAAATTGGCTATTTAAATTCCGATAAACCAATCATACATTCACATTATGATTTAGACCAAACCATATACAAATAAATACAGTTTCTAATTTTAATTTTTTTCATAATAATTTTGTTAGATTCCTATATAAGCTTTTATATAAATCAAAATATAATGCTAATAGTTTGACTATAACTCAAAGCAATATAATTAAAGTAATTTAGGTGAGTTAAAATGAGAAATTAAAGTAATAATATTACCATGTTAAAATAATGAAATCCTAATCGGTCACAGTCTTCTCAACTGCTTAAATTTATATCAAATAAAATCACAGTATATTATATTAGCTAAAAGAAAACACAGGTTGAGTTTGATATTTGGAGTTTCACTTTCTCATATAGACAAAAGAATTTGTAAGTATTTTAAATTTATGTTCAATCTTATTTGTGGTTATGCTGAGTTTATTATAGTTGCCGACAACATGTTTGATGATCTGTAACTCATAACTCGATGCCCTTGTAGAGACTTTCCAAATTACAATATTTTGAAAGTGTAAAGTGTCAAGAATAACACTAGCATATCTTAGCCTATGTTTTGATGAAGACAAGGTTCCAACAAAGCTTGAAGATGGCTTGTGCCGTAGTAAGTGAGTATAGGTTAGGTGAACCTAGATGCTAGTTTCTTAAGCCATCATAATTGAACTACCATATTCAAGAGATGCATCATCTAGTTAATCGTATGTTCATGCATATATCATACATGTTATCTATGCATATTAGGCATAATATAAATGATAAAACATGTATACATATTACACATAACATATGAGAAGTTTGCCTTGTGAAACATATGCATAAATGCCCCAGTTAATCGATTAACGTGGTAGCGTAATCGATTAACATAACTAATTTTCTATTGAATATGTGTTTTCTGTTGTAACTGTTTTGGATGTCATTCTGTAAGTCCGTTAATCGATTAAATGGTAGTCTTAATCGATTAACGTGTCTATTTTGTGTTATAACTGAAATCTGTTTTTGCTGTTGTAACCGCTTAACTGTTTTTGCAACGGCTTAAACCACTTATTCTCCATGCTATAAATACGAGGCTTCACTTAGAAATCAGTAGCATTCATTCTATTTGTTTAGGGTTGTATTAGAGAGCATTTTGCATTCGTATTTTCACTATTATTTTGCTTGAGAGTTGCATGTGTGAGAAGAGAGATTATGCTGTTTTTCTGTAACATGCTTTATGTTTCTGTATAATTTGATATTCATTTGATATTGCTCACATGATCATGCATTAGATTCTGATTGAAAGAAACTTGTTGTATACTGTATTCTGATTAACTCACTTTCATATTGATGCCTTAATTGATTAGGATAAGGGTTAATCGTTTGCTTAATTGATTAGGATAAGGGTTAATCGTTAGTCTTTACATTGTAATATCTTAGGCTTTATGTGCTTAGAATACCTTGATCTTAACGTGTGTTGTGCAGTCTAGATTTGTCTCTTGGTGTGAAATCACCACAGAGATTGTAGTTCTTCACCAAGGCAGGGAGGTCTTGATTTGAGGATAAGATTCTTGGTTGAGGCTTGTTCGCGAGAAAGGTTTTCTCAAGAGACAAAAGGGTAGAAGTCAAACCAGGTTTTAGAGATCCTAGATTTCAAGAAGGGAGCATCCCTTGTGCTTGTAAATTGAATTGGTAATTGTATCTTAATTCAATATTGTGAAGAAAGAAAATCTCCTTGATCCAGAAGGGGAGGCCTGAATGTAGTTTGCAGTGGACCGCAAACCAACCAGGATCAAAATCCTTGTGCACTGTTCTTTCTTTCTCTCTTTATCTTTCTGTTTCTTGCATTGATACACTGAATATATACTTGAGAACTTGGATATCTGTTTAATGCTATGTCGTTAACACTTGTATGCAATAATATTTGAAATATATCTGTTTAAAGTGTATCTTATTGAAAATGCAAATTGTTTGTTCTGTTAATCTGTTCTGTAACTGTGTTAATCGATTAATCCCTTCTGTTAATCGATTAACTGGACAGTTTTTCTAGTATTTGGGTTGTTGTTAAAAAGCGAAAGTTTTTAACAGTTTTTCCTAGACCACTGATACCTAACAAGTGGTATCAGAGCTAGTATGACGTGCTAG
>NC_032015.1:16006414-16006939 GCF_001865875.1 Lupinus angustifolius | reverse complement strand
TTACCTAAAAAGGATTGATTCAGAAAAGAGCACTCCACGGGAACTCAAGCCATAGAAAGCATACATTGTCCGGGACGTACCCGAGGAAGAAACAACATCAAGCACCTCAGATGAAGAGGAGACCGCGAAGCTGTGCCTAATGACAATAACAAATGAGGCTTGCGGATCAGACAACAAAGATACTTCAGATGAGGTATATTCTGATACATCATCCTCTTCTTCCGATTCTCCCTCATATGAAATATTATATAGTGCTTATGTTGAGATGCATGAAGAACTTAAGAAATTAGAAAATGTAAGCAACGAGAGAAAACGAATTATTTTGCTAAACCAACAAAAGATAAATCAATTACAGAAAGAGTTAGACGAATTAAAACTAGAAAATGAAACCATGGACCTAATTTTTTCTTGCACTTCATGCGATTGCTCAAAAACTAATTTATGTCAAAATACTACTTGTGAGTCTTGCGAGGACTTGAAAAATAAAAATTTTATAATGACTAAAAAACTCGCGAAACTCACAAA
>NC_032015.1:16004577-16006314 GCF_001865875.1 Lupinus angustifolius | reverse complement strand
CCACTTGCCATTACTGTGGCACATATGGCCATACATCTCATACATGTTATATCAGGAGATATGGGATACCTAGTGGTGTTTACACATGGGTAAGAAAGGAGAATATCTCCCTCGCTACTAACACAAAAGGACCCAATATAATTTGGGTACCTGAGTCTAGTAGATGATCTATTTTGCAGGTATATCTTCGAACACACGGACAAAACTTGTATCTTGATAGCAACTGTTCGAGACATATGACTAGGGACAAGTCCTAATTCCTAGACTTGTCGTTAAAGGAAAAGGGATTCGTCACTTATAGAGACAACAACAAAGGAAGAATCTTTTAGGATGAATCTTGGGCACTGGAAAGATTGGTAACTCAACCTATACAATAATCGACAATGTTCTATACGTAGAAAGTTTGAAACATAATTTGTTGAGCATAAGCCAACTGTGCGACAAAGGTAATAGCGTGTCTCTTGATTCTAATTGTTGTATCATTTGTGATGCAATATCTAATAATGTTAAGTTTGTCAGATATCGAGTAAATAATATTTATATGGTCAATCTGGAAGATGTCATTTCTCTATTTTCAAAGTGTTTTATTTCAAAAGAAGATGACATCTGACTTTAGCATAGACGCGTCGCTCATATACATATAAAGCATTTAGAAAAACTATCGAAAAATAATGTAGTAATTGGTCTTCCAAAACTCGACTTTGAAACACAACATTCTTGTGACATGTGTCAAAAATGTAAACAAATCATGAATTCTTTTAAGAAAAAGGATATGATATCCACTACTAGACAATTGGAGCTTCTCCATATGGACTTATTTGGACCATCACAAATAATGAGTTTTGGTGGGAGCTATTACGCTTTAGTTATTGTCGATGATTTTTCTAGATTCACTTGGACTTTATTTTTAGCATCAAAGAGTGATGCCTACAAATCTTTTAAATGTCTAGCCAAGCAAATTCAAAATCAGTCTAACCTAAAAATTATTTACATACGATCTGACCATGGTGGTGAATTCGAAAATAATAAATTTAATAAATTTTGTAGTAAGCATGGTATTATGCATTAGTTCTCAACTCCTCGTATCCCTCAACAAAATGGAGTTGTTGAGAGGAAAAATAGAGTTCTAGAGGAACTCGCTAGGACTATGCTGAATGAAAGCAAAGTCCCAAAATATTTCTGGGCTGATGCAGTTCACATAACATGTTATGTAATGAATAGAATACTACTTCGACCTACTTCCTCAAAAACACCTCATGAAATTTTTAAAGGTCGAAAATCAAATATTGCTCATCTTCACGCTTTCGGGTGCAAGTGTTTTATTTTAAATAATGGAAAAAGAACTTTGGGAAAATTTGACTCAAAAGCAGATGAGGGCATATTCTTAGGATATTCATTACATAGCAAGGCATTCCATGTATTTAACAAATATACCATGCAAGTAGAAGAGTCTATTCATGTGCATTTTGACGAATCTTCTCCAAAAGAGAAGAGAAAGGTCTTTTCTGATGTCATTTCAGGAACACTTGATGAGGTGCCAAACCAGGACATGAATAGGATCCAACAAGAAGTGGAGCAAATAGCAGCAGAGTAACATCAGGATATGCCTATCGCGTGGAAAACAAAGAAAGATCATCCGCTCGATAAAGTACTAGGGGATATATCTACGGGAGTGGTAACCCGTAGTTCTTTACGAAACTTCTGTAATTTTGTTGCATTTGTATCTCAAATTGAGCC
>NC_032015.1:16000832-16004477 GCF_001865875.1 Lupinus angustifolius | reverse complement strand
TCAATCATGAATTTTAAACTATTTCAAATGGATGTTAAAAGTGCATTTTTAAATGGATATATTCAAGGGGAGGTGTATGTTGACCAACCACCGGGGTTTGAAAACTTCAAATACCCAAACCACGTATATAAACTCAAGAAGGCCCTCTATGGCCTAAAACAGGCTCCCAGAGCCTGGTACGATAGATTGAGTTCGTTCCTACTTGAAAAAGGATTCGAAAGAGGTTTGGTTGACATCACTCTCTTCATCCATAGATCAAATAATCATGTTTTACTCGTACAAATATATGTTGATGATATTATCTTCGGATCTAATAATGACATCCTTTGTAAGGAGTTTTCTGAGTTAATGCAAGGGGAGTTTGAGATGTCGATGATGGGAGAGTTGACCTTCTTTCTTGGACTTCAAATAAAAAAAAATAGAAAGAATGGAAAGCGGCATCTTCGTCCATCAGTCGAAGTATTGCAAGGAACTACTAAAGAAGTTTGACATGGAGCAATGTAAAGATGCATCTACACCTATGACATCAGCATGTTATCTGGACAAAGATGAAAAAGGAAAAGCGATTGAGGTAACCAAATATCGTGGGATAATCGACTCCTTATTATACTTAACTGCTAGCCGCCCCGATATTATTTTCAGTGTTTGTATGTGTGGTAGGTTTCAAGCTTTGCCAAAAGAATCACATTTTATTGCCCTAAAACGTATCATGAGATATCTAAAAGGATCAATAAATATGGGATTATGGTATCCTAGGGATGCCTCCTTATCCTTGGTAGGTTACTCCGATTTCGAATTCGTTGGGTGTAAGTTGGATCATAAAAGCACTAGTGGGACTTGTCACCTATTAGGCAGCTCCCTAGTTGCATGGCACAACAAAAAGCAAGCGTGCGTTGCTTTGTCCAGCGTTGAAGCGGAATACATTGCTGTTCACGTGTGTTGCACTCAAATCCTTTGGATGAAGCAACAACTTAAGGACTTTGGGCTCATATTAGAAAAGATCCCTATCAAGTGTGATAACACGAGTGCCATTAACCTTTCCAAGAATCCCGTTCTGCATTCTAGAACAAAGGATATTGAAATAAGACACCATTTCTTGTGTGATCATGTTCAAAAAGGTGATTGCATATTAGAATTTGTTGAAACTTCTAAACAATTAGCAGATATTTTCACCAAGCCCCTCTCACGAGATACTTTCTATGCTCTTCGATGAAAACTAGGAATTCTTGATGAAAAATATCTTGATTAATTCTTCTTTTGTGATTATCTTGCATGATCTATTTGAATGTGTCAAACATTATGATTAAAATGCTTATGACCTTTTTTTTAAATCATGATTATGTGCCTAAAATCATTTGAACTACTTGTGATTGCTTAAAAACCTTTGCATGCTTAAAAACAGTCAAAACGATGTATCTAATATAGTTAATCGATTACGACAATCAATTAATCGATTACCTGGATCATTTTTTTAAAACCTGCAATTTTTTTTAACAGTTAATCGATTAAGTCAAACCAATAATCGATTAACGGATGCTTTATATCAGAAACAGTGGCATTTTTTTTCAAAACCTCATTCATCTCTTTTCTCTCAAATCTCAGAGGAACAAGTCCAACACTATCCTAAGCTTCATCCTAGCCCCAAATCCATTCCCCCCACTACATTCCAACTCCATTATCCATCTTCCTCATCCTCCATTTCCAAGCAACCCACTTTCCCCAAACTGAAAACCCTAACCTAGGTTTCCCTCAATCCCTCTTGTAAACCTTCATCACGGTTCAGTTCTAATTACAATCGAAACAACTACGACAAAGGACGTGGAAAACGAATCAAAACAACTGTGACACGTCCACTGCGTGCTCCAATAGTCGTATCCTCTAAACCAGCAAGGGAGGACCGTGGGGACCCATATTATTCACTGATTTTACAAGAAACAAGGCTGCAAAAATTTCAGGGAAGAAAACCTACATACATTCGGTTTGCTGATGTGGATTGGCTTGTGGAACAAAACTTCGAGTTCCCGATTGGTTTGCAAGCTCAAGGGGTTGTCCCCTTCTTGGAACTGAAAGGTAACATTTACCCTGCTCTAGTTAGGGATTTCTACTCGAATTTTAGATATAAGAATGGAAAGTTGTTCGAAGTCACTGAAGAAATTTTTACGAATGTGGGTGGATTAGCTACTTCTGGTGCTAGTTTGAGTGATTGTGGTTGGGCTAACGACCACTACTTCGATGTTGTTGTAGTGTATAAATCGTGCATGCGTAGACCACAACCCTATGTTCAAGGCGAATTGACTAAAGCTGGATCTCTGTCGGTAGAAAATAGGCTCCTGCACTACTTGATTGCCTACATTTTAATTCAGAGAAACACAAATCATGCACAACCCACTTTGAACGATTTGAGATTTATGTTTGCTGTGAAAGAGAACATCATGATAAATTGGCCTGAAGAAATCTTCAAGGTCATGTATAGCGTCTCTACCTCTCGATCAAAACTGCTTCCTTATAGTATCTTTGTGTCCCAAATGATTGATTATCTACATATTGACATCTCGGATACTATTGTGATGGACTGCTCATACAAAGAACACTTGATTGGTGAGTTTTTAATTCACAAGATGGGCATCTATAAGTATGGCAACACTTGGCAATATCAAGAAGACTACGACAACGTGAACTAAGACCCTTCCGGTGAAGACGATCAAGACATTAATCAAGAGCCTTTTGCTACAACTCAGGGGGAGCATTCAGGACACGCATCTCAGGGATCTGTGTTTGAACAAGCTTATATGGATGCTATGGAACAATAGTTGAATAATCAGATAGATCTTCATTTTCAGTCGCTTAAGGATTCGCATCATACGGATTTGGAGCATTTTGAGGAGCGTCAGAATGAGAACATTGACAACCATTATCAATCCTTGCGGAACTTCATTCAAACTACTTCTGATTCTCAGACCAGAAGAATGTGTGCTGAGCTCAACAAGTTGAGTGTTCTAATCAAGGGTAGCTGTAGCTCGTCGACTCCTGACAACCAGAATCCTCCATCTCACCCTTAGATAGAAAGTCTTAGAACCTTAGGTTATCCCTTCCTAGCTAATGGACTTTGTTGTTCATGTTTCCTCTTGAGATTCTTGTCTTTGCTGAATATTGCTATTTCATTTCATTTTGGATTGTAACTAACTCTAATCTACTGTTGCACTACTATTTTACATGTTAAATCCTTTCGAATTATTACGTTCTTGCTTGATTTTTATTATGTTCCATATAGCACTTTTCATTTTTTGTAATGGATTTTGATCAATATTGGTATATGTGACAATATTGAATGATTGTGCCTGCTGCAAAATACTGAAATTTATCAATTGTGTAATCATTCCATGCTTAATTTGCTCATGCATAACCCCTTTCATGCTATTCAAACATTTGATGCTATCTGGTGTACTTTTAATCGATTAACAAGTACTACTTAATCGATTAAAAGCAGTAAAAACTGTGGATTTGTTCATGATTCTTCCAGCTGGTTATTTAGTTATCTACCCAGGAATAACTGATTAATTACAGTCTGTTAATAACCCTTATAACTCTCCTAACTTTTGACTAGAATTGAATACACCTATCTTTTTGATAATGTCAAAAGGGGGA
>NC_032015.1:15989835-16000732 GCF_001865875.1 Lupinus angustifolius | reverse complement strand
AAAGCATTTTGCAGGTTGTTTCTATTCAGCTTCCGTACACACTTTTGCTTATGAAACATAGAAGCAATGCGCATTAACTTTGATATTCTAAAAATAACAAAACAACCTTTAATACAAGAACCTATTCTATATGAGAAAATTATGCAAAGTTTTTCAAAAATAGATTTCACAATTTCCAGAAAACAGATTTTTTTCTAAATTGAAAGTGCAAAATGTCAAGAATGGCACTAGCATATCTTAGCCTATGTTTTGATGAAGACAAGGTTCTACCAAAGCTTGAAGATGGCCCAACAATCAACATGCCTTATGCTCATTCGGTCATATCTAGACTATGAGATAAATTGAGTCTATAACCTAAGTAGTCTGGGATGTGTGCCGTAGTAAGTGAGTATAGGTTAGGTGAACCTAGATGCTAGTCTCTTAAGCCATCATAATTGAACTACCATATTCAAGAGATGCATCATCTAGTTAATCGTATGTCCATGCATATATCATACATGTTATGTGTCCATATTAGGCATAATATAAATGATAAAACATGTATACATATTGCACATAACATATGAGAAGTTTGCCTTGTGAAACATATGTGAAACATATGCATAAATGCTCTAGTTAATCGATTAACGTGGTAGCTTAATCGATTAACATAACTGATTTTCTGTTGAATATGTGTTTTCTGTTTTAACTGATTTGGATGTCATTCTATAAGTCCATTAATCGATTAAATAGTAGTCTTAATCGATTAATGTGTTTGTTTCATGTTATAACTGAAACTGTTTCAGCTGTTGTAACTGCTGAACTGTTTAACTATTTTCGCAACAACTTAAACCACTCATTCACCATGCTATAAATATGAGGCTTTACTCAAAGCTCATTAGCATTCATTCTATTTGTTTAGGGTTGTATTAGAGAGCATTTTGCATTCGTATTTTCACTATTTTTTTGCTTGAGAGTTGCATGTGTGAGAAGAGAGATTATGCTGTTTTTCTGTAACATGCTTTATGTTTCTGTATAATTTGATATTCATTTGATATTGCTCACATGATCATGCATTAGATTCTGATTCAAAGAAACCTGTTGTATACTGTATTCTGATTAACTCACTTTCATATTGATGGCTTAATTGATTAGGATAAGGGTTAATCGTTAGTCTTTACATTGTAATATCTTAGGCTTTATGTGCTTAGAATACCTTGATCTTAACGTATGTTGTGCAGTCTAGATTTGTCTCTTGGTGTGAAATCACCACAGAGATTGTAGTTCTTCACCAAGGCAGGGAGGTCTTGATTTGAGGATAAGATTCTTGGGTGGGGCTTGTTCGCGAGAAAGGTTTTCTTAAGAGGCGAAAGGGTAGAAGTCAAACCAGGTTTTAGAGATCCTAGATTTCCAGAAGGGAGTATCCCTTGTGCTTGTAAATTGAATTGGTAATTGTATCTTAATTCAATATTGTGAAGAAAGAAAATCTCCCTGATCCAGAAGGGGATGCCTGGATGTAGGTTGCAGTGGACCGCAAACGAACCAGGAAAAAAATCCTTGTGCACTATTCTTTCTTTCTCTCTTTATCTTTCTGTTTCTTGCATTGATACACTGAATATATACTTGAGAACTTGGATATATGTTTAATGATATATCGTTAACACTTGTATGCAATAATATTTGAAATATATCTGTTTAAAGTGTATCTTATTGAAAGTGCAAATTGTTTGTGCTGTTAATCTGTTCTGTAATTGTGTTAATCGATTAAGCCCTTCTATTAATCGATTAACTGGACAGTTTTTCCAGTATTTGGGTTGTTGTTAAAAATTGGTAGTTTTTAACCGCCACACCTATTCAACCCCTTCTAGGTGTTCATAGACCATTAATACCTAACATATTTTGATCATGGTTATGGTTATAAAGTGTAATTGAAAACACAAATATTTATTATTTGGAACTAATCATTATTAGTGAATTGATGTTGCTATAAACCTCATTGTCATTTTGATATTTCACTAATTCATATGTATTAAATAAATTCTATTATTCAATTTTCACACTGTTAGCTTCTCTATTGATTCACATCTAAATGGAAGGACGAAGTTATTTGAAGTTTCTAAACATTCATTCACATCTTCAATCAAACATGTTTGTAAAATAAAATAAAGAAATTCAGGTTCATGGAAAGTACAAATAGATAATTTAGAGTGCCAATACTCCTACCTATGAAAATTATTGACAATATTGAAAATTTTATTCTAATAAAAAGTATTATTTCACATACTTATGTTTTTATTTTTTTATGAGTTTAATAACTATCTATCATCATTATTGTATTTAATAATTAATGCTGATTACTATAATGATAAACATAACAGTAAAAATAAATGAGAGATTATTGCAATTTCCCGTATTTGGACAATTATAGCACTTAAATTAGCTATCGTACATCCTTGTGAATGTTTTCTATGCAAACTAATAGAATGTTGTGTCAGATTTTAAAATGCTTCTAAAATGCTGTCGAAATTGGGTAATACGACCACACTTTTATAAGAAAACTTTGTAGACTCTGGTAATACAACAATGCTTTATTGTTAAAGCGTCGTTGACTGTCAGACATACGACATCACCTTTCTAAGAAAGTGTGGTAGATTTTCTGTAAAACGATAAAACTTTCTTAAAAAAAGTGTTATCTTCTTTTGGTCGATTGCAAAAACCCTCAGTATTTTAGTGCACTAATTTTTTAGTAAACTTGTTTTTACGATATATATCTTTTATATTGATGGATTTTCTATCTTTAATGAAAAATACAATTCATAATATTAAAACTATTAAGAAGAGAAGATGATGATTGAACAAGAACCTATATTGGTTCTTGGAAGAGAAATTTGAAGGTTGAAGATGAAGAATAAAAGATGTAAAACTTTGATTAATTTGAATGAGTATGAATTGAATCCTTTTCTCTTACTTTACAAATGAAGAAGATGATGAATAAATATAGAGCCTAACTAACTAACTAATGAGAATATTCACACGTGATTAATTGAAACAACAAGTTAAAGATCACGTTTCTTGTTGTGCAAGCTATCTGCACTATGGTTATATGACTCGTGCCTATGCTGTGTCCAAGTGGCCTTGATCAGGCAGTCTCGGTCATATGGCCCATGTGCCTTGACTTCATTGTCTCGGTAAGATGGCCCATGTGCCTTGACTTCATTGTCTCGGTCATATGGCCTATGCGTCGTGACTCTGTTGTCTTGGGCATGTGGCATATGCGCCTTGTTGCTGATACGGCCACAGGCCTTGGTGTCTTGGTCATGTGTTTTGATGCTGGCCCAGTCATGCGCTCTGGTCCTGTCTCTGTCATGCGCCTTGGTCCTGTCTCGGTCATGCGCCTTAGTCCTGTCTTGGTTAGGGGCGTTGGTGCTATGGTTTTCTCGGTCACGTTCGAAGTTGTCTCGGTCAAGGTTGAGATTGCTTCGGTCAAGTTGTTTTCTTTCCCCCACACACACACACACAAGTTGGGGTGTATATATTAAGCAACCCAAGCTTGGAATGAATAGAGGCAATGTCTTTTGGTCCAAGAGCTTTAGTGAGGGCATATGTTAACTGCAAATGGGTAGGCACAAGCATTAGTTTAATTTCGCCACTTGCATATTGTTCTCTAACCGTGTGACAATTAATTTCAATATGTTTGGTACGTTCATGAAAAACTGGGTTAGAGGCAATATGCAAGGCATATTGATTATCACAGAATAGTAAAGCAACTTTAGAGTAGGAGTGTTGTAAGTCTTCTAATAAGTAGGTGAGCCATGTGATTTCAGAAGAGGTTAAGGCCATGGCCTTATATTCAGCTTCACATGAACTTCGAGAAACAATTTTCTGTTTCTTGGATTTCCAAGAAATCAAAGAGCTTCCTAAGTATATACAATAGCCAGAGATGGATCTTCTTGTGTCTAGGCAAGAAGCCCAATCAGTATCACTGTAGGCATGTAATTGAATAAAAGTATTATTAGGAAACAAAATGCCTAAAACATGGGAACTTTTAATATATCTGAGAATTTTAAAGGCAGCTTGTTGGTGGAGAACACTTGGTTTGGCCATAAATTGAGCTAATTGGTGAACAGAGAAGCTGAGATTAGGCCTAGTGTTTGTAAGGTAAATGAGTCTTCCAACTAATCTTCTATATGCATTAGGGTCTGGACAATCTCCACTGTTGTCTTGGTACAGGTGTAAACCTTGTATCATAGGTCTAGTTGAAGGCTTACAACCAAGAAACCCTACATCAGAAAGGATCTCTAAAGCATACTTGCCTAGATCTTTGATTTTGAAAGCAGTGTCTAGCAATTGTTTGAGATGATTGATCTCAATAAGGTTGTTACCTGAGAGAATGATATCATCAATATAAACAAGCACAACAGTGAGAATAGTGTTAGATAACCAATAAACAAACAAATAATGATCTCCCTTACATTTCCTATAGCCATGTTTGATTAAAAAAGTGGATAGCTTAGAGAACCACTGCCTACTAGCTTGTTTAAGGCCATATAGTGATTTCTCAAGTTTACAAACAAGATTAGGAGAGGTTTGGAGACCAGGTGGTGGGGTCATGAAGACTGTTTCATTGAGATCTCCATGTAGGAAGGCATTGTTTACATCTAATTGCTCGAGGTGCCATTTGTGAATAGAAGGCAAGGCAAGAAGCAGTCTCACTGTACTAATTTTGGCAACAGGGGAAAAAGTATCAATATAAGCAATCCCTTCTTTTTGAGTATATCATTTAGCCACCAGCCTGGCCTTGTATCTTTCTACATTGTCATCAGGTTTGTATTTGATCTTAAAGACCCATTTGCATCCTATAGTGGTCTTATCTTTGGGCAGAGTGGTGAGGGTCCATGTATTGTTCAGTTGCAGAGCCTTTAACTTAGCAGTGATAGCATCCCTCCAATGAGGATGTAAGATGGCTTGAGCATATTTCTTAGGCTCAGTTTGAGTGTTGATGGAAAGGACTCTATGTTTGTGTTCAGATGCTAATTGTTCATAAGATAAATGGGATGAGATGGGATATCTACAGGAGCCATAAAGGGTAGATTTATTTAATAGAGCACAGTGATAATCTTGAAGATAAGTGGGAGGTTTTGTGATTCTAAGGCTTCTTCTATTATTGCTAATACTAGAATCTGTAGGTTGGTCAGAAATGGGCTCATTATTGATGTCTGTAGCAATGCTTTCAGTCATAGACTTAGGCTGTGGTTCATGATCAATAGGGGTTATATCAAATATTTGTTCATAATGGTTCATAGGTAGGTGAGACTCTATGGGACTATCCTCACTCTGTTTATTAGGCTTAGTCTTATAAGGAAAAATAGTTTCATGAAAATTTGCATTCCTAGTAATCTGTAGGGCCCTAGTGGATAAGTTTAAAACAATAAAGCCTTTTGTACCATTCTTATAACCTAAGAAAACACATTTAGCAGATCTAGGATCAAACTTAGTTCTGGATTGATTGATTGTACTAGCATATGAGAGACAACCAAACACCTTAAGATGTTCTAAACCAGAATGTTTGTTATATAACATTTCAAAAGGAGATTTTGCATTCAGCATAGGTGTAGGCAAAATATTGATAATGTGCACTACATGAATAATAGCATAAGACCAATATACTTTTGGTACCTGACTTTGAAAAAGTAGAGCTCTTGCTACATTCAATATGTGTTAGTGCTTCCTTTCCACAACTGCATTATGTTGTGGTGTATAGGGACAACTGGTTTGATGTATGATTCCCTTGCTGGAATAATAGGATTCCATCAAGAATTCTCTGCCATTATTTGTTCTTATTGTTTTGATTCTTTTGGAAAATTGATTTTCAATTAATGTGACAAAATCTTGCAAAACATGTGATGTTTCAAATTTATTCTTTAACATAAAGATCCAAGTGAATCTAGTGCTATCATCTACAATAGTAAGAAAATATCTATGTCCATGTATAGATGTAATAGAAAAGGGCCCCAAATGTCAACATGTATTATATCAAAAGCATGTAAAGATATGGTTTTACTTATAGAGAAGGGGAGTTTCTTTTGCTTTGCTTCATAGCAAATGTCACAGACATATTTCTTCTTAAAACTAATGAAAGGGAAAGTTTGTTTGAGTGTGCTCATACAATTCTCAGAAGTATGGCCTAACCTAAAGTGCCATAAATCAATGTTATTTTCTTGAGTGTAGCATGAATTTTATTTATGATGAAAGATAGCAGCCTTTAGCACATACAATCCCTTGATTATCCTAGTTGTACCAATCATCTTCAAAGTATTCTTGTCCTGAATTTCACAACATGTTTTATTAAAGCAGACAATGCAAGATAGAGTCATGGTAAGTTTAGGAATAGATAGGAGGTTATAGCTGAAACATGGTAGGTACAACATATTATGCAGAACTAAGTTCTGTAGTATGGGTATTGCCCCTCAAACTTCAGTTGTTACTAAGTTACCATTAGGTAATTTTATCTTTATTGGCTTTATTTTGTAATGCACAGAGTGTAAGGCTAAATTGGAGCATATATGATCAGTTGCCCCACTGTCTAAGATCCAAGAATTATGAGCTGAAACAATTTTAGAGTTACCTGGTTCATCCATCACTTCATGCCTCGATCCTATAGGATTGTTTTGTTGTAGCACGTTTAGCAATCCTTGATATTGCTGTTGACTGAGACCAAAGATGGTTCCATCTTGATCACCTTTAGAGTTGCTTACTTGCTGCAATTCCTTTTGTGCTTCTTCCTTTGTGGCGCTTGTTGTGACAGAATTGACTTGTTCATTCTTTGTAAACTGGAAATTGGCTGGAAATCCATGAAGCCTATAACAAACTTCACCTGTATGTCCACTCTTTTTACAATGAGAACAATATTTTCCTGGGCTTGAACCTTTGATCCAAGATCCTCGTCCAGGTAAATATATATATAGAGTCTAACTAACTAACTAACTAACTAATGAGAATATTCACACGCGATTAATTGAAACAAGTAGTTAAAGATCACGTTTCTTGTTGTGCAAGCTATCTGCACTATGGTTATATGACCCGTGCCCATGTTGTGTTCAAGTGGCCTTGATCAGACAGTCTCGGTCACATGTGGCCCATGTGCCTTGACTTCATTCTCTCGGTCAGATGGCCCATGTGCCTTGACTTTATTGTCTCGGTCAGATTACCTATGCGTCGTGACTCTGTTGTCTTGGGCATGTGGCATATGCGCCTTGTTGCTGATACGATCACATGCCTTGGTGTCTCGATCATGTGTTTTAATGTTGGCCCAGTCATGCGCCCTGGTCCTGTCTCGGTCAGGAGCCTTGGTCCTGTCTCGGTCATGCGCCTTGGTCCTGTCTTGGTCAGGGGCGTTGGTGCTATGGTTTTCTCGGTCACGATCGAAGTTGTCTCGATCAAGGTTGAGATTGCTTCGGTCAAGTTGCTTTATTTGATCAATCTCAGTATTGCTTAATAAAAACAATATAATTTGCATAAAAACAATCTTTAAAAAATATAAGTCATTACAACATAAGGTAAAAATATAACATATAAGTCCCTTAAAAATCTATAATAGTTAAATCTATTATTATTATTGTCTATACAAAAAAACAAACGTGAATCTTCCCTTAAGAATTCTAGTAGCTAGTGCTCCATCTTTTCGGATGTAGACTTGTAAAACACAATACAAACCATTCAGAACAAACTTTACTACAACAATAATCCCACAATACTAAAGGAGAATAATATTAGATCTTGAGTAACTTACCAATTATACAATTTGTAGCATATAGTTAGCTCATTCTTCCTTGACTTTAGTAGTATAATCATAATGTATTCCAAGCATTTGAAATCACGTAATGTTGTTAGTAGCCTTTTGTTTATGCATTTTTCAAAGGTTTTATCATGAAGTATAATATATGATAGTCGCAACCATTTATGTTGTCGTGCATTATAAATAAAAAATCACAATTAATTTTTGAACGCTTTTATTATATAAAATTGCTTCAAATTTGTGTTAATACCTTTACATAAATGCAGATAATGATATTTGAAGTTGCATTGGAATGAATTTAGGTTTATTAAATTATCAAACCCAAGAAAAAGAAGGTGATAAATATATGATATAGCAATTTATATTTTTTGACATATCTTAGCGCAAGAACATAACAGGCACAAAACGTTAGAATCCAAATCCAGTACATAGTTAGTATTAATTTCATTCATGTTGAGGTAAGTGTTCATATTACCATCAACCAATGAATCCAAATATAATATTTGTTCTTTAACGTGCTTAATGCCACTCAACAACCAATGGTGCCTATAAAAAATGTTAAGTTAGAAAATGTTAAGCACACCACATTTTATATAATGTAAATTATGTTTATAACAAAAACGATCACTCCACATTATAAGGTGCATTAAATAATTCTTTATTTCTATTTTATTGAAGAATATCAACTACATACTGTGGTTGTCCCCATTTTTTCTCTTTTTTCCATCAAGGGTTCTACCCTTCAATTATAAAATGTTCTTTATATGGATAAGAATATCATCAGTTTTTTCCTTACCTGGAATTTACACACAAGAACCTAAAATATAAATATACTAATCAATCACTAATACTATAATAATAACAATGATAGAATTAAAAGTCTAACATGGAAAAAATAAAAAATATATATAAGTAAATACATAAGAGAGGAACTTAACCATTTATGTTAACAATATCATTGATTTCATTTAAACTAATAAGGAATTCTTATGTGTTGGACACAAATATCCTTGGACATCACTACATTGATTTCAACATTATCTCTTAGTGCTATTACATGCATTTTAACAAATTTCAAAAGTAGAATGCACAACTAACATATCAGTGCACAATAAGATAAAGTTACACAATCAAAACAATTAAACAATGTCCAAAGCCTAAATTATTTATGTAAAAGTAATTCAAACATATTTAAGCCAAAAATTTCCTTTTCTTTGACCGGTTGAGAATCGTATAGCCCTTCTTAGGAAGAAAAGATGAATTGACCTAATTACCCTCATCACGATCAACTCTCATATACCTTGATATATTAAAATCCACCCACATGAATTCTAACCCATTAATCTTAAACCGTTGTGGTTATCGACCCACTTACAACCTAAAACCATGTACTATAATTGTGGTGTAATCTAATTCTCATATGTATTCATTAACCCCAAAGTATGACATATCGACATATATGAGATTTCTATTTTTGACACTTCACATATGTATAGTTTGAGCAACAGTAGTTATACCACTATTTTGTATTGTACTTTAATCATATTATTTTTCCTATAAAATATGTACACATTTATTGAATAATCAGTGTAAGAAAAACATGAATATTTTGAGAATTGACTAACCATCTCATTCTTTTAGAAACAAAATATGATTTTGTATTCAACTCTTCAATAATGTGATTTCATACCATTGTATAAAATATTGATTATGATCTCTAGATATCAATTTTTTATTCTTGTTTGGGTTAAAACTCCTAAATTTCTCCTTATTTCTAAACATATGGCTCAACCTCATCATTATTGTCTTAAATATATACGTGTACTTGCTCCAATTCTATTCTTGATGTGTAACACCGTGTTTTTTTAGACCACTTTTAATTAAGTAATTAGTATTAATTGATTAATTATAGAAATTAATTAGTAATGTTTTAGGCTAAACCTAAGTTGAGTTTTAGTCTTGTATTATGATTTTCTTGCTTGCCCTATTTTTTAAAGATTTTTTGAGAATAAAAGTTCCCGAGACGATTTCGGGTCGTTTTATCGAGTTTTCGCCCAGTTGGAAGTCATCATTTCATGAGCCACTTACTTGTTACACAAGTAATGCAAAAGCTTCCAAAAGCCCCTAAATCATTCAACAAATCCTCTCACTCCACCACCCTTAGACACATCACATATGCTAGTCCAAGTCTACTTACTTTACATTAAATTTTCTGATTTGATGAGGATGATGCTCTCCTATAAATACCTCACTCCATTCTCTTATATTCTCTCATTTTTATACTAAATTTCCTATACAAACTAAGGTAGTCTTTTATTTTCTCTTCTTCATCTTCTTCTCATACTTCATAGAAAGTTATGAGCTTTTATTATGTTGTTCATAAAGTAGAGTTTATATTTGTTCTTTAAGTATTTTATGAAGGCATAACTAAAGAGAATGATAATAAAATTATATGAACCTTTATGTAGTTTTTGACTTTTGTAAATCTTGAAATTTCTTCCTTCTTCTTAGATGGAAAACTATATCTTTGGACAAGGTCAGATGACTTATTTGTTTGGAAATATTAGAAATTGTTGTTAGTATTTGAATATGTTTAAAAGTGATGATTTTAACAACAAAGGAACCTTTAATGTATTTAGGAAAAGTTCGCATTTTATTCTTGAAAGTTTATGATGTTGATGAGTTGTTGTTGAAAATGTTTCATTTTTAGAAAGTATTATGTTTTAAAAGTGGTTTAGCATATTTTACTCTTTGATTTCCAAGTTAAAATAATGATTTAGGATAAAAGATGGTTTATTAAAGTCTTGACTCCATAAACTTAAAGTGTTACGAAGTTTTAGATATTGAAGTAGTAGAAATTCTTACCTTAGGATTTATTTTCATGACTATGAAATTAACACTTACTAACCCCTGAGGTTTTTCCTAAACAATTAGGAGGTGTTAAGATGTTTATAAAAAATTATTGTATTTAATTTAGTTGACATACTTTAAAGTTGTAAGAATAACTAAAAGATGTTTAGTGTAAAATATTAAATTAAGAGTCATTCTTTTTCAAGACTATGAAAATAACACTTACTAACCCTTGAGGTTTTTTCCTAAAAAATTAGGAGGTGTTAAGATGTT
>NC_032015.1:15974931-15989735 GCF_001865875.1 Lupinus angustifolius | reverse complement strand
TTGAATCTTAGTTAAGTGAACTTACCTTAAAATGGTAATATTTACTTCAAAAGTATTAATTTTGTTTAAAACTTTAAAAATGATAAGTCTAGCTTAATGATCTTATTTTAAAAGGTTAGTTTTAGTAAAAATGTTTTACTTACAAAAAATAAGATTTATGAACTATTGGAAAAAAAGTAATGAAGTGGGAATACATGTCTAGAAAGGTTCTATCTAAGGAAAGAGTTGGTATTTCAGGGTGTCTTTACGACCCACCTCTCTTTCCTACAGGAACTAGCCTGGTGTATATCCACGGATTACAACATAATTCTGGTATAAGTTTTATTGAAAATCTTATTTTTAAAAAGTGTTATTTGATTGTAAGACTTTCAATGACAAATGATGAATCAAGGATATTCAACTTTGAATTGGATGGACGAAAGCAATTAAATTCATTTTAAATCGGAAGTTTTATCTTCGCGTAAAAAGTTATTTCGTAAGTATAATAATTATCGTTAGTTAACTAATTAACGTTATTTTGGCGTAATGAAGAGTTCGAGAGGTGATCGGATCAAGTAAGCTCACCCGCAAACAGAGAACCTAGTGACCCGACACACTCAGGTGAAGGAGAAAACATCGCGACATAGTGGTTTCCGAATATGCATCAGGACCTCCAAACTCCCTCACAAGTTTGGAGTTGTCTTGGGTATTAAGAAAGCTTGTAGTTAATCAATTGCATGTTTCTTTGGATTAAATACAACAATATTTCTTATACCGATTTATGTTATGTTTATATATGCAAATACCATGTTTACTCTTGAATTATAATGTTTGAATGATTATTGTGGGAATGATATGTATGTGACAATTGTTAAATTCAAGTTTAAAAACGTGATATAAATGAGAAATATTTTCCTTGAGAAAAGTAATTAAAATGATATTCAGGCTCTTCTCGCTTGAGCAAGACAGTTCTCACTTGAGTGAGAAGTGTCTAGAGAAAACGAGTGTTTTAGCTCGGGGTGAGACAACTCTCGCTTGAGCTAAAATAGGCACCAAGAGAACTGATTGTTTTCTCGCTTAAGCGAGACAACTCTCGCTTAAGCACAAATGCCTCAAAAATGGATGTGCCCTCGCTTGAGAGATCTGCCCATCCTAAGACATATCCCATCGGGAATGCTTCTAATGGGTCCCGATCTTAACATATAAACAAAAAGAGAATAATTTTGGCACCATTACGAACCATCGCTGAATCATCCTGGACGACTCCTCTAGCCAAGCCTCTTACGGTCAGATGATCTCGCTGCATGGGCACAACATAGTACTTCTCAGCACCACTGAGAACCATCGCTGAATCATCCTGGACGACTCCTCTAGCTAAGCCTCTTACGGTCAAACGATCTCACTGTGTGGGCATAATATCACACCCTCGGGCCTCGCCTTTAACAAAGCAATTCCTTACTTTTATTACTTTCAAGAATTTCATATAGTTATTTACCTTTACAACTTCTTGATGGAAAATATGTCATTAGGCTCTCGTATATATTAGAGTTATCGTTCAGACGACTTAAAAAGAAGTCATGTCCGTATGGAGCCCTATCGCTCAAGTGAGAGCTATATCACTCGAGTGAGAGCTATATCTCTCAAGCGAGGGCACATCGCTAGAAAAGATGGATTAAAAGACATAATTTGCTAATTTCGGTTAGGGAGCATATCCATGGTAAAAAATGAAGTAGTGGAGAGGAAATGTACGGGAGACGAATGGGCCTCGAGATGTTGAGATGGACGGCGTTGATGGCGGTGATTCGTTAGCAAAGTCTTGAGGGAGAGTCTAGGTGAGACGAGTCCCATATATTCCTAGATGAGGTATTCTGTTGGATTGGACAGTGCTCACAGCGCAAACTAGACGATCTCTGACAACCCCTCTTTGCAATCAGGATCGATGAGAGGGATGCCCAGAAAGTGTTTGATACGACACCATCCTGAAATGGACAGTTCCGTTGGAATAGATTGATCATATATCCTTGTGAGGAATAATTTTGGTGCAATCAAATCAGCTTGTTATGGGAACTGTACTCTCGGTTATTTCCGAATAGTTATTGGGAGGATAAAGGAGTAAGGATGGTGGACTCATACATCGCATTGCATACATGATATTTCTCGATATTGATTCTAAATTCTCAAGTTTTATACTTCATTCATCGTTATTATATGATTGTATGATCACATGATATATCTGTACTCGTGTGTTGTTTTGGTGTATTATTTCGTGTAATTCTACGACGTTGATGACAGGTTTTTCCTAGATGTTTCACTCCCTCTCTTTTATTTTGGTGTATTTGTACGCATGTTCAGATGGACCCATCAGTACTGATTCGAGGTTATCGCTTCACTATGTCCTAGGAGGGGACATGGAGTGTTGAGGGTAATCGACACACTTACACAGGTCCTTGCGACCTGGAGCTGGATTGGGTAAACAATGGCTCGGTTCTGCATCTTCCACCTTACTACGCAGTTCGAGAGGCATCGTTCACTTTGCCCGACAGAAGACATGCAACCGCCAGACTTTCTGTACCAGCTGAAGCTCGAGGCGTACCAGAAGTTGTTAGGACTTGGCCCAAAACAAGAATTTCATCATCAGGATCGGTGCCAAGAGAGACAGACGGGGCTATGCCAAGGGGGTACACCCCGGACCCCTCGGTGGATTGGGGAGCGGATGAAGTGGAGGAGGAGGAAGACAACGATGACTATGTAGAGCTTATCTGCATAGAAGATTCAGTTAAGGTCATTGAGATCTCTTCTGACTCGGAGGTGGAGGAAGACCTTAGAGAGGCTTCCAGGGCACCTCCGGTTTAGGAGGTTTCTCTTTTGTTTTGTTGTGATAGGAACCTGTTTGAGGTACATTTTGTAATGCCAATGCCCCAACATTATTTTCTTTGTATTTTCAGTTTTTTTATTTGTGGCAATGATTAGATCTCGCCCTGTAAACAATTCTGTATTTATTCAAGAATTTTATGAAGGAGAAGTATTCAGAAAATAATTGTGTTCATTTGATTATCTTCAATGTATTAAGAATTTTATTTCCGCAAGGTTTGAAAATGTGATATCTTTAAAATGGAATAAGGTAAAAGTGAAAATGATTTGTAAGTTATAGGTTACATAAAAGAAAAAAAAGGGAAAGAAAAATTTACCCATTTTTCTAGGAGATTAAATACATTAAATAGGAAATGATTTTCGAGGCGTTACATGATACAAACACTATTTTTTCTAGTAATCCCTTCACAAAATGTTCTTTCGGTATAATGAGGATTTGGAAGGCATATGGAATCAACATTGGAAAGGTATCCATTACAAAATTCATGATATCCATCAACAATGCATCGTTCAACAATGCAACCCTCTGGTCTTGAGCATTTTTCATATACCTTTAATATCTTCATATAAAACTCAAACCAATACTTCCGTCTCACATAGGAAAATCCACATAGTTGTATCTCTCGATCAAGATAAATTGTTAGCAGAACTATTATGTCAAAGAAAGAAGGTGGAAAATACATTTTAAGCTTATACAAAGTCAAAACACTTTCTCTAAGCAATGCAGGTAATATTCAAGTGTCAACCACTTTGCTATAAGTTTCCTTCCAGAAGAGACATAGTTTAGTTATGTCCCCTCACATGTTTTTACGCAAAATGGATCGTATGCCAATAGTTACGATATGATCCATGACTTCATGACAATTATGAAACTTAAGACCTTTTGACTTGAGATATTTCATTGATGGGAGGTTCCGTAAGTTTGAAGAATACCATTCTTGAACTTTAACAACATGGAGAAACTTACAAAAAATTCATTTTTCTCTTTCCTAGATGAAGTATAAGTCGTCGATGGGAGAAATATATGTTTCCCCCTCTTTATCGACACCAATCATTTTCTTATTCTTGTACCAACCAAGTCCAATATTGCGTTCAAGTCATCTTTAGTCTTACCTAGAACATTGAGTAAGGAACTAAGGAGACTTTCAAATATTTTTTTCTAATATGCATAACATTAAGAAAACATTTTACATATAACGACATCTAAGATGGAAATTCAAACAATTATGACATTTTCTTCCACCCACTTGTGACCACTTCACCTACAAAATGTTTAACAAAGTTATTACTCAAATCTTTTACCTTTTCAAATAATTGTTCACCCGTCATCGACAAAGGAGTCTGACGTTCTTCATAGTTCCCGTTGAATTTTATCCATCATTGATAATGATGATCAATATGCAAAAGTCTATGATGACCAATGAATACATTCTTCATATAATGTTCCAACCTCGTTTATGTATTGTCTTCACACTGGAAAATCATTGACTGTGTCGAACAACAAAGCCTTCAAGTTGAACATTTCTTCCCTACACTCATCATATACCTCTATATTATGTCTTCCACATTTACTTCAAGTCTCAAATTAATGGATCCAAGCATATGTCTATACAATTTCCTAGTTATTTTGGACCAAGAAATTAGCATTGATAGTATCATAAACTTGCGCATAAGGCATAACCAATGAGGTAGGTTTCAAATCACCAACATCATTGGTCTTGTACCATTGCAACTACTTTGAATATTATGGGGCCTAATTCCATCATTGGATAATACAAGGCATATATTTATTGATTCTTGTGTGAAACTAGGATAATCATGATCAATTTTTATCCATTAAGAATAATCACCTCGATGCCGAAGTTTGTCATCTTTAATGCTTTCAATAGCATTCCATCTAAAATGGTTTGCATCTTTTTTATTGCTGTACATGTGCTTGAATCTTTATTTTATTTAAAAAACACCATACAAATTTTGCTAGGCTCGAGTCTTCCTTCTTATACCACTTAGTATTACATTTAAGACATTCCTTTGATGAAGCATATTCTTTCAAAATAAAATGTAATAATTTTGACATTGAATTACAATGATGCAGTCGCATTGGACCGTACTACACTCGCATCGTATCGAAATAGAATCTCATTGAACCGCGTTTGGGCTGCATCAAATTCAAAAATTGTATTTTAATCACAGAAAAATTCACATCGCAATGGTCACAATAACTGCACTCATAGTAACCACAATCACAACTTATAACACTATTCTAACCACACCCTCACTCTCACACGGAAAACTCAATTTCACTATAACCCTTACTCTCCCTCTGAACCGTGTAGCCATCACTCTGAACCATCCCTCATAAGAGCCTTGAGACGTTGCTATGACTCGTGAGCTCCTTCATTAATAAGGAGTGCTTCACCTGAAACACAGCACATCAACTCTTGTTGATACACAAAGGAGAGGGTTTAAAGGTTTGCTCACAAATAGGATTGCTACAAAAATATTTCAAGGTTTCCCTCTTGTGTGTTTCTTATTTTTTCGTTCTTGATTGATATCGTATGCTTAGCATGTGAACTCTTACATTTTCATGTGGATGCATTCTGTTTGATGAATTCATGAAATCATTCTATTATTAACAAATTATGATTGCCTATTTTCCTTCCATTTCAACTACTTCATTCTAATAATAAAAGATGTGGTGCATTTATCTGATTTTTTTACTATGCCAAAAGTGTAAACCAACAAACGCTTAAAATTGACATTCAACAGCGCTTTAAAAGTGTTTAGAAAGTGGCAAATCAGCATCACTTTAAAAGTGTTCAGAAAGTGGCACATCAACATTGCTTTCTTAAGAAAGAGCTGTTGATTTTGCTACATTCAACAACACCTTTTCAAACAAGCGCTACTAAATGTGTCAACAACTATTCTAAAACTAGAAAATAACGGCGTTCAAAATTGTCATTCAATAGCATTTTTTGGGTGTTGTCCATGTGAGCGCAGTAGAATATGGGGTTATATTCCACAATAATTTTGAAGCGCTGTAGAAAGTAAACATTTAACCGCACTCACTAAAGCGAGCGTAGTGAGTGCAGTTAAATGTCTACTTTTTGAATATACATTATATCAAACACATAACAAGCATGCCAAATTCCATCACATTTACAAGATATTTGACAATAGAAACATCATTCTGAAAACTAATTCATAAACCATTGCATGAACTTGTCTCCTTTAGTTCAAATCTATTAACCAAGAAGGTTATATGCAGTAATAAAAGGGACGAAAGTGATGAAGATGTACAGGACAAATCCATGAATTTCTTTTATCCCTTAACTAAAGAAATAAGAGGACAAAAAAGACATAGTTCAGATTCAATATATTAAGAATCAAATCAAATTTACATACAAAATACGGATGAAAAAATAATAGCCAAATATAAAAATTACATATAGAGATTGTATGTTTGGTAAATCAGCAACAACTCCATCTAGAATCAATCTTGACATTTCCTATATTATAAAGTAAGAAGTTAACGTAGATATAAATGCAAGCAACAAGAGTGAATCAAAGAGAAATGAATGAGGTAAAATAAGATAATGATTCACTTTATGCTCGAAGAGAGAAACCAAAAGCTAATAATTTGCTTGAATGGAGAAACTAAGAGAAGAAGAAAAGTAAGAGAAATAGATTATACTGAATAATATGTGTACTACTGTGTATGAGGTTTTGTTTTTTAAACTGCAAAAATCCGTGCTCACTAAAACACGGGTTGTTTGATGTATGTCTATTAACATTACTCACTAAAGCAAGCGTTGTTAATTATCTGATTTTTAACAACGCTCATTGTAATTAGCGATGTTGATATATTACCTTCAACAACACTCATTTAAGCAAGTGCGATTAAATAGATTCAAATCAACAACGCTTACTTAAAAGAGCACCGTTGAAAACCAAAATTAGCAGCGCTATTTTACCAAAAAAATAAATAATAAGGGGAGATTTAAACTAGAAACTTATATCCATAAATTTTCTCTTAAAAAAGTATATAATTATAAATTATTCCCTAATGTATTGTCTTTAATTTGAGTTCAATAGAAATGGAGGTGGGGATCATGAGCACGCTAACATGTTAGATGAATACATTATTGATTTTTATACTTCCAAATTTGGAGAATCACTTACCCCACAACTACTCAACAAATGCCGCTTCACTCTTCTTTATCTTAATAGCTAGAGGAGTAATTTTTAAAATGTGTGACTTTTAACTACAATGAGCGCTGTTAATATGTCACATTTAATAACACTCATTTAAGCAAGTGTTGTTGAATAAATTCAAATCAACGGTGTTTGCTTAAAAGAACATTATAGAATATCTTAGGCAAACATACAACAATGTTCATTGAAACAAATGTTGTTGAAGTTATATCCGCCCATCAAATTTAATAGTGCTTAATTAAAATAGCGTTGTTGATTATCTTCCATCTTGTATTTAACAACATTATGCTAGGAAGTGATGTTTAAATACCATTGTTAAATGTGATTTCTGGCATAGTGGATGTTATCATGTAATGTATTAACAGTCAATCCTCGATAAAAATAAGGTTACATCGGAATACTTATTTATTTCTATTTCAAAGATACACGTTCTCCTTTATTTCAATTTTTTTGAAAAAAAAAATTGGAGCTAAAGATTCTCATAACAGTAGTTTTGGTACAACAATACTCTTAATGCATCAGTTTTTGTATCAACTAATTCCTGCATATATATCAAATGCATAAAGCAACACAATAACATATATATCAAACAAATTCATCAACTTCAAGCATATTCAACAATACATATATAACCAATACCATTAAATATATATTGTGTATTATATATCACTGCAATAATATTAAATACATTGTCTACTTCCTATCTATACAATCCAACATCTGGTACATACATGCATGTCAAAATTTCAACAGACGTTCATCAATGTATGTTAATACATTGAATTCCCAAAATATAGATGACGCTTTCTTTATTGATCAATGTACTTTTGGTTGGGCAAGTATTGGTCGAACATGGAAGAATGCTAATCGATCTATGAAAGGATATGAGGATGAAGTGAAATGATTTATTAGGTTTATGATTGAGCATGCAAGAAACCCGAATAGAATTTTATGCCCTTATTTAAAACTTTGTTATACAAGGTGAGTTACTACATCCGAGTTAAAAGTTCATTTAGTGTATTATGGAATTGACCAAAGATACACTTGCTAAACAAGACATGGTAAGAAAAAATATGGTGAAAGTGATAAGAGCTTTACAAATGAATCAACAAAGATGCATATGAGGGAGATAATTTTGAAGAGATGATAAATTTGGTTGAAGAGAATCTTTGGGATTCTCCTAATATATTTGAGCAGTTGATAAGTGAAGTCGAGAAATCATTGTATGATGTTTGTGCTAAATTCATAAGATTGGTAGTAACATCAAGATTGTATCAGTTGAAATCTATTAATGGTTGGGCTGATAAGAGCTTTATAGACTTAAGTAAAAATGAAGCAAATTACGTGTTTAATTTGAATAACGTCACTTTTTACATGGAGCGTTGTTTAATTGTGAATTCATAACATGAACAACACTTGTTGTTGAAAGTGCAAATCATAAAATAAACAACAATTGCTATATTAGGAGGTCTAATGAAATCTTAATAAATATAGCAATTTTATATTTATTTGTTATTAGAGAAATTCCATATTCTTTAGCCAACATTTTAAAGATAAATATATTAGGGTGCATAAACGATCAACACAAAATACCTATTTTTGTTAATAACATGGAAAATTTGTTAGAAATATCAAATAGGCATCAGTAGAAATTAGTTATGAGGGTAATATCTAAGCACTTTTAGGTAAAATATTTGTACACAATAAATATATAATTCATAATTCATTTCTATTACTTATATTTAAGATTTGATGATGATTAAATATCAATATAATAAATGATGTAGTGACAAAAAGTCTTACAATGTTGGTGCATATATTTTTTTCTAGTGAGTTATAGCAAACAAATATAAGATTTATTTTGCCCAAGATAATATTTTTTATTATGAGAATAAAGCTGAAAACATAATTCAAAGAAACATAACACGTTCCTACAAGCCTTGTAGCTAACTTAAAAGTTCCTTAAATAAAATGAAATTGTCAATTAAGATTTATTAATACACACTCGCTTTCCTTTCCTATCCTCATAAGTTTCTTTATTTCTTCTTTTGTTGAACAAGTTTTCATGGAGTCCTTCATGGATTGGACCTTGGAATAGGGTTGAGAACGAGGGGTTGGGATTTCAACCAAGATTGACATCTAGTATATGAGGTTGGAGGTTCTCTATAGTCACCATAGAGTAAATGGGTTCCTCTACATGGGACTTAAGAATAGGATTAAACTCTTGGTCATTGATGATTCCATGGCGTTTTTGAGAAAATGTTAAAGATGAAAGTTGTTGTGAGACATTGTCCACCATTGTCTTATGGTCCATCAAGTGTTGGTTTTGATGATGATATTCTTTGTCATGCCCTTCATTCAAATCATCAATTGTTTTTCCTATTTCACATGCCAACAAATCAGGACCATATTTGTTAGGAGGAACTTCACCTTCCATTGAATCCTTGAATAATTCTAAACATCTTTATTTCTCATGACCAATATTTCCACAATAGTAGCAAAACATAGGCAATTTCTCATATTTCACATCAACCCAAATAGTCATAACCATCAATATCAAGAAAAACACCAAGTTGAAGTGAATTTTGTGAAGAAGATCTCTGCTTCTGACCTTGATACGGTTTTGATGAAGACACCAACATCACCAAAAAGAATAAAAGGAAGAATACTTATGAAGATAATGAAGATTCAAGCTTCAAGATATTCAAGACGTTTAGTCTAAGTCTAAAATAGATACTTCTATCCTATACTGATTATACAATAGTAGTAATGCTCAAATTATTTTTAAAAGAAGATTGAAACACTTTAAAATACTTAAAACAATTTTCAAAAATAGTGTGTAACATGTTACTTCATCTAAGTAATGGGTTACGAGTGTGAGAAAAGAGTTATCCCACTTAAAACTGACCAGATTAATCCATTACTGTCTTTGAGTCACAGATTACCATAGTTATTAAAGTTGAGTAACCGATTACTCAACTTGCTGTAATCGATTACTCTAATTCGAAAATAAATGATCAGTGGAAAGAACATTTGGGTAATCGATTACTCAATGTTGTAATCAATTACTGAGAGTTGTTGCATCAGATTTTCAAATTCAAAGTGAATGAGTTTCAACCCAAAAGACATGGTTACGTTCCAATCAATTCCTACCTTTTCAAAGAGACATATTGGCTGATTGGAAAGCCTATATAAAAGCATTATAACTCACAATCACAACACACAACATATACACAACTCTCATACAAATTTCAAAAGCTCTTACACATATTTTGAAATTATTTTCTGCACTTTTTGGAAACAAGTTCTTAAACTTTCAAAGTTGATTTTTCTAAAGTTGCTAAAAGTGAAAGTGTTTCAAGTTTACAAATTTATAAAGAGAATTATTACTAAGTATAAAAAAGAGTTGATTGGATTACAAGTTACATCACTTTCATGCTTGTAGAGGCAATTCTGCTGTTGTTGAACATTCTTCATTATTATTGCAGAATACTTTCTTTCACAGGGTTTGATAAGAAAGGGGATTAGAATCACCTGGAAAGGTGTTTTCGAAAGGTGAATAAGGATTAAGGAGTGTGCAAGGTACCTAGAGATCTCGGGGTGAGATATTGTAATTGCAACTCAGAATCTTTAGTGGAAAAATCTCTTGTACTGCAAGAGTACTGGACGTAGCCTTCGGTGGACAAGAAGGTGAACCATATAAAAATCCTTTTGTATTCTCTTCTCTCTTATCTATTTGATTTTACTTATTAATTTTCTGCATATATTTTTCGCTGAACTTTAACTATTGATTTTGCAGAAAAAGTGACCATTACTTTAAGTCAACTAATTCACCCCCTCCCTCTCTTAGTTACAATCTCAGTCTTACAATTGGCACCAGAGCTATTTTTGAGTAAGATATTCCTAGGAGAAGGTTCCAACATCAACCGCCCTCCAAGCTTTGTTGGAGAGTGCAATGATTTCCGGAAAATCAGAATGAGAATCTTCATAGAATCTCAAGACTTGGATATATGGAATGCAATTGAAGAAGGACCATATGAACCCTTCACTATTGTGAGCAGTGTAAGGGAAGTAAAGCCCAAATCTTCATGGAATGATGAAGATAAGAAGAAGGTGCAGTATGATCTCAAGGCAAAGAACATCCTCACTTCAATATTTGGCATTAATGAGTTCTTTAGAGTATCAAACTACACATCTGCGAAAGAAATGTGGGATATTCTAGAGACTACACATGAAGGAATAGAGGAGGTAAAAAAATCTAGACTCAACACTCTTTCTCAAGAATATGAGATGTTTCTTATGAAACCTAGAGAGAATATTATGGATCTTCAAAAGAGATTTACTCATATCACAAATTACCTTCTTGCTCTTGGTAAGATCCTATCAAATAGTGACTTGAACTTGAAAGCTCTAAGATCACTCACCAGAACATGGCAACCCAAGCTAAAGACCATTTCAAAAAAGAAAAGTTTATCGAAAATGTCTTTGGCTGCATTGTTTGGAAAATTGCAGGAACACGAACTAGAACTCAGCCAACTTGACCAACATGAAGAGCATGAGAAGAAAAAGAAGAATATCTCTCTCAAGGCTAGAGTGGACAAATTTGAATCATCAGAAGATGAATCTGATAAGGAAGAGATGGAAGACATGAGTCTTTTTGTGAAGAAATTCAGCAAGTTCCTCAAGAGGAACAAATGTGGTAGAACTGGACAAACAAGGAAATTCACCAAGAACAATGACGCCTCCACTTCCAACCAAAATTTCACATGCTTTGAATGTGGCAAGGCTGGTCACATGAAGATGGATTGTCCTAATCTAAAGAAGAATTCTTTCAAAGGGAAGAATGAAACAAATAATGGATGAAGAGCCTACATTGCTTGGGAAGACAACGATATCAGTTCCGCCTCTGAACCTGAAAATGAGGAACAAGGACATCTCTCTTTAATGGCATCTCATCATTCTGATGATGAAAGGGTAAACGACACTCAACTATATTCTTTTGAATTACAAACTGCTTTCAATGACTTGCATGGTGAATATGTCAAACTTACTAAAATGTTTCTAAAACAAAAATCTGAGTTAAATGCATTTAGAAACAAACCATCATCATCTTCGTGTCAAAACTGTATTACTCTTGAAAATAAAGTTTCAACATTGAGTCTCAAACTTAATAAAATGAACAAGAGTAGTAAAAGTTTGGAAAAGATCATAAGTGATCAAAGACACTCAAGAGACCGAAGAGGTCTAGGCTACTCAAAAAGCCATGTTTCTAAGAAACAAAGTGTCCCAACTAAGATAAACTTTGGAAAACAAGATATCCATGTTTTTAAAAATAGTAAAAATAAATCTTGGATACATGATCATCAACCCACATTTACATATTGCAAGAACCTTGGACATACACCAAATACGTGTAAAATTAGAAAATATGGTGTACCCCTAGGTCATTTTAAATGGGTTGAGAAAGGTACTAACTATGTAGGACTCAAAGAATATTGGGTACCTAATAAAACTTCAATTTTTTTTGTAGGAAAATTTGAGAGTCGCCTACAACTTATGGTACTTGGATAGCGGCTGCTCAAAACACATGACGAGCGATAGAAAGAAGTTCTTTGTCCTCACTCCAAGGGACAAAGGATATGTCACATATGGTGATTACAATAAGGGAAAAATTCTTGGAGTTGGTAGAATCGGAAAGACACCCTCAACAACTATAGAAGGTGTTCTATATGTTGAAGGACTCAAGCAAAACCTTCTAAGCATAAGTCAATTATGTGACAAAGGCTTCCATGTGGCATTCTACCCAGATAAGTGCTTCATTGAAAGTAAGAATTCTCAAACTCTAAACTTGTTGGTAAAAGGATAAATAATATATATATGATTGACATAGATTCATCTTTACCAATAACATGTTTAGTTGCAAATGATAATCATCATGCATGGCTTTGGCATAGGAGAATTGCTCATATACATATGGACCATTTAAATAAACTTATTAAGAAAGATTTAGTTGTTGGTTTACCCAAAATGAAGTTTGTTAAAGAAAAACTATGTAGTGCTTGTCAAATGGGTAAACAAATAAAAACCTTTTTCAAACCTAAGCATATGGTTTCTTCCGATAGACCCTTGCAGTTACTACATATGAACTTGTTTGGCCCCTCATGGGCAAAATGTTATAGTGGTAACTACTATGCTCTTGTTATAGTAGATGATTTTTCGAGATACACTTGGACACTCTTCTTAGTTCATAAGAATGGGGCATTCAAAGCCTTTAGCATTTATGCTTAAAGAGTCCAAAATGAAAAATCACTAAAAATCGCTGTATAAGAAGTGATCATTGGGGAGAATTTCAAAACTCTTCTTTTGAAGAATTCTGTGATGATCTTGGCATCAGTCACAACTTTTCTGCTCCTAGAACACCACAACAAAATGGTGTTGTAGAGAGAAAGAATCGGTCTTTAGAAGAACTGACTCATACAATGTTAAATGAAACTAACCTCCCAAAATATTTTTGGGTTGATGTAGTAAGTAGTGAATGTTATGTTTCAAACCGAGTTCTTATACGACCAATTCTTAAGAAAACCCCTTATGAACTCTTCAAAGGTAGAAAAATCAAACATTTCTCATCTGCATGTATTTGGTTGTAAATGCTCTGTTTTGAATAATGGTAAGGATAACTTAGGCAAATTTGATGCAAAAGCAGATGAAGTTATCTTCTTAGGCTACTCTCTTACGAATAAAGCTTATAGATGTGAAGAAGATCTTTGCTCCTGACCTTGGCACGGTTTTGATGAAGACACCATCGTTACCAAAAAGAAGAAAATGAAGAATACTTATGAAGCCAAAGAAGAAGAAAAGCTTCAAGAAAATTAGATTAAAGTCTCTATAGTTACTTCTATCCTAAAACTCTTACTTATGCAAAGTAGTAATGCTCAAACTATTTTTAAAGAATAATGAAACACTTTGAAAATACTTAAAACAATTTTTGAAAAGATGTGTAACGGGTTACTTCATTCAAGTAACAAGTTACATGTGAGAGAAAAAGAGTTATCCAAAACTGCTCAGAGTAATCCATTACTGCATTTGAGTAACATATTACCAGTTTTACAAAAGTTGAGTAACCGATTACCCAAATCGTGTAATCGATTACTCAAATTTAAATTTAAAAACTGAGTGGACAATATGTTTGGGTAGTCGATTACCCAATGTCAGTAATCGATTACTGATGACTGTTGCATGAGATTTCAGATTTCAAAATGAAATGGTTTCACTCCAAACAACTCCTACACTTTCATAAAGGCACCTTGGGTGTTTGGAAAGCCTATATAAAGACTCTAACTCTCACAACATCAATAGACAACTAATATACAACTTTTATAAATTCTCTCATTGTTTTCTGCACTTTTGCACTGAGTTCTTAAACTTTCAATAGAGAATTATCCTGAGTAATTGCTTCAAAAGTTTTCACAAATATATTGAGAATTATTACTAAGCATATAAAGAGAGTTGATTGGATTGCAAGTGATATAATATTTCATACTTGTAAAGGTAATCCGAAGGCATTGTTGTAATTCTTCATTCATTGCAAACAATCTTTCTTTCACGGGGTGTGAATAGAAAGGGGATAGAGTGACTTGGAAAAATGTTTTCCAATGTATAAGTATTAGTGAGTGTGTAAGGTACATAGAGATCTCGGGGTGAGATATTGTAATTACAACTCATAATATTTAGTGGAAAAT
>NC_032015.1:15974342-15974831 GCF_001865875.1 Lupinus angustifolius | reverse complement strand
TAAATCAGAAAAACACTATAGAACTTCTTGAGAGTCAAAATAAAATTCTACAAAAAGATTTGGATGCTTTAAAATCAAAATCAAGTGACAAGTACATTGATTGTCCAAAATGTGATAGTCTTGAAACTAAAATTATTTCATTAAATCAAGAAATGAATATGGTCAAGAAGAGTACTTATAAGTTAGACAATATTTTAAATACTCAAAAACATACCAAAGAACGAAGAGGTCTAGGCTACACAAATAGCCGAAAAACTAATGATATGATAAAGAGTACTTTTGTCAAAACTAAGAATGATTGCATGCATAACATTTCTAAAAAAAATCTTGATCAACATTCTTTCTACAAGTCTAAACAAAAGATGCATCAACTTCAACCCACATGCTTTTATTGTAAAAATGTTGGTCATACTCATAATTCATGTCATATTAGAAAATTTGGTATTCTAACTGGCCAATATGTTTGGGTTGAGAAAGGTGCTAACCCCG
>NC_032015.1:15973353-15974242 GCF_001865875.1 Lupinus angustifolius | reverse complement strand
TGCATAACATTTCTAAAGAAAATCTTGATCAACATTTTTTCTACAAGTCTAAACAAAAGATGCATGAACATCAACCCACATGCTTTTATTGTAAAAATGTTGGTTATACTCATAATTCATGTCATATTAGAAAAGTTGGTATTCCAACTGGCCAATATGTTTGGGTTGAGAAAGGTGCTGACCCCGCAGGAACCAAATAACATTGGGTACCTAGAAAATATTTTTAATTTGTTTTGCAGGAAAAATTGAGAGCCGCCTACAATTTATGGTACCTGGATAGAGGCTTCTCAAAACACATGACATGCGATAAATGTAAATTCTCTTTCCTGAATCCAAGAAAGGATATGTCACATATGATGACAATAACAACAAGGGAAGAATTCTTGGAGTTGGTAGAATTGGAAAGCCACTCTCAACAACTATAAAAGGTGTACTATATGTTGAAGGACTCAAGCACAAACTTCTAAGCATAAGTCAATTATGTGACAAAGGATTTCATGTGGCATTCTACCCATATAAATGCATCATTGAAAGTAAGGATAATTCTAAACTTACCGGTAAGAGAATAAATAATATATATATGATTGACATGAATTCTGCTTGACCTATAACATGTTTAGTAGCAAATGGTAATCATGATGCATGGCTTTGGCATAGAAGAATTGCTCACATCCACATGGAATATTTGAATAAACTTATTAAGAAAGATTTAGTTGTCGGTTTACCCAAAATGAAGTT
This sequence comes from Lupinus angustifolius, assembly GCF_001865875.1. Taxonomy (NCBI): domain Eukaryota; kingdom Viridiplantae; phylum Streptophyta; class Magnoliopsida; order Fabales; family Fabaceae; genus Lupinus; species Lupinus angustifolius. The sequence continues at coordinate 15,973,504 of NC_032015.1, read as the reverse complement.
TGTTAAAGACAAACTATGTAGTGCTTGTCAAATGGGTAAACAAACAAAAACTTCTTTCAAACCAAAGCACGTGGTTTCTTCCGATAGACCATTACAATTACTTCATATGGCTTTATTTGGTCCCTCAAGGACAAAAAGTTTTGGTGGAAAT
>NC_032015.1:15972443-15973253 GCF_001865875.1 Lupinus angustifolius | reverse complement strand
TTTTGTTCTGAACAATGGTAAGGATAATTTGGGCAAGTTTGATGCAAAAACTGATGAAGGGATTTTCCTTGGCTATTCTCTCACGAGTAAAGCTTATAGAGTCTTTAATAAAAGAACTCTAGCCATGGAAGAATGTGTACATGTAACTTTTGATGAAAACAATCATGTTTTAAAAGATGTAATATCCTGTGATGAAGACGACTTGCCAAGCTCCTCCGCCAAAGAAAACTCTATTGTTGATGTTACAACTGAACCTAAAGAATTGAGAAAAGATGATAATCTATCTTCTCGAGAAGAGCATATTCACTCAGATCTACCAAAAGAATGGAGAACTCATCGAAATCATCCTATCGACAAAATCATCAGTGATATAAGTAAAAGTATAACCACTCGAAGAATGCTTGATGCTTGTCTAAACATGGCCTTCTTCTCTCAGATAGAACCCTCCAAGATTGATGATGCAATCGAAGATGAACATTGGATTCTTGCTATGCAAGAAGAATTAAACCACTTTGAGAGGAACGAAGTTTGGGAACTTGTTCCTAGACCGAAAAATAGGCATGTAATTGGAACTCGTTGGGTTTTTAGAAATAAATCTGATGAAAATGGTGTTATCGTTAGAAATAAAGCTAGACTAGTAGCCCAAGGATACAATCAGGAAGAAGGTATTGACTTTGATGAAACCTTCGCTTTAGTTGCTAGACTTGAAGCTATTAGGTTATTACTTGCATACGCTTGTTCTCTTAATTTTCAGTTATACCAAATGGATGTCAAGAGCGCCTTTCTCAACGGCTACATTCAAGAAGAAGT
>NC_032015.1:15960160-15972343 GCF_001865875.1 Lupinus angustifolius | reverse complement strand
AAACAAGCATGTGTTGCGCTAAGCACTGCTGAGGCTGAATATATAGCAGCAGGTAGTTGTTGTGCCCAAGTGTTGTGGCTTAAGCAACAATTACGAGATTATGGCTTAGACTTAGGTTGCACTCCGCTGAAATGTGATAATACTAGTGCTATAAACCTTACAAAGAATCCCATTATGCATTCTAGAACCAAACACATAGATATAAGGCATCACTTCCTAAGGGACCATGTTCAAAAGAAAGATGTATATGTAGAATTTGTTGATACTCGTAACCAACTTGCGGACATTTTCACTAAACCCTTGGCAAAAGAACCTTTTTACAAAATTAGACTTGAATTAGACATTCTTGATGAAGCTTACCTGTCTTAAACATGCTTATATGATTATATGTTTGCTTCATTATTATTATCTCATGCCTACTTGATCTTAAATAAGTTTTTATGGGGTAAGTAATGGATTACACTGGAGAGTAACCGATTACCCAAAGTGAGTAATTGATTACTCAAAGCTGCTGTTTGAAAATTTTAAAAATTTATTTTTGAGTAACCGATTACTCTGTGTTGTTATATGTGCATTTTTATTTAAAATATCGGACAAATTGTTACTTAGCTGTTGTTTGTTTTTGAGTTATTACTGCATACTTCTGGACAAATTATTTTATGATGTTTTATGCTTTATTATTCCATTTATGATATTTTGATTGAAACATCCTATCTCTACACTACATTAATTTTTAATATATTGTGCTATACATCATGTATGCTATAGATGATATATATCTGTGTGCTAGACTCTTGGCTTTTCTACTTTTTGATGAAGTCAAAAGGGGGAAAAAAGTTGGGAGAGTGTATTTTATGTCAAAATTTATTCCAGGCACTTAGCTCCAAATGAAATGGGAGCATACAAGATAGGGGGAGCATACTCAAGACAAGTCAAGATATATCACAAAGTATGCTACTCTCAGAGAATTCAGAAAACTACACTGTCAAGAAGATATTGGTTTGCCATCATCAAAAACGGGGAGATTGTGAAGAAGATCTTTGCTCCTGACCTTGGCACGGTTTTGATGAAGACACCAACATCACCAAAAATAATAAAAGGAAGAATACTTATGAAGACAAAGAAGAAAAAAAGCTTCAAGAAAATTAGATTAAAGTCTCTATAGGTACTTCTATCCTAAAACTCTTACTTATGCAAAGTAGTAATGCTGAAACTATTTTTAAAGAATAATGAGACACTTTGAAAATACTTAAAACAATTTTTGAAAAGATGTGTAACGGGTTACTTCATTCAAGTAACAAGTTACATGTGAGAGAAAAAGAGTTATCCAACTTAAAACTGATCAAAGTAATCCATTACTGCATTTGAATAACAGATTACCAGTTTTACAAAAGTTGAGTAACCGATTACCCAAATGGTGTAATCGATTACTCAAATTGATATTTAAAAACTAAGTGGACAGTATGTTTGGATAATCGATTACCCAATGTCAGTAATCGATTACTGAGCACTGTTGTATGAGATTTCAGATTTCAAAACGAAATGGTTTCACTCCAAACAAAATCTCTTCACTCCGAATAACTCCTACACTTTCAGAAAGGCACCTTGGGTGTTTGGAAAGCCTATATAAAGACTCTAACTCTCACAACATCAATAGACAACTAATATACAACTCTCATAAATTCTCTCACCGTTTTCTGCAGTTTTGCACTGAGTTCTTAAACTTTCAATAAAGAATTTATTCTGAGTAACTGCTTCAAAAGTTTTCACAAATATATTGAGCATTATTACTAAGCATATAAAGAGATTTGATTGGATTGCAAGTGATATAATATTTCATACTTGTAAAGGCAATCCAAAGCCATTGTTGTAATTCTTCATTCATTGCAAACAATCTTTCTTTCACGGGTAACAGATTACCAGTTTTACAAAAGTTGAGTAACCGATTACCCAAATGGTGTAATCGATTACTCAAATTGATATTTAAAAACTAAGTGGACAGTATGTTTGGATAATCGATTACCCAATGTCAGTAATCGATTACTGAGCACTGTTGTATGAGATTTCAGATTTCAAAACGAAATGGTTTCACTCCAAACAAAATCTCTTCACTCCGAATAACTCCTACACTTTCAGAAAGGCACCTTGGGTGTTTGGAAAGCCTATATAAAGACTCTAACTCTCACAACATCAATAGACAACTAATATACAACTCTCATAAATTCTCTCACCGTTTTCTGCAGTTTTGCACTGAGTTCTTAAACTTTCAATAAAGAATTTATTCTAGTCTTTAATAAAAGAACTCTAGCCATGGAAGAATCCATTCATGTCTCTTTTGATGAAACTAATCCTGAGATAAAGGATGGGTTAACTCATGATGAGGAGGAATTGCCAAGTTTATCCTCAAATGAAATTCTATTATTGAACCTACAACTGATACTGAGCATTTGAAAATGAATGATAACCTATCATCTCAAGAGGAGCACATTCATACAGATTTACCAAAAGAATGGATAACTCATCGAGATCATCCTATTGATAACATTATTACTGAAATAAATATGGGTATCACTACCCAATGAATGCTAGATAAAGCATGTCTAAACATGTCCTTCATCTATGAAATAGAGCCCTCAAAGATTGATAAAGCAATCGAGGATGAACACTAGATTCTTGCTATGCAAGAAGAATTAAACCAGTTTGAGAGAAATGAAGTTTGGGAACTTGTTCCTAGACTGAAAAACATGTGTGTTATTGGAACTCGATGGGTATTTCGTAATAAATATGATAAAAATGGTATTATTGTTAGAAATAAAGCTAGACTAGTAGCCCAAGGATACAATCAGGAAGAAGGTGTAGATTTTGATGAAACCTTCGCTCCGGTTGCTAGACTTGAAGCCATTAGGCTATTACTTGCATATGCCTGCTGTTTGAATTTTCAGTTATATCAAATGGAGGTAAATAGTGCTTTCCTCAACGACTACATTCAAGAAGAAGTGTTTGTTGAACAACCTCCTGGTTTTGAAGATTACAAACATCCTTCTTATGTGTACAAATTAAAGAAAGCTCTCTATGGCTTAAAGCAAGCTCCTTGTGCATGGTATGATCGTCTAACTAAATTTCTACATGATAAAGGTTTCAACAAAGGAAAGGTCGACACTACATTCTTTATAAAAAAAGAATAAATCATCATACTCTAGTTGTTCAAATTTATTTAGATGATATTATTTTTGGTTCTACTAATGAGGTTTTCTGTAGTGAATTTGGAAAAATGATTCAAGGAGAGTTTGAAATGTCCATGATGGGGAAATTAAATTACTTCCTTGGACTTCAAATCAAACAACTTGATAATGGAATTTTCGTAAGTCAATCCAAGTATTGCAGAGACTTGCTAAAAAGATTTGACATGGATGACTGCAAACCAATTGCTACTCCTATAGGATCTGGTACTTACATTGATATGGATGAAGCAGGAAAAAGCATCGAAATATCAAAGTATCGAGGTATGATTGGATCTCTTTTATATTTAACTGCTAGTAGACTTGATATCATGTTTAGTGTATGTATGTGTGCTCGCTATCAATCTAACCCAAAAGAATCACACTTAGTTTCCATTAAGAGAATCATGAAATATCTTAAGGGTACATCTAACGTTGGGTTGTGGTATCCAAAAGGAAGAATATGTGATTTGGTTGGTTATTCGGATTTATATTTTGCTGGGTGCAAATCTGAGAGGAAAAGTACAAGTGATACTTGTCATATTTTGGGATATGCTTTAGTCTCTTGGTCTTGTAAGAAATAAGCATGTGTTGCCCTAAGCACTGCTGAAGCTGGATATATAGTAGTAGGCTCAAACAACAATTACGAGATTATGACTTAGACTTGGGGTGCATTCCTTTAAAATGTGACAATAAAAGTGCTATAAACCTCACAAAGAATCATGTTATGCATTCTAGAGCCAAACACATTGATATAAGGCATCACTTCCTTAGGGACTATGTCCAAAAGAAGGATGTGTCTGTAGAATTTGTTGATACTCACAACCAACTAGCAGATATATTCACTAAACCATTGGCAAAAGAACCTTTTTATAAAATTAGACGAGAATTAGGTATTCTTCATGAAGCATACTTATCTTAAATGCTTATATATGATTATATGTGTGCTTCATTATATCTATTTCATGCCTACTTCAAATTAAATGTGTTTAATTATGTTTAAAATTTCAATTTTTGGGTTAAAAAATTATTTTCATAGCGTAATTTTGCCTAACAATAAGTTTTTCTGGGGTGAGTAATCTATTACACTAGAGAGTAACCGATTACATGGTTGAACAGCGTGTTTCAGTAACTGATTACCTAAAATGAGTAACCGATTACTCTCTATTGTTGTTTGAAAATTTAAAAATTTTAATTTAAGTAACCGATTACTCAAAGTGAGTAACCGATTACTCTGTTCTCTCTTGCTCAACCCTCTCAAACTTTTTCAAACTCATTTTCCTCATCAACTCGTGTTCTCTCTTGGTCAACCATCTCAAACCCTCAAATTTCGTTTTTGATTCGTTTTGGGTGATTTTTGTGTCTATTCATATCATATTCTCAATTCTAATCACTTATACACCATCATTTTCGTGTGTAGTGGCCTAAATCAAAAACCCCCAAATTCTCCAAAACCCAAAAACCTAAAAACTCAAAAACCTCAATCCATGGCTTCCTCTTCTAGATCCAAGAAGCAACACACAAATATGACTCCAAGGAACCAATGAACTTCATCTTTGGAGTCCAACCCTCTTGACTTAATGCAGCTTCTAGCCAATGATGAGCAACATAAAATCTTTGAGGAGCACTTCCATGGTCGTATTATCTTTGTCGCGCCCCGATTTTCGGCTGCACGACCTCGTTAGAGTTGCCACTACATTTTTTCGGTCAAAAAATGTAGAAAAATCTTTTGGCCCAATCACATTGGGCCTTTGACTTTGATATCCAGATTCGGGAGTCGATTACACCCTAGGGAAGGTATTAGCACCCTAGTTGCCCGTTTGAACGGTACCCTATTATATTGCATGAATTATTAATTGTGTTATTATTATTTTATTTAATTGTGTGATTAATTAATTAATTATAATGAAGAAATTTTTTTTTTATTATTGTGCCTGACAAGAATGACCCCGGTCCTACGTATCCCTATTAAGAGAATCAAGGCTTACGTAGTTCTTTAGGTAAAAAAAATTTATTTGTTGGGTTGATTTTATTTCTTAAAAAAATTAAAATTTAAACTATTATTTTTCTAAATGAGTGCAGTATAGCCCTTATGTCTAATATGCATCTCATATTAAAACTTAGTTAAGAAATCACATTTTTTTATATTAAAAAAGACCGTTTTTTAATATGAGTGAAGCATAGCCCTTACGTCCAATACTATGATATCTTAAAATTGTGGAAATATGGTTTCAATATTTTTTACAAATACAATAATTATATGACATATCATTATCAAATTTATTACACATGTAGATGAAACAGAATAGAGGTGATGAACAAAAAAAATAGATAGACGTAAGAAATTGGACTTACCTGGACACATGAATCAACATCTTTTAATAGAGAATAAAGACCCACAGTCAGAGAGAATGTTTAGACCAACTCAACACGTCCATGTATGCATTGGGCCTGTGTGATTCCCAGGACTCAACAATTATTCCCTAGTCTCGATGACAATATATGAATTTTGGCATTGTTAGATGATGATTATTGTTTTTGGTGGTGTGATTTTGGTGGGATGATTTTGGATTGTTGTATGAAAGGTAATGTTGAGAGTAAAAAATGATTGATGAATGAATTTGTTTGATTGTTGTGTATAGGAGATTTTGATGTTGGTGTGGATGAGTGATTTTGTTGTTGTTTTGGATGAGAGATTTTGTGTATGGAAGATGATGTTTACGGGGATTGTGGATCAGTTAAGGAAGACATGGTATGAGCATTTTTGGCCTTTTCTCTCTCTTTTCTCTTAAGGGGAAGACCCCATCTATTTATAGCCAAAGTCATATGAACACCAATTAATTCCTAGGAGAACATTAAGGGATTATGATTTTTTTCTAATTCCCAATCTGATTTTTATCACACTTAAATGCAAGTTTTAATAGCCAAATTTTCATACTCAATCAATGTATTTAATTCCAGCACATGGCCAAATTGAAAAAAAAATCAATCAACACCCAAATCTTTCAAAATTCAAATCTACGAAAAATGGATTTAATATATGTCATTATGATGGATCATTCATTAAATATTCATATCTCCTTTATCTCTTTATTTGCTGGAAATAATCAATTCATTAAGTGCTAATGAATTCATTTATTTGATTTGATTACCCATTTTCTAACAAAAATCAATTCATGAAATCTAATCGGATTCACATAAAATATATTTGAGTTGATGAAATTTGTATAAAAAATATTTATTGAAAATTTGGTTTTTTTGAAGTATTTTGAGCCGGACAAAATTGGGTATTCACAGCTGCCCCTCTTTACCTGTTGCTTATTGGGCATAACTTAAACTAAAGTTTGAGGAGTTGTCCTGATAAGTAATAGGTAAAGAAATGAATACTAATTTTATTAAGGCTCAGAAAAGGGCCATTAGGACAGGTACCGAATTTGATGAAGCAGATCGATGCTCTACTGGTGGAGCAGGGATTTGTTGAAGCAATTCCCGCGTTTGCCATGATGAACCAGGGATTTGTTGAGGTACCCATGCAGCCAAAATGATTCAGGGATTTTCTGAGGCACCCATGATGCCAAAACGATTCAGGGATTTGCTGAGGCACCCATGCTGCCAAAATGATTCAGGGATTTGATGAGGCACTCGTGCTGCCAAAACGATTCAAGGATTTGTTGAGGCACCCATGCTGCCAAAACGATTCAGGGATTTGTTAAGGCACCCGTGCTGCCAAAATGATTCAGGGATTTGCTGAGGCACCCATGATGCCAAAATGATTCATGGATTTGCTGAGGCACCCATGATGCCGAAACGATTCAGGGATTTGCTGAGGCACCCGTGCTGCCGAAACGATTCAGGGATTTGCTGAGGCACCCGTGCTGCCGAAACGATTCAGGGATTTGCTGAGGCACCCGTGCTGCCGAAACGATTCAGGGATTTGCTGAGGCACCCGTGCTGCCGAAACGATTCAGGGATTTGCTGAGGCACCCGTGCTGCCGAAACGATTCAGGGATTTGCTGAGGCACCCGTGCTGCCGAAACGATTCAGGGATTTGCTGAGGCACCCGTGCTGCCGAAATGATTCAGGGATTTTCTGAGGCACCCGTGCTGCCGAAATGATTCAGGGATTTGCTGAGGCACCCGCGCTGCCCAACAATTTAGGGATTTGCTGAGGCACCCATGCTGCCGAAGCGATTCAGGGATTTTGTAAGGCACCCATGCTGCCGAAACGATTCAAGGATTTGCTGAGGCACCCACGCTGCCCAACGATTTAGGGATTTGCTGAGGCACCCATGCTGCCGAAGCGATTCAGGGATTTTGTGAGGCACCCATGCTGCCGAAACGATTCAAGGATTTGCTGAGGCACTCGTGGTGCCGAAACAATTCAGGGATTTTCTGAGGCACCCGTGCTACCGAAACGATTCAGGGATTTGCTGAGGCACCCATGCTGCCGAAACGATTCAGGGATTTGCTGAGGCACCCGTGCTGCCGAAACGATTCAGGGATTTGCTGAGGCACGCATGCTGCCAAAACGATTCAGGGATTTGCTGAGGCAGCCTTGCTGCCAAAACGATTCAGGGATTTGCTGAGGCACCCGTACTGCCAAAACGATTCAGGGATTTCCTAAGGCACCTGTGCTGCCAAAACGATTTAGGGATTTGCTAGGGCACCCATACTGCCAAAATGATTCAGGGATTTGCTGAGGCACCCATGCTGCCAAAACGATTCAGGGATTTGCTGAGGCACCCGTGTTGCCAAAATGATTCAGGGATTTGCTGGGGCACCCATGCTGCCATAATGAAGGTTTTGGTGTGAATGTAGAAATTTCACTTGCAGGATGTAATGTTCCGCGCCGATTTGTTAATGTAGATATTGTGTGTAAATGTATGTTGAGATGTATGATATGCAATTTTTTGGTTTGTTTGTTTATGTTTATTAGAGAAATGATGTAGAGATGCATGTTTGAATGTTTTGCAATGAAATGACTTGTTTATGCTTATTAGAAGAATAGTGTAGGGATGTATGTTTGCATGTTTGATTATACGGAATGCACTGTTTTGTTTGTTTGTGTTTATTAGAAGAATAATACATGGATGCACGTTTGAATGTTTGGTTATATGCAATGCAATATTTTTTGTTTATTTGTTTTGTTTGTGCTTATAGGAAGAATAATTTGAATATGCATGTATGAATGCCTAGTTATATGTAATGAATGATTATGCCATATTTTTTTGTTTGTGCTATAATGATTGGTATATGAATGTGACTATGCATTGAAAAATATAGTTATGCTTTAATGTATGTATGTCATGTATGACATGAGTACTATATATTTTGTTTGAATGAGTAAGACCTGTGCACAAATGTTCTAATGCATCACTTAGGGTTCAGTTTGTTTTTTTATCATGTGTATGAAATTTATCGAATTTTGTAGACTCAACTGAAGTGGTCCTTGTTCTTGATGTTGATTGGTACCATCAAAATCTGCCCCCATTTTACTTGAAGATGTATTTCCTTTAAGGTGATCCTTAAATCGCTTCACTATGATCCTGTGGACAATGATTAAACCAAACTATTTTGCCCAAGTGTAGGTTTGCATAAAACTTCTCTCAAAAGTGTTGATGCTTTTTGTAACAGCAAAAATTGCCATAGTGTGCATGTTATGCACTCTTGTCTTCACTGAGGAGGCTACAACTTAGATTCTCCAAAAAGTTGCATTTGTTTGGGTGATTGATGATATGCAATACAAAGTCTTCCACTTGCTGTGTTCATTTAATTTTCCCTAATTTTTGCCCAGAATACCATATGTAGGCATCTGTCGGGAATTCTCTCATTAGGATCTCAAGTCGCCTTCATAGGTTTTCAACTTAGGATCACTCACCTTTTTCTAGGTTTCCCATGTGGGTTTTCAACCTAACACTCTTTTTTTTTTTACTCTTTTCTTTGAACACTCTTGGATGGCTTGGCTCGATGGGAAGTAGAAGCCTTGAACAATGAGTCGTTCTTTCTTCAATATGCTTGAAAATCGAAGATATTTCTTGTGTTTGATTGAGAGATTTTAAATTCTTGTGATTGATTCAACTAATACAATTATGAGAAACCACTTCTATATTGCTCCAGATCTGGACTCCTTTTAATTTCTCACAAGAAAATTGGATCAACCCAAAAACTGCCCCAGTTTTGGCTTCTTCTGACTTTCCACTACCCCAGTGTGATATAATTTGAGTCATTCTTATCCATATTGATTTGGTAAGCTTAGATTGTCAAGTCCTAGGCCATGAAGCATCTTAAAATGTGCCCCATTTTGAGAAGCTTCCAATTTTCCTTTGCCTTTATTGCTCTTTATTTCACACATAACTTTTTTCTAAAACAATGATCATGCAAATTTTGGTAATTGTTTGGGCTATGAGTGGTGATGTGGTAGTGATGATAAAATTTGGGTTTGGCTTGCTTGATATGGTGGTGATGATGATATAATTCAATTTGGGTTTGGTTTGGGTGGACATGGTGGTGATGATAGAATTCAATTTGGGTTTGGCTAATAGTAGATGTGGTGGTGGCAATGATAGAATTGAATTTGTCTTTGGCTTTAAGTGTGATGGTGAAGGTATGAAGGATATATGGTTGATATTTAATTGTGGTTGATGACATTTAATTTGTGTTTTGCTTGTGTTGATATGATGATGGTGATAATGAATGTTAACTTATGCATTGAAAATGAGATATTTTATCAAAATTTTACGAGATTTATGGAGTCAGCAATTTTTTTGTATTAATGCATATCTTAGGCAAATAAGTCTTCAACAAGGTCTTTTTAGAATTGTATCGTGGCTAGGCTAAGGTTTTTCATGAAAAGGATATAAGGCTCAAAATTAATTTGTGTTTCCCTTACCCACCATTCACCTTTCTTCTTTATCCTACTTTCAACATTTTTCAAACATGACATTCAACTATTAAGAGAATTTTTCAAGTTTTGATAAGGATGACCTATGATTAAGGCAATATTTTTCATGAAGGGTTCCTTTTGTGATCCTTGATGTTGCACTTTTGCTCTAATTTTTTGCCTGAGGTATTAATTGAGGATTCTCAACGGGTTTTTATTTTAGCAAGGAACGTTCTTTGTATTTTTCTTATCTTTCGGTCACATGATTGATGTAAAAGAATATTTTTTAAAGTCAAGGAAAACTGTTGAAAAACCATCCTCCCCGTGCTATTGAAATATTGAGGGTTATCCAAAAATTATCTCCTTTCATTATGCCTGAGCTCAAATTGTGTGACTAGAGATATCTCCAAGATGTTTAGGAATTACAAAAAATGCCTTGTGTCATTAGAAAAATTTGCTTGAAGATGTACATCATTTTTGTTCTTACATTTGCATCATCCTCCATTTTATTTTTGAATCATTTTTTAATCAAATATCTCGTATTAATGCATAGATTAATTTTATTTAGGTTTATTTGGTTATGTGTTCTTTGGATAAATATGGTGAGTGAAGTTAGTATGGTTAGGTATCAGATGGTGAAATTTGCATGATCAATGCAATAGTATATACTTATTAAAAAGATATGCATTAGAAAGTAAATCTTTCTGAGTGAATACTTGAATGGTTTAACCTTGACTGTGGTCCTTAAGTGAAGAGATGCTTTCATATCGTTCTCTGACTTTGCTGGGGTTGAAGAAAATGCACTATCGAGTATGGACTCAACCACAAACTGTGAGTTCCCTATCTTCTTGAATGTCTTCAGTTTCAATATTGATGGCTTTCAGTTGAGTCTAACAAACTTGTTCTTAAAATCAATCTTCCATTTATGAGTGTCCTTAGGAGTGAGATCATGAAATGCATGCAAAAAATGATTTCTTATTGATGCATGTTACATGAATTGAGATGCAACCTATAACTTAAAATGATGCATTAAATACAAGAAACGTGTATGACTATGCATATATTTGGATGTATGAATAATGTGAGGATGCAAATATTTTTATAATGTATAAGGTATATGAATGCATCTAATTTTATTTTTTATCGAATGCATGAGTCAATTAATGAAGATTTTTTTCTTTTTTGAATGCAATGAATGAATGCATAAGCCAATTAATGAAGATTTTATTCTTGAATGTAATGAATAAATGCATGAGTCAATTAATGAATTTTTTTATATTTTTGAATATAACGAATAAATGCATGAGTCAATTAATGAAATTTTTTATATTTTTGAATGCAATGAATAAATGCATAAGTCAATCAATTAAAATTTTATTCTTGAGTAAATGCACAAATGAATGAATGTTCAAACAATATATTTTTGGATGCATGCACAAATGAATGAATATGGTATACTTAAGAGATTTTGGGTTTATCTAATACAAATTGCTTCTAAGGGGCCCAGATTGCATCCAATCATAAATAGAGGAAACTCAAATATCCCAAAGATTACAAGTGAGACCCGAAGTCTACACCAGTAAGGCTCATGATATTTGGTAACAATCTGGGTGGTTCATCAGACCAATGTAAGTGAGGCCCAAAGTCCTCACCGACAAGGCAGATGTTCCTCCTAACTTAATGCTCGGGTATAGAGCATATACTTACGCAAATGTGATGATGCATGACAGAAGATATTAATTACATACAATAAAATAATATAAACACAACAATAAAAAAAACATGCATTTAATATTTACGGGTCTGACTCACCAAAAAAAAAGTTCCCCAGCAGAGTCGCCAGCTGTCACGCCCCGATTTTCGGCTGCATGACCTCATTAGAGTCGCCACTACATTTTTTTCGGTCAAAAAATGTAGAAAAATCTTTTGGCCCAATCACATTGGGCCTTTGACTTTGATATCCAGGTTCGGGAGTCGATTACACCCTAGGGAAGGTATTAGCACCCTAGTTGCCCGTTTGAACGGTACCCTATTATATTGCATGAATTATTAATTCTGTTATTATTATTTTATTTAATTGTGTGAT